>NC_137818.1:17614870-18082370 GCF_963921795.1 Nannobrachium achirus
GCAGCAGTGGGATCACTTTGCTATCAGATCTGTGATCATGTAGAATTATAAACAAACATGTGTTTATATACGCTTGATTATATCTTTATAACACCCAATGGGAATCCACTGCTCTCATAGGGATTAAGGGATCAAATAATCATAACCTGCCATCCCATGCCAGTGACAGACATACATGCAGACAGACAGACAGCAGTGCTATCGTGGTGTTAACATTATTAAGCGTTACCTCTTACTCAAAAACTTTTTCAGATAGCAAAATACATATTAATTTGGGGGTCTCAAGTTTCAGAAGATGGCCACTGAGACACATGAATTGGGATGGCTCTTAAAACAATTATAGATTAATTAAGAGGTAACGCGTGATAACACTACAGCACTGCTGTCTGTCTGTCTGTCTGTCTGTCTGTCTGTCTGCCTGTCTGTCTGTCACTGGGATGAGACGGCAGGAGAGACATCGTTGTTGTTTTGTTGAAGATTAATTGACATAAGAAGCAATGTCAAACAAATGTCATGAAGTCATTCTCAAACATTTTCATGTCAAGGACCCAGAAATGACAATACGTATTTGTCCAGGGACCCCCATCTGAAAAGATCTTGTGCTATGATTATTTGATGCCGTAATCCTGTAATCCCTATATGAGAGCAGTGGATTCCCATTAGGATGTTGGGTGTTACAAAGATATGATCAAACGTATAAACACATGTTTATAATTCATTCTACATGATCACAGATCTGATAACAAAGTGATCCCACTGCTGCTTTTGTGGTTTCAAAACTATTCCCTAAAATCCAAATCTTATCCCCAGTAGGCTAGGGCAGGGGTCTTCAACGGACCCCTTAGCTGAGAGAGATGAATCAAGGACTAAAATTGAAGCAGAATTATTGCTCATGGAAAATCCAGACAACTCTGAGGTTGAAGATTTATCAGATGGTGAGGATAATGATCCTGCTGTGGATGAAAACATTCTAACGTGATTTTAACCCTCAACTTCACTGAATGTAGAAGTCTGTGGTTTTACTGGTCAGCTCCCAGTACAACAGTAGCAGACTGTGGTTGTACTGGTCAGATCCCAGTGACATAAAGTAGAAGACTGTGGTATAGTCAGATTGGGGCGGCAGTGGCTCAGGGGTAGAGAGATCGTCATTAGAACGCAGAGGGTTCCCAGTTCGATTCCAGGCTCCCCCAGAGTTAGGGTCGAAGAGTCCTTCAGCAAGACTCTGAACCCCTAGTTGCTCCTGGTGAGCAGGTTGGTGCCTTGCATGTTTTCCTTGTGAATGTAATGCACAATCTCTAAAGCACCTTGGATAAAGGCGCTATATAAATGCACCATTTACCATTTACAGTGACAGTAGAAGACTGGATGTACAGGTCGGCTGAGCTCCCAGTACAACAGCACTTTCGGATGGTAAACAACATATTAATTTGGGTGATAACGTGTGATAAGCATGTTATAAGCATGTTGTTTGAGTAAACAACATGACAGCGCTACTGTCTGTCTGTCTGTCTGTCTGCCTGTCTGTCTGTCTGCCTGTCTGGTCTGTTATGGGATGGGACGGCATCGTTGATTAATTGACACAAGAAGCAATGTCAAACCAACAAATGTCATAAAGCAGGAGTGGCTCTCAAACATTGTATGATTAGGCCTATTTGATCCCTTAATCCCTTTAATCCCTATGATAGCAGTTTGTTCCCATTAGGATGTTGAGTGTTATAAAGATATAATCAAACGTATAAACGCATGTTTATACGTTATACATTTTACCTCTGGATATGACGCTGAGCACGTGCACTCAACTTCTCTGGTCGACCATGGCGAGGCCTTTTCTGAGTGAAACTGAGCACTATAACATCCACAAGCTCTGTGATGTCATCATGGAGGATTGGAAGCTCTGGTGAACTCCATGACCAAGAAGGTTAAGGCAGTGCTGGAAAGTAATGGTAGCCACACAAAATATTGACACTTGGGCCCAATTTGGACATTCACTTGGACATTAATGGCTGTGTTGAGTTATTTTGAGGGAACAATTACACTGTTATCCAAGCTGTACACTGTATCAAAGTGTAATTTCTTCAGTGTTTTCCCATGGAAATATATAATTCAATATTTGCAGGAATGAGAGAGGTGTACTCACTTTTTGTGAGATACAAGATAATGTGTAAGCAAACAAAAATCCCTGCTTAATCTGTCTCAGCTAATGGGTCTGCTGAAGACCCCTGCCCTAGCCTATACCAGGGGATCAGATTTGGATTTGGGGAATAGTTTCGAAATCACTTTGGATCACTTTGTTATCAGATCTGTGATCATGTAGAATTATAAACATGCGTTTATACGCTTGCATTATATCTTAATAACACCAAACATCCTAATGGGAATCCACTGCTCTCATAGGGATTAAGGGATCAAATAATCATGTATTTTTGACATTGCTTCTTGCGTCAATTCATCTTCAACAAACAACAACGATATCTCTCCTGCCAATCCCAGTGACAGACATACAGGCAGACAGACAGCAGTGCTATCATAGTGTCATAACAGCTTATCACGCGTTACCTCTTAATCTATAATTGTTTTGAGATCCATCCCACTTCATGTGTCTCAGTGGACACAGAAATTACAATATTCATTTGCCCAGGAACATCCTGATAGGTAAATGTGTTCATTGCAACCGTCAGGGTCGCAAGTTACTATGAAAAGCTCCACCGCCTGTCAGTCTGTCTGTCTGTCTGTCTGTCTGTCTGTCTGTCTGTCCGTCACATGTCACACTTTTGCCCTGCTCATATCTCCGCCACAGTTGCCCCTATACATCATTTGTCTTCTAGCGCCACCATGATTCTTGCAAAACACATTTTTGGACACTGCTCTTACAGATTCTGCCCTAAAATCACACAAAGCGGTACACAGTATGTCTAGAGTCATGTAATCAACATGAATCTGTCCCATTTCCCATATTCCCTCCTGATTGGCTACCATTGCCTTCTAAAGTTTGTGTATGCGACCTGACGGTTGCTTATCTCCCAATTAGAGAGTCTTACTGGTAGTTAATATTGTATATTGCGGCATAGCTCAGGGGTAGCTTAGGGGTAGAGAAACCGTTATTAGAGCACAAAGGGTTCCCGAAGGGTTCCCAGTTCGAATCCGGGCTCCCCCTGAGTTAATGTCGAAAGGTCCTTGGGCAAGACTCTGAACCCCACATTGCTCCTGGTGAGCAGGTTGGTACCTTGCATGGTTTCCTCCGCCACCGGTGTATGAATGTGTGCGTGAATGGGTGAATGTAATGCACAATCTCTGTAAAGCGCTTTGGATAAAAGCGCTATATAAATACACCATTTACCTTTTTTTTTTTTTTTTATGGATAAATATTGAACTTGCATTACTGTTTGACACAGTGGACCAGGGCCATACCACTGTCTGGGTGCAAAGTGAACATGCACTCTGTACTTGATCCGCTCTTTTCCCCCCTCCGATACATAATACACACAGTTGTGATCAAAAGTTTACATATACTTGTAAAGAACATGTATGTCATGGCAGTTTAGACTTTCCAATCATTTCTAAAATTCCTATTTTTCTGAGATTGATTAGAGCAAATACTTAGGCCTATTTGTCACGCAAAAAAATCACCAAGTTTATTTTATTTTCATGAATCTATTATGGGTTTTCTGAAGATTTGACAGAATCTGCCGGGAATTAATTCTGTTGTCAGATGAAAACACAAATTAAGGTGCCGCTTCTGGAGCAAGGGCTTCCATCTTAGATGGCAGGTTCTTAACCCATGGTGATGTAAAACATGTTTGACTGTAGACACTGACACCTGTGTTCCAGCAGCTTCTAATTCATTGAAGACCTGCTTTTTGGTGGTTCTGCGTTTACTCATCAATCATTTTTGACCCAGCTGATTTTGTCACATTTCATATTAGCATTGGTGTATATTTTCGACTTTTATCTCTTTGTCCTTGTCATCCCCTCCGGTTTTCCTTTTTATTTTTAAATAAACTTTATTGAAAATTTCGATTTACAATCCTGCCCTAGCCTATACCAGGGGATTTTGAATCCACAAATGCAGCAGCGGGATCACTTTGCTATCCGATCTGTGATTATGATTATTTGATCCCTTAATCCCTGTAAGAGAGCAGTGGATTCCCATTAGGATGTTTTTGGGTGTTATAATGATACAATCCAGCGTATAAACGCATGTTTATAATTCTATTTCATCACAGATCAGATAACACTGATGCTTTTGTGGTTTCGAAACTCTTCCCCAAATCCAAATCTGATCCCCTGGTATAGGCTAGTGTATATCAGGGGTCTTCATAGCTGAGAGATTAAACTATATTTTTAGACTTGTTTTACTGTCTATGACCACTGTTATATCTTTTCATGGTTTAAGAAACACAGGAGAAATTACACTTAAATACAAAGTAAAGTAGTCAGTGTACAGCTTGGATAACAGTGTAATTTTCATTGTCCCCTCAAAATAACTCAACACAGCAGGGACGTCCAGAGAATGTATAGAGAGGCAGGGGTTGAGATTTGTAAAGGGCCTTTTGGTGAAAATATCAAAAATAGCAGACCTCCAAGCCCACTATTCGGCTATTTTCAGTGCTTGATACCACACTGAATAAGCACAATCAAGTCAATACTGAATATGTGGTATAATGGCATGGATTTCTACACAGAGAGCTTTCAACATAAGTTGCTGCACTCAAGTTCAGGAGAGTTTGGACATGTCAATTCTCTTGAATGCTTCCTTCAGGTATGGCATAGAAAGAGGATATTTGCATTTCTTTCACCATAGTAAAAACTGCTTTCATGGTCTGGAGAGGGTACTTTTTTTTTTACAGATGGATAAAAGGGCAGGGGCTCAAGCCCCCTTTGATGTCTATGTGTGCACGTGCCTGCTACACAGCCATTAATGTCTAAACTGCTGGCAACAAAAGTGAGTAAACCCCTGTGAAAGTGAAAATGTCCAAATTGGGCCCTGCAATATTGTCAATATTTTGTGTGGCCACCATTACTTTCCAGCACTGCCTTAACCCTCTTGGGCATGGAGTTCACCAGAGCTTCACAGGTTGCCACTGGAACCCTCTTCCACTCCTCCATGACGACATCACAGAGCTGGTGGATGTTAAAGATCTTGCGCTCTTCCTCCACCTTCCGTTTGAGGATGCCCCACAGTTGCTCAATAGGGTTTAGGTCTGGAGATATGCTTGGCCAGTCCATCAACTTTATACCTCAGCTTCTTTAGCAAGGCAGTGGTCGTCTTGGACATGTGTTGTTTGTTTGCCATTGCTTCTTGTGTAAATTAATCTTCAACAAACAACAATAACAACAACATCTCTCCTGCCGTCCCATCCCAGTGACAGACAGACAGGCAGACAGACAGTAGTGCTATCATGGTGTTATAACAGCTTATCTGGCGTTACCTCTTAATCTATAATTGTTTTTAGAGCCATCCCACTTCATGTAGTGGCCACTCTGCTTCTCAAACCTGACACCCACAAATTGTCAAAAGAAATAAGCCCCGCCCACCCAGCTTCGCACCGCCTACTATGATATAAAGAGCAGCCGTCAACATGTAGTCAGCAGTCTGCAGCACTTGACTTCACTTAACTGCAATAGCTCAACAACCCACTCAACTCAGTCTGCTTTTCATTTGAGAAAAGTTTTAATAGGCCTGAAAAAAGTCTTGGAGACGCACATATTGTGTCATTTACTCCAGTGTGTGTTTTTTTTAAAGCTACAAACACACTTTATACTCCAGAACCAGAACCACCAGACAAGAGAAGCCGATCCACGTCCACAGCAGTTACAGAACCCTTGCTGCGTTCTTAAAATCCAGCGGGTGTTAAGATCCATGGAGGTGGCCACAGGGACGGGGTTGGTGTCGTACGATCACCACCACCACCAGCAGCTGCAGGACTTGTTCCGAGGCAGCGTGATCAGCCCCTCTTACAGGCAGCTGAGCGACTCCATGCTAGCCGTCGAGGAGAAGACCGTGGACCTCTGTGCAGTGTACCTGGACCCCCAGCAGCTCCACCAGCACAACCTCTGTCAACAACAACAACCGCTGGCCATGGCGGATGCTCACCAGTACCAATACCAGCAGCAGCAGCAGTCGTTCACCGATTTCAACTCCTACAAGAGCTGCGCATTTATGAACGAGCTGGAGTCGAGTCAGTGCAGCAACAGCAACTTCACGATCAAGGAGGAGCAGCAGTCCTACGGCTACGGAGGAGGAGATCTGGACTATCTGGAGCTGCAGGAGGAATTCAGCCCAGAAGTTCTGGAGAGCTGCTACCGTGCCATGGAGGAGATGGACGGCGGAGGCTTCGACTGGCCCTATCTCCAGTACCAGTCCGGCCCGTGCAGCGGCGGCAGCCTGGGCAACATCTCGTCCACCGCCTCGTCCACGTGCTCCAGCCCGCCGGGGACGCCCTCGTCGGCCTCGGCCAACAGGTCGCCCGGCTATTCCTCGCTAGAAGAAGCTGTGTCGCCCCCAGGCAAGAAGAAGCGACTGGACAAGGACAGCGAGGAGTACAAGATGCAGCGGGAGCGCAACAACCTGTCGGTGCGCAAGAGCCGCGATAAAGCCAAGGTGAGGATCGTGGAGACGCAGCACAGGGCGCGAGAAGTGGCGGCAGAGAACGAGCGGCTGAGGAAGCGTGTGGAGCAGCTGAGCAGGGAGCTGACCACCCTGAGGAACTTACTGTCTGCTACCGGCCAATGTTAGTCGATTAACCGGCCGCGCCGTGCCCAGCAGTGTCGATTAATCGATGCCCCCTCCGGTTAATTGAAAATTGACTTGAATGCTGGCTTTGAGGGATTGACCATTTTTATACCTCATTAGCCTATTATGGGTTGATACAGAGAAAGTGGACTGTAGGCTATCTCTTCATACCATGAACTACACTAAATGTCTTATCCCCAATATGTATTAATGTATATATGTATGTGAATGTGTATATAGTTATTTAATTGCTATTTTATTTTTGCTTGGCATTTTCAATTCCAATGTAATTTTGTAATTTGACCCCATTAGGCAGTGACTAATGGGGATCTTAAATAAACAATAAATAAACAATAAACCATAATGGTAAATGGACTGCGTCTATTTTGTGCTTTTAGTCAGGGGATATCAAAACATCTTGGAATACCAAAGTATTTCTTCACCACAGTGTTTGTGAAGGTGTCCAGAAACACATCTCACAAAAATATTGAAACAAATGAAATTCAGTTTCCCAAACTGTGATATAGCTGCTGAAAGTTGGGGTCCCATTAACTTTACCAAAAACACACAAAAATAAACCTGCTTTAAGTCAAACTAGGGGTTTTGAATCCATTGCAAGCATTTGTTTTGCACAAAAAAACACTCCTTGGGCTAAAAACGTCCATAGCCAGGTCATCGGTCACAAACCATTTTGTATGTTTGGGCTGGTTTAGCACAAGGAATGTTTTTCATGCAAAACTAATGCTTGCAATGGATTCACAATAATGAAAAATCCATAGTTTGAGCCCTCGCATTCTATTTAGCGCCAACAATCAGAGAATTCTTGTCCAAAGTTGATGGCAGTGTATGAGAGCAACCATTTAAAAGACATACATGGAGGTGTTCGGGTGGTGCAGTAGTAAAGTCCCTGCCCACCACCATGGAGGTTGTGGGTTCGAATTCACCCATGATGCATTCAGCTTTGTCGGGCGTCTAAATTTAGTGGGGGGGAAAATACCCCGGACATGACGTGCTCCCAAATGATATTCAAGCCATGCTGTGACTGGTTGTGACATAAATTCTCTGATATTGACTGTTGAAAAACACGGCTTTCTATTTCTAAGTTTGCAAAAGGAGATCCTGTCCTTTGGTCTTGTGGGTGGCCACAGCTGAATGGGTAGAGATGCTGCCTGAGAAACAGAAAGTCCCAGGTTAGATTGCATGCCAGCTCTGGCTATTTACTGTATGTGTTGAGGTGTCCATGTCATGAGCAATCTGAGCACCATCATTTAGGTGAATCTGAATAACCAGGTCTCCCCTTTCCCCTTATGCCAATGCACTCTATCTACCAAACTTGTATTTTAATTATACATTCCAAAAGGGGTTTCCATTTCTTTTGTTTTGTTTTACACTTTGAAATATATTTTTTAACACAAATCTTGTATGGGGGTCCCTGGCACGAGATCTTTTCAGATGGAGGTCCGTGGTCAAATGAATATTGTTAATTGGGGGTCCTTGACAAAAATGTTTGAGAACCACTGCTGCTTTATGACATTTGTTGGTTTGACATTGCTTGTGTCAATTAAGCTTCAATAAACAACAATATATTTATTTTTGTTTCTGATTGGAGACATCTTGTGTAGAGATAACCTTAACCTACATAATACATAATATCTCACACGGAAAAAGTTTGTCAACAAGTTAACCTTTTGTATTTGTGTGTTCATGTGTAACTCCTGGGGTTCAAACACGGGTCTCCCACTTGAATGTCCATCATCTTAACCACTAGACCAAAGGGATATCCCTGTGGACCAGAGGAGATACTAGACTTTTGACACCATCAGGCTGAGGCAGTGAGTCACTGTGCTACACGTAACTAAAAGTTTATCTTGCAGGCTTTTGGTTGCATAAACGACGTTTAACGACAGACAGACAGACAGACAGGCAGACCGACAGCAGTGCGATCATGGTGTCATAACAGCTTAATCACACGTTACCTCTTAATCTATAATTGTTTTGAGAGCCATCCCACTTCATGTGTCTCAGTGGCCAGTGCTGAGCCATCCAAACTTGACACCCCTAATTAATGGGGGGGATTACAGGGATTAGGGGATCAAATAATCATAGCCTCCCCCCCACTTCTCCCAAGGACCAGTGGGAACCCCCCCACTGTGTGACCACTCAAAGTGGGGTCTGAGGTCTTTAAGGTGGTTCCAGGGGGTCCCCATAAAGAAATCATCTATAGCCCATAAAACCATCAAGTTTAACCCCTTGATTCTACATAGACTATTGGAAAATAGAAGATCCAATCTTGTTAGATCTTGTATATCAGCTTATTTTGTATATATACTTTGGAATATATTTTAACCCAAATCTTGTATGGGAGGGTCCCTGGCACAAGATCTTTTCAGATGGAGGTCCCTGGGCAAATTAGTATTGTCATTTCTGGGTTCTTGACATGAAAATGTTTGAGAATTACTTCATGACATTTTTGTTTGACATTGCTTCTTGTGTCAATTAATCTTCAACAAACAACAACGATGTCTCTCCTGCCGTCTCATCCCAGTGACAGACAGGCAGACAGTAGTCATATCATGGTGTTATAACATGCAGCTTATCACGCGTTACCTCTTAATCTATAGTTGTTTTAAGAGCCATCCAACTTCATGTGTCTCTGTGGCTACTTATACGCCAGTGCTGAACTTGGTTTAATTGGCCACATAGACACACGGATAGCTCTCAAATCAATTATAGATTAAGAGGTAACGCGTGATAAGCTGTTATAACACCATGATAGCCTCGACGACTAGCCTGTCTGTCTGCCTGTCACTGGGATGAGACGGCAGGAGAGACGTCGTTGTTGTTTGTTGAAGATTAATTGACACAAGAAGCAATGTCAAACAAACAAATGTCATGTAGTCATTCTCAAACATTTTCATGTCAAGGTCCCAGAAATGACAATATGTATTTGTCCAGGGACCATCTGAAAAGATCTTGTGCTATGATTATTTGATCCCGTAATCCCTGTAATCCCTATATGAGAGCAGTGGATCCCCATTAGGATGTTGGGTGTTAGGGTTAGGGTTATAAAATCAAACGTATAAACACATGTTTATAATCCTACATGATCACAGATCTGATATCAAAGTGATCCCACTGCTGCTTTTGTGGTTTCAAAACTATTCCCTAAAATCCTAATCTTATCCCCTGTAGAGACTAGGGCAGGGGTCTTCAACTGACCCCCTTTAGCTGAGAGAGATCAATTACGGACTCTAATAAAATTGAAGCAGAATTATTGCTCATGGAAAATCCAGACAACTCTGAGGTTGAAGATTTATCAGATGATGAAGATAACGATCCTGCTGTGGATGAAAATATTCTAACGTTATTTTAACCCTCAGCTTCACTTGTGTAGCTGCATACTGAATTGATCAACAGTAGATGGTTTTACTGGTCGGCTCCCAGTACAACAGTAGCAGACTGTGGTTGTACAGGTCACTTCCTATAGTACAAAAGTAGTAGACTGTGGTTACTGGTCAGATCCCAGTGACATAAAGTAGAAAACTGTGGTATACTGGTCAGATTGGGGCGGCAGTGGCTCAGGGGTAGAGAGACTGTCATTAGAACGCAGAGGGTTCCCAGTTCGATTCCAGGCTCCCCCAGAGTTAGTCCTTGAGCAAGACTCTGAACCCCTATTGCTCCTGGTGAGCAGGTTGGTGCCTTGCATGTTTTCCTTGTGAATGTAATGCACAATATCTAAATCGCCTTGGATAAAGGCGCTATATAAATGCACAATTTACCATTTACAGTGACTAACAGTAGAAGACTGGACGTACAGGTCAGCTCCCAGTACAACAGTGAAGACTGTGGTTGTACAGGTCAGCTGAGCTCCCAGTACAAGTTGTACTGGGAGCTCAGCTGACCTGTAACAACAGTAGAAGACTGTGGTTGTACAGGTCAGCTCCCAGTACAACAGGTGGCAATAATCCCAATCGCCATGGACCGCAGTCGAGTTGCACAGGAAATGTCACCCAATAGTGGTGGAAATCTGTAGCCTCCGCTATTTGGTATTCTCACCAATTAGTCATCTCACCCTCACCACCCTTCAAACTACCCAGGCCCGGTTCCACAGGGGTGCTCAGTCCTGCTAAGCACCCTCAGTTTTCAAGTGGAGCACCCTCAGATGAGATTTAGAAAAAGTAATTTTTTTAATTTTTTTTTTTTTTTCGTTTTGTCTTCTAAGTTAGCTAACAATGGCATGTTAGCTTTGAGAGAACCTGCAGCTTGCGCCTCCCCTCCTCACTCATTAGTGAAGCCAAAAGGTGTTAATAGTCGGCCAACGGTAAACAAAGCTTTTGTTTGGCTCCTACATTTGCATGCACATGACATGCATGCACGCACGTGTGATGTGTGGGGGGCTGACTATAGGTTAACTTAGCCCCCCCCCCAGGTTAGACCTATGTTTAATATTTTTCTCAACATTTTCTTGTCAATTATACCAATTCAATGTAAAGGAGCCTTTGGCATGAGAAACATAAGTTTACATTGCCTAAGCAAGTATCAAAATAGTAATACAATAAAAAAGTATATATGTATATATTTTTATTTTACTATTATACATTTTTACTATTTTCTACTTTTTTACTATTGAGAAGCATACTGTTTTATAGATATAAATCCGATAATGCTGCTATACATTCCCCGTTTTCTTTAACTGTTTTTATTATATTTTGACTCTTGCTTGGCAATGTAAAAAGATGTTTCATCAATAACCCAATAAATCATCGTATTTCTCACGCCGTCAAATCACCAGCCGTCACAAAGTGGAAAACTGCGTCAACTCAAGTGTCACTGACTGAGACATCCACTTCGGCCGCGATTTGAGCAACAAAAAAGGGCTTAAAATACAGTATCTGATTCTGAAGTAATGATTAGATGCGTCGCTGTGTGTGCGTGAGCGTCTGGTGTGAGGAACGCATCATTCTCTACAGTAAGATCGACAGGCGACAGGAGGATCTACTAGCCTACAACATTAATTCAACACGTCCAAAATGCCCATTGCTTACTAGCAGGCAGTTTAAATGAGGAGGGACTTTTGGATGGATGCGTGTGCAAAAAGAACAGATCTTCAAGCAAAAGACGTGTTACTTGCAGCTTAATGTAAACATTTATCCATAATTTTCTCATCCTAGTAAAGCCAGATAAAAGTATCAAACTCCCTGTAAAATGCAACAGAATACAGGAAATAACATCTACTCTTTTAATTTTTTTCTGGGGGAGGACCCCCAGACCCCCCACCAAAATGATCCACAGTATAGGCTATTAACTACGTTTCTGCCTCAAAATTACATATTATTGAGGGTTAGATTTGGAGAATTAAATAACACCCACCCAGTGCAATATACTGTACCTGGTTGGTGTAATAGTGACTCCAAGGGTCGATAAAATTATAATAATATTAAACCTAAATTATTGTAATATTTGTTGAACATATAGGCCTATATATCATTTTTTTATATTTCTTTTGAGGCACCAAAGCAGTGGGCACAGTCTATATATAGACAGGCTACAGGGGGCGCCGCTGCAGCTGCCGCGCTTTATTGGACATAAAACATTTTCAAATATATGGGCATCCTCACTTAAAAGGGGGGCACCCTCAGCCATTGTGGGCACCAGCCGGGCCTGAAACTACCGTTCCATGTTTGTTTGTTTGATTGATTGATTGATTGATGAATACTTGTGTGACCAAATGGACACGAATAGTATTGTTGAATGAATTAAAGTGACAACGCCACTCCCAATTACAGGGTGGGAGACCCGCCTAACTTATGCATTTACTCTGTTATCGTTATGACCACATAAATAATCCCCACTCAGGATGACATGACAGACAGAGGCTTTTGTGTGTACAAAACCATTAACATCTTTATTCACATAGCAGTATTAAAAGGCTCCACTATTGACACTGTGTGTCTGTACCACTTCAATGGACCGGGGGAACAATAATAACACTTGATAGAATCACACCACTGCAAAAGGGTTAAGAATAATACAGCTAAGTAACACTGCACACTGTTAGTAAAACCGACTTAAAACACTGCACACTTAACATGGGGAAGGGGCAAGCACGGTCACTAACTAGGTGGTACAATAAATGAAGACTCTCATAAAACTGAACAAAAGGAGGAGGCACTTGAGCATAGCAACTTCTAAAAATAACATGAGGAAAAGAGCAATGGCTGCTTTGCTGACCACATCCGTGTCACCAATACAGCCTGCAATATACAAATGCACTAATTAGTTCCCATATACAATTCACATTACATAATGCATATTATACTGGAGAGCTCAGCCTCATACCTCTTGGCCCGAAGCGCTTGGGCACCCAACAGGTAGGAACATGAGCTGACCAGGAACATCTGGGTATAGCGATGGCCCTCTATAATATAATACAGAACATAATTAGTTAAACACCCAAAACGGTATAAAGGTTTAACTCCCATGAACAATGGTTGAACACCATAAACCATACAGCAACAATATATGCACATGGACTTTGCTGCTAAAGTACAATGAACATAATTTACTGCCTACCTCAAGACTCTGCTAGTGCATGCGTGTTTGGTTTCTGTTTATCACACCAAACACAGCAAGTCCTGTCCAGGACCACCAGAGAATCTAGAAGTGCAGCAACATCAATGAGTACTTGTAAAACTCGTCATAAAACCAACAAAAGATACATAATCTACAGTGTCAGGCATTTGGTAACATACCTCTTGTAGTTATAATAATTTGCACGCAGCACCGGCACCTGCCGACGCTCACAGCTCCAGGCAACAGCCTCGGTGCACGAGAACAAACGAGACTCAGCTGTTCTCACGAGAGCCCTCTTATAGACGCTCTGCTGTGCTACCGTAGCCTGCTCTGAGCTCCCAGGTCCTAGAGTCCCACCCGTCACATACACCCCCACTTTAAAAGGTTGCCGTCCCGGCAACATCAAACTCGGGGCCAACGCACAGTGGTAAAAACCCAGCCATAAAGCAGCAGGGGGTGAGTCTTGACTCAAGAAAGGGGATGCCGTATTTTCCCCCCATTCAATTTTCCTCAGAACACCATTGAAACCAACTTATTGACTGTTCAGCTCCTCTGGAGAAGACATTTGTAAAGGGACAGACTGTTCAACTCCACTGGAGAAGACATTTGAAAAAGGACAGACTGTTCAACTCCACTGGAGAAGACATTTGAAAAGGGACAGACTGTTCAACTCCACTGGAGAAGACATTTGAAAAGGGACAGACTGTTCAACTCCACTGGAGAAGACATTTGAAAAGGGACAGACTGTTCAACTCCACTGGAGAAGACATTTGAAAAGGGACAGACTGTTCAACTCCACTGGAGAAGACATTTGAAAAGGGACGGAGTCTCACACAGATGAAGGCTGCCTGTTCAGCTGCCAATGTCTAACGTACAGACAGTGACTTTCTCACCTCCTCCACCCAACCTCCTAGTCCTACAGTCAACCCATCCTACACTATAGCTCCTGAAAAGCGTGGGCATTTCCTTTCCCTTGGTGCATATACATAAACCCGCTCAGGTGGTACATCATTGCTGACAGTGTTAGCAGCTACATGGCTAGATAGACCAAGGGCCTCTACATTCACCATCTCATTACCCCTGTCTTTGAGACAATTATGCTCTGCCAGTAGCTGTTTGACAAGTGCAGACAAAGCCTTGATTTGATCCTCAAGTTCACCCATTTTAATTTCTCACTGCCAAAATGTCAATAGCGGCACCAGAAATGTCCACAGAATGCATCCATAGGGTACTGCAGCTAGAGGGCGGTGGATGTCCTCTTGTTCTCCTCCTGGACAACCACTGCTCTTTTCCTCCCCAACCTGTTGCTCTACAAACTCAGTGCCTCCAAATAACACAAAAAGCCTCCGTGTCTACTGCCGACTAACGCCAAATGTGACCAAATGGACACGAATAGTATTGTTGAATGAATTAAAGTGACAACGCCACTCCCAATTACAGGGTGGGAGACCCGCCTAACTTATGCATTTACTCTGTTATCGTTATGACCACATAAATAATCCCCACTCAGGATGACATGACAGACAGAGGCTTTTGTGTGTACAAAACCATTAACATCTTTATTCACATAGCAGTATTAAAAGGCTCCACTATTGACACTGTGTGTCTGTACCACTTCAATGGACCGGGGGAACAATAATAACACTTGATAGAATCACACCACTGCAAAAGGGTTAAGAATAATACAGCTAAGTAACACTGCACACTGTTAGTAAAACCGACTTAAAACACTGCACACTTAACATGGGGAAGGGGCAAGCACGGTCACTAACTAGGTGGTACAATAAATGAAGACTCTCATAAAACTGAACAAAAGGAGGAGGCACTTGAGCATAGCAACTTCTAAAAATAACATGAGGAAAAGAGCAATGGCTGCTTTGCTGACCACATCCGTGTCACCAATACAGCCTGCAATATACAAATGCACTAATTAGTTCCCATATACAATTCACATTACATAATGCATATTATACTGGAGAGCTCAGCCTCATACCTCTTGGCCCGAAGCGCTTGGGCACCCAACAGGTAGGAACATGAGCTGACCAGGAACATCTGGGTATAGCGATGGCCCTCTATAATATAATACAGAACATAATTAGTTAAACACCCAAAACGGTATAAAGGTTTAACTCCCATGAACAATGGTTGAACACCATAAACCATACAGCAACAATATATGCACATGGACTTTGCTGCTAAAGTACAATGAACATAATTTACTGCCTACCTCAAGACTCTGCTAGTGCATGCGTGTTTGGTTTCTGTTTATCACACCAAACACAGCAAGTCCTGTCCAGGACCACCAGAGAATCTAGAAGTGCAGCAACATCAATGAGTACTTGTAAAACTCGTCATAAAACCAACAAAAGATACATAATCTACAGTGTCAGGCATTTGGTAACATACCTCTTGTAGTTATAATAATTTGCACGCAGCACCGGCACCTGCCGACGCTCACAGCTCCAGGCAACAGCCTCGGTGCACGAGAACAAACGAGACTCAGCTGTTCTCACGAGAGCCCTCTTATAGACGCTCTGCTGTGCTACCGTAGCCTGCTCTGAGCTCCCAGGTCCTAGAGTCCCACCCGTCACACTTGTGTAGAATGTGTGTGTGTGTGTGTGTGTGTGTGTGTGTGTGTGTGTGTGTGTGTGTGTGTGTGTGTGTGTGTGTGTGTGTGTGTGTGTGTGTGTGTAAATATTCTGAGTAAAAGTCTGGTATTCAAAATGTACTTGAGTCCAAAAGTATTGGTATCCTTATGATATCGTGATAAAGTAAAAGTTTTCAATTAGGCCTATCCTATGTATCAAATATGGGGCTAAAGTGGTTAATTCGTGTTTTAAAATATAATATTTTTTAATAGCAAAGTAACTAGTAACTAATGTTGTAAAATAACTGTAATGGAGTAAAAGTACAATAATTGCACTTGTGATGTAGAAGTTGAAAATTGGAAATACCCCAAGTAAAGTACAGTAGCCTACTTGAGTAAATTACTTTACTTAAGTCACTACACCTTTGCCCACATGATGGTCTGCATGCACGCGTGCCATTTCATGGGTCTGTGCATGGCTCATATGCAACCTTGTTGGAGACACTGAAAATATTGGAGCAGGTTAAAACAGTCAGTGTAGATCAGAGGTGCATGGGCAACATCTCTTTCCAGGGGGCCATAGGCCTACTGACCTTGATAAAGGACCACACATTGGACAATTGAAACTTGAAAACATTGTGCTGAATTAAGTTAACACTGCATGAATTTGATAGACACGACAGAAATACATATAGCCTATTTTGCATGGTGTTATGAATTATTTTGGATAATATGCATCCTGTTATGCAGACTGTTTCACTGTTACATTATAAACATTTAACATTTGAGTACACAGATGGAATGTACTCAAATGGTGCATAGGCCTACATATTAATAACTAATAATTAATTGGAGTTACGTTAAATTGATTTCCCTAAAAAAACATAATGCTACCTTTTAACATGTAGATTTTATGGGGGTAATTTAGTTTTTCTTGAGGACTTCGGGCGAGGGCCGTATTGAGATGGTCAAATGGCCAGGTCTGGCAATCAATCAAAAAAATATGATCTAAATTGGCGGAACTTGAAATGAAAACGTTTGAGAAGCACTGCTGTAGGCTATAATAATCTGCATACATATACTGGACATTATCTAATGCAGTGGTTCTCAAAATGCATGGACTGTATACACATGGAACCAAATGAACCCAAACGTTTGAGAAACACTGCTCTTAGAGCAGTGCTCTAAATAGCAGGAGTAGCCTATAACTGGAGTAAAGAATGTGAGTATACTTTTCCCAAACACAACACAAGAGGTCAAATGTAGGAATATAACAGTTTATTTGAGGAAAGAGGCATTGTAAAAAGAACAGGTCGCAACACAGTTATTATAACATAACTGCAGCTATCTCATCTGTAATTGTAATAGAAGAATAAAAGGTTGTCAAAATGTTGCAAATAAAAGGTTAATTGTAAAAAAAAAGACATTAAAAAGAAAGCAGAATATATAATAAATATAAAAATCACTCATATAAATACTGCATACAAATAACAATACAAATGTGACATATCAATAAAAAAGGTGACATATCAAGTCTTCACTTGTTTCAAATCCCAAATCCCTCAAAGGGGCTTTCAAGTCAATTTCCAATTAACCGGAGGGGGCATCGATTCGACGCCGCTGGGCACGGTGCGGCTGGTTAATGGACTAACATTGTTCGGTAGCAGCGGACAGTAAGTTCCTCAGGGTGGTCAGCTCCCTGCTCAGCTGCTCCACGCGCTTCTGCAGCCGCTCGTTCTCTGCCGCCACTTCTCGCGCCCTGTGCTGCGTCTCCATGTTCCTCACCTTGGCTTTATCGCGGCTCTTGCGCACCGCCTGGTTGTTGCGCTCCCGCTGCATCTTGTACTCCTCGCTGTCCTTGTCCAGCCGTTTCTTCTTGTTTGGGGGAGACACAGCTTCTTCTAGCGAGGAGGAGCCGGGTGACCTCGACCTGTTGGCCGAGGGCGCGGGCGTCCCCGGCGGGCTGGAGCACGTGGACGAGGCGGTGGACGAGACGTTGCCCAGGCTGCCGCCGCCGCCGCACGGGCCGGACTGGTACTGGAGGTAGGAGCGCATGTCGAAGCCTCCACCGTCCTGCCCGTCCATCTCGGCCGCGGCGCGGTAGCAGCTCTCCAGAACTTCTTCTGGGCTGAACTCCTCCTGCAGCTCCGGATAGCCCAGATCTCCTCCTCCGTAGCCGTAGGACTGCTGCTCCTCCTTGATCTTGAAGTTGCTGTTGTTGCTGTACTGACTCGACTCCAGCAACGCGTAGCTCTTGTAGTGCTGCTGGTACTGGTACTGGTGCGCATCCGCCGCGGCCAGCGGTTGTTGTTGATGACAGATGTTGTGCTGGTGGAGCTGCTGGGGGTCCAGGTACGCCGCGCAGAGGTCCACGGTCTTCTCCTCGACGGCCAGCATGGAGTCGCTCAGCCGTCTGTAAGAGGGGCTGCTGATCACGCTGCCTCGGAACAAGTCCTGCTGCTGCTGCTGCTGCTGCTGCTGCTGGTGATGGTACGATGCCATTGCCAACCTCGTCTCCGTGGCCTAAACTTTTCTAAACTGAAAAGCAGACTGAGTTGAGTGTGTTGTTGAGCGATTGCAGAGTGTAGACTGCGGAGTGCTGACTGCTGACTACAATGTTGACAGCTCCTCTTTATATAGTAGGCGCCTAGGCGGTGCGGCGCTGGGAGGGCGGGCCGGGGCTTATTTCTTCTGACAGGTACATGTGTGAGCGCGTGTCTCTTTCTCTCTCTCTCTCTCTCTCTCTCTCTCTCTCTCTCTCTCTCTCTCTCTCTCTCTCTCTCTCTCTCTCCACCGGATCTCAAAGCGGTGTCTGGGGACCCCCACTGCTCTTTGGGGGTCCAAAGACCATGTATAGACTAAACATTAAACACGTATTACACGTTTATAATTCTACATGATCACATCACAGATGTGACAAAGTGAACCCACTGCTACTTTCAAGGTTTCGAAATGATTCCCTAAAATTCAAATCTGATCCTCTGTTATAGGCTAGGCCAGGGCCCAGGGGTCTTCAACGGACCCCATAGCTGAGAGAGTTAGATGAAGCAGGGACCCCCACTACATATTGCATAAAACTGTGTTGCAGATTAAACTTTTTTAGACTTGTTTGACTGCCACCGATGTTGAGTAAGTTAATTATTTTTGCATTATCTTTTTTCTCAATATTGGTATTCATGTCCATGTCTATTTTCAGAAATTTAAACATAGTAGTGAACTTCTATGTTCCCCATTTTCAACAGCTTTTATTTTATTTGTGACACTTGCTCTCATTGGCATGAGAAAACGTATGTTTTCTCATGCCAATAAAGCTCCTTTGAATTGAATTTCACCGTTGGCTCTGTACTTGATCCGTACCCCCCCCCCCACACACACACACACACACACACACACACACACACACACACACACACACACACACACACACACACACACACACACACACACACACACACACACACACAGAGAGAGAGAGAGAGATCAAGGGCTTCCATCTTAGCCTCTTAGCCTCTTTAGCCCATTGTAATGTAAAACTGTGAACACTGACACCTGTGTTCCAGCAACGTCTAATTAATTGCAGACCTGCTTTTTGGTGCAGGTTTACTCTTGATCATCCTGAGCAGTTTTCTCTCAGTAGCTTGTACTTTCTTCCTGATCTTGGCAGTAACACAACCTGAGCAACAACAGCAACTCCATCCTGGGGGATCCTGAGGCGTTCCCAGGCCAGTGTGGCCTTGGTCTGCCCCAGGGTCTCTTCCCAGTGCGACATGCAGTTTATACTTAAAAACAATTGCTGCGCGGTGGTGCACTGGGTAGCACTGTCGCCTCACAGCTAAAAGGTCCTGGGTTCGATTCCCGCCGGGAGATGCTGGGGGCGTGTTCTCTCCTCTGCGTCATCAGTGCCCACACCCTAGGTGGGGTTGGCGAAAGGGCCTTACTGTGTGGAGTTTGCATGTTCTCTCCGTGTCTTCTAGGGTAGATACCCTCACAAAAACATGAAGTATTCTAGCTCTGGTCTATAGCATTAGTGGAGTTCTCCTTAACACTATGTTCCTCTACCTCCACACCTCCTTGGCAAAACCGAAAAACCTGCTTGTCTGGTCCGAAATAACAAAAACTGTTTCGCCCCTCACCAAACCAAAGGTATCAGTGGACAGTTGAAAGCTTCCCAGCAAGCACGGTCAGGACCTGGACCAATCAGTGACGTCTCGGCATGGCAAAGGGATAATATTAAGATTGTTGTATATTTTTGACCCAGCTGATTTGGTCACATTTCGACCCCTGCTCTAGGTTCTCAACCTTTTCAGGCCGCGACCCCCAAAATAATCATATTTGAACTGGAGACCCCACCCTGACAAGCACTGAGAGTTGAGGCATTACATTTTGTATAACACAGTTCTATTGTGAAAATAGCAGATCCACATGCTCACAACAATTTGACCAATGTTTCATTTGTCATTTTAGATGTTTTAAAAAGTCCTTAAATTGTCACTTTAGAAATGTGCAGATACCCTCTATAGTCTATACATTTAAACTTTATGCTGGTTTGTTTACTGTTGAGTAAGAAAACAATGTTGCACATTAAGTTATTCATCTGGGGACCCCCCAGAATAATTTGGGGACCCCTCTGGGGGGTCCCGACCCACAGGTTGAGAGCCAGTGCCCTAGCCTATACCAGCTAGGGGGTCAGATTTGGATTTGGGGAATAGTTTTGAAACCACAAAAGCAGCTGTGGGATCACTTTGTTATCAGATCTGGGATCATGTAGAATTATAAACAAACATGTGTTTATAAGCTTGATTACAGTATATCTTTATAACACCCAACATCCTAATGGGAATCCACTGCTCTCATAGGATTAAGGGATCAAATAATCATAACCCATCCCATCCCATCCCATGCCTGTGACAGGCTGCACCTGAGACAGACAGGCAGACAGACAGTAGTGCTATCATAGTGTTATAACAGCTTATCAAGCGTTACCTCTTACACAAAAACCTTTTCAGATAGCAAAATACATATTAATTTGGGGGTCTCAAGTTTCAGAAGAAAGTGGCCAACTAAATAAGTGGCCACTGAGACACATGAAGTGGGATGGCTCTTAAAACAATTATAGATTAATTAAGAGGTAACGCGTGATAACACTACAGCACTGCTGTCTGTCTGCCTGTCTGTCACTGGGATGAGACGGCAGGAGAGACATCGTTGTTGTTTTGTTGAAGATTAATTGACACAAGAAGCAATGTCAAACAAACAAATGTCATGAAGTCATTCTCAAACAATTTCATGTCAAGAACCCAGAAATGACAATACTAATTTGCCCAGGGACCTCCATCTGAAAAGATCTTGTGCCAGGGATCTACAAGATCTAACACGATTGGATCTTCTATTTTCAAATAGTCTATGTAGAATGAAGGGGTTAAAAGTGATGGTTTTATAAGCTATTAGCTGATTTCTTTATGGGGACCCCCTGGAACCACCTTCCCTCAGACCCCACTTTAACCAATGTCACTCAATGGATCTCAAATGGTTTCTGAGGACCCCCACTGGTCTTTGAGGGGAGGGGGGAGGCTATGATTATTTGATCCCTTAATCCCTATATGAGAGCAGTGGATTCTCATTAGGGTTGTTGGGTGTTATAATGATATAATCAAACGTATAAACGCATGTTTATGATTCTATATGATCACAGATCTGATAACAAAGTGATCCACTGCTGCATTTGTGGATTCAAAACTGTTCCCTAAAATCCAAATCTGATCCCCTGGTATAGGCTAGGGCAGGGGTCTTCAACGGACCCCTTAGCTGAGAGAGAAGCAGGGACCCCCCCCCCCCCCCCCACACACACACACACACACACACACACACACACACACACACACACACACACACACACACACACATACACACTATACGTATAAAACTTGCAGATTAAACCTTTTCATAGACTTGTTTGACTGTCTATTATCACTGTCACCAATGTTGAGTAAGTTAACGATGTGTTTGTATCGCTTATTATTACACATTATCCTTTCTCTTAATATGTTGATATAGGCCTATGATATGATGATATACAGTAGTACTTTAATGTCAGTTCACACTGAAATTTGTCCTGCGACACAACAGCCATGTATGCAAAACATATACCGTACACACATATCATACCAGTGAATTAAGTATGGATTCAGTTCCAACTGTACCATCTTTGACACTATAGTATATCAGGCAGTATTGTAGTGAAAGCTGAAGAAAAGTATGAAGAACAGCACCCTCGCATGATTCTTATTAGACAGATCTACAGTAGGTGTTTCGTAATTAAATGGACCAGTGTGACGACAACCGCATCCTCTGTGCCGCAACCCTTAGTTCTCATAAGCAAACTGGCAGGGATCGAATTTGTCTTTGGCTAAACGAACAAGATGTTGTAACAGTATTCTTTCAAGTGGTTTCATAATCTCTCAACTCTGATGCTACGCAAGAGAAGGAACTTTTCTTTGACGATGGCTAGCCAGATTGGTGATTTCTTAATCACTGAAGTGAGAGCTATGGGTCTATAATCCTTATTTTCTTTTGGGCATTGACATTTCAGCAGTGGTTTTATGTATGAAGTTTTCCAATACAGAGGAATTGTGTGTGTGTGTGTGTGTGTGTGTGTGTGTGTGTGTGTGTGTGTGTGTGTGTGTGTGTGTGTGTGTGTGTGTGTGTGTGTGTGTGTGTGTGTGTGTGTGTCTCTACAGAGGTTGGGATTCATGTCCATGTATTTCAGACTTTCTGGAATATGTAGGCCTATGTCAGTTTGTTTTTGTTTTTTCAACTTTGTTTTTCATATTTTAGATTGTAATTAGAGAAAAGAAAAGTAAAACATTTTTCATTTACTTCTACCTTTTCAGAAATTTTGATTTCACTGGGTGGGGGCAATAAGCTGGTGATTGCTAGTCCCCATAAGTCACATCTGCCCAATGCCATGAAAGATTGCGGTGCATCTTGGGCTTATTGTGTCTAAAAATACATATTTAGCCACTTGAACGCATGCCCCCACCCAATCACTAAAACTATAGAAAGCAGTAAATGAAAACATTTTAACACTCAGCTTTTCTTTTCTCTAATTACAATCTAAAATATGAAACCTTGATGTAAAAAAAAACAACAACAAAGAAAAAATATAGGGATGAGGCCGAATATTCGGCACCGAAAACTTTCGGCCGAAAATGGCTAAAAATGCATTTTCGGTTTTCGGCCGTATAGTTTTTAAAACCGAATAGTATAGCACCGAATAGTGTGAAGAACAGGGGTCCAGTATAATCTCTCAAAAAGCAGCCGCAGCACAGTCTCTCTCTCTCCCCCCTCCCTCACTCACTCACTCACTCACTCCGTCTCGCATTCACTTCACTAGTCTGCGCAGCTGCCGGCTAACGAGTGTAGCCTATATGTATGTCATTGCGACCTGTCGCTCGTTGTGTAAGCTTAGCTCCGTGCCAGGCAGCGTGCCTCCGTCAAGCTCGTTAAAGTGTTCATTGAGCAGGAGCAGAGCCTCCGCGATTTTGATTGACAAAGATAGCAGTTAGTAGAGTGCTGTTTGTCAATTCTTTGTTGCTACAGAGCATAGCACTAATCAGTGCTAAGGGCTAACAACAACCATGCATAAGGATGTCTCTGTCACTGGTGTTAGTTGTGTGAAGCTTGTCAGAGTGTTTGTGTTTTGAGTTCATGTTCAACCTCTTCGAGAGAGAGATGGAGACACACACTGTGTGTGTGTGTGTGTGTGTGTGTGTGTGCGCGTGCGTGCGTGCGTGCGTGTGTGGGGGGGGGGGGGGGGGGGGCTATAGGCACATGGCTAGTAAAAAAGATGTGAGATGTAGGGTCCTGTCTGGACTCTGTAGTTAGATGGATAGATGAGGGACAGACGGTAGGAAGAGTGGGCACTAAGGAGGAGTGGGCACCTTGATATCAAGTTCTAATATTTCTATAACTGCTAAAAAAAAATATACAATCATTTGGGCATAAAGAATAAGTTCAATGATAAATGTAGGGCTGATAATGACATACGTGATATGGCATGTTCAAATCATGTAATCAAAAAGTTAATTTTGAGCCCTGATAATGGTGATTATTATTATAGTTTTGTATGGTTTTGACATAATCACGTTTGCCATAATAAGGTAGCTTTACAACAAATGGTACAAAAATGGTAATAAAAATACATTATGCGCATAATATATATTAATAATATTCGGCTATTCGGTATTCGGTTTTCGGCGGAATGTTTCCACTATTCGGTATTCGGTTTCGGCCAATAATTTTGTATTCGGCACATCCCTAAAAAAATATATATAATTTAAAAAGATGTTGTCCTCTAAACCCTCTATATTTCCTAAACTTCACCATTGGCTGTATGTACTTGGTCCGTTCCTATCACACAAATATTTGCCTCCCGTCTAAGGACCCCCTGTTGCAGACCCATCAGCTAAGCGATTACAACACGTTTGTGTGACATTTCATGATCACAGATTAAAGGTGGTGTCATTTCATTATCACAGATTAAAGACGGTGTCATCATTCATAAACATGAATATAAAAAATAAAAAACAGAACAAATCTGCAGTAGACTTTTGGTTTTTATTAAAAAAAGAAAAAAGAAAAAAAGGAAAACAATGACAGATGAAAATAAAAAATACATGTTTTCTTTTTTTTCAAGCTCAGTATAGAAAAAACCTGAAGCAACGCATCATGGCTGCCTTGGGGGCGCTGCGTAGCGGGAAAAAGAACAAAACGGAAAAACAAAAAGATGTGAAAAAATATATGTGTGTCCGTGGTGAAGACATTATTATGTATACATTCTATAAGTCCTGTCAATCATTCTTTTAAGTCCCGGTCAATCATTCTTTAAGTCCCGGTCAATCATTCTTTATGTCCCGGTCAATCATTCAGAGTCATGAAGGTAAACAGAAAGAACTCCAAGCAACTCAACTGTTTACAGCAGTGGTCCCCGAACCTCTTCATGTCAAGGACCCCCAAACTGATGTGTATTTGGCAGAGGACCCCCCCTCTGAATGGGCTTTGTGCCCAGGAACAAAGAGATTTATGTAAAACAAAGGGGGAAAAAAATACAATAACTATTCAACATTTTTGCAAACATTTACCAAAAATAAATTCAAAAATAGCAGATGTACAAGCTTGCAGCGGGGCACAAAGTGACACACTGTGAAGTTGTAGATCTGCATTTTCTTTTTTTTAATAGCCAACGTATAAATGGATAAAGTGGTTGAAGTGGTCAGACCCCACTTTGAGAACCACAGCCTTGTAGGCCATAAACCTGTTGATGCTTGAAGGAAACGTTCACTCCAAAGAAATTATAATAACACACCCCATGAAGGCTTGAATGCTTGGAGATTCATCGTTTTCATTCAAACAAATGATGCTATGGCTCTGGTCATAACCCCATCCACTCCCATGTTAAGGGAAAAAAAGGCGGAAATGGCGTTAGGACGATGACCGAAGCGTCATTGAGCCTTTGCGGAGTCGCGTGCACAAGGGTTGAATACAGGTTCAGGGTTCAGCACTGCTGAACTGTCACCCCGTAGTGATAGGCAAGGCACTAACCAACGGGACAGACCTAAACGCCGGAAGAACAGCACTTTGTTGACACTCCCAAGTGTCAAAGTTCAAAGGAACGGCAGGAAATGCTGCTACTATTGGAGTAATTCCAAGCTTTAACAAGCTAGATGTGTCTGACTGGCTGCTGTTGCTGCCGTGACACTGAATCTCTGCATGGGGCTCGTTAAGCGACTTCAGTGCTTGATCATGAATTTGAATCAGTTGTGTATAGAGATCTGTCAAGTAGGCAGACTACACACACACACACACAGAGCTCCCTAGCACAGGGGTCTTCAACATTTTTAGGCCAAGGACCCCTTATTTTAGAGATGAAGCAGAGACCCCCACAACCTTTTCATAGATTTCATTAAGTTTCATCGTTTGACAGCACAATCATCAGTGTATTTTGGATTCATGACAATTTGTGTTTTCGGATATTTAACCACTTGAGCCGTCATTACTTAATAAACTTGACCTTTTACTCTGTACTTAATCTGCTATTTTTCCCCTCTACACCAAACCTCTTTGCAGAGAATTGCAGTGTGTGTGTTTGTGTGTGTGTGCCCATCCATGTGTTTCATAGAAGTATCTTCTGAAGTTCTGTTGTATTCTATTGCTAGTCTGGCCAATTCAAATACTCATATCTTGAAATTGTAACTGATTTTTAGTTTGGAGTCGTTTTGACGACTTTGTCATTCACGCCGCGGCCATTGCTACACCTCAGCCTTATTATAATTTTATTATTTTGCGGATCTGCACTGATCTCAGAAATAATAACCCTAACCCTATGGAATCCTCAAGACTGAAATCAGTCCCTAGGACTGAGACCTTTAAACCCTGTGGAGGCGTGAGAGAAAGACCTACAGGAGAAGAAGTCCACGTTCCTTCTAGAGGAAATCACAGACAAAGATGCAGAGAGACACGTGTTGTCAGCCAGTGTTGAAGACCCTGTCGTCATTTTAACCAATTCTGTCACAACTTTAACCACGCTTTATACTTTGGCTACTCAAAGAATAGCAGATCTACAAGCTCATGCACAATCACAGAGCTTGTAGATCTGGGGGAGGGGGGTCCGCAGCCAAATATATCATCTTGGAGTGGTCCTTGACATGACAAAGTTTGAGCAGAAATTGTGTTTTTTTTTCTTTTTCATTCCAAACAATAGAATAGAGGGTATGCGCGTGACATCATCATACCCGGAAGTTATGCGTGAATGCCTACTGAGTGGCAAAAAACTACTTTCTGGCCTTGACAGCCCATACATCCAAACAGAAGAGTCCTATCTGATTGCATTAAACAACGTTAAAACAAAGTTAAACTCACTTTGCCACTTGATTTGCCAATCACTTTATGCATGAGCATACCCACTATACCTACCAAACTGTCTCGAGAAAATAAGACCAAGGAGGCACCAGATTAAACATTTCACATTTTGACTCCTAAGTGTTTTTACATTAACTTGAATCACGTCTCACAAAAAAAGCAGACCCAACTCAAGCATCAGTATAGGAAAAACTCCCAGACGAATTAAGGAACCACTTGCAGGGTTTGCCAAATGCGTGCGTGAGCGCGCACACTTTGCCAAACGTGATGGAACCGGTTCCTCGATTCCGGGTTCCAGGATCCCAACCCTCTGCATGCATGCATCCCAGAGTCCACGCTCGCGTCCCCTTCCCTGCTCCAGTTTCCGTGTTTTCTCTCCAACTATCTGTACAACTAAATCATTTGGTATCTCTCTTGGGCGACATTATCGTTGCAGTCAAGCAGAAACCTCCCATCTCTGCATTATCAATGTCCTATAGAACGCTCCCCTGTAGAGGAAGCCGCCGCCATTGCTTCCGTGTCAACAACAATGGTGTAAAGCAGTGGTTCTCAACCTTTCCAGGCCGCAAACGGCAAAATAATCATACTTTATCCCCCACCCTGAAGAGTTGAGGCATTACATTTTGTATAACACGGTTCTATTGTGAAAATAGCAGATCTATATGCTCACAACGCCTCACGTTACGAGGCGTTGTGAGCATGTAGATAGGCTATTTCCCAATTTATGCCTCTAATATTTGACCAATGTTTGATTTGTCATTTCTCCTCAAATTCTCACTTTAGAAATGTGCAGATACCCTCCTCTATACACTTTTATGCTGGTTTGTTTACTGTTGCACATCAAGTTAATCATCTGGGTCCCAACCCACAGGTTGAGCACCCCTGTTGTAAAGTATTCTACATTTACTTAAGTGCTGTACTTAAATGCAACTTGGTATTTGTACTTTACTTGAGTGTTTCCCATTTTCAATCAATTTACTTCTACTTCACTCCACTCTCGAATCCAAATATTGTACTTGTGCACCACTACAATTATTTGAAAACTTTAGTTACTAGTTACTTTTCAGTTTTTGATTATTACCCACTTCATTAACCACTTCAACCCTACACATTTCGGCAGATCTCACAATGCGTCGCGAAGCTTGTAGATCTGCTATTTTTAAAAGACTTTTATAAATTGTACACATTTGAAAACGAGTCAAATGGCACATTCTGCACTCGGCACAAGGAGTACATTCGGCACAAGAAGTACTTTTACTTGAAGGATCTTTTCACCCCCAAAATGTTCTATCGAATTACATACTCACCCCATGGAGAATTTAGTTCAATAATAGTTTTTAGTTTTTGTTCATTGTTAAGATATTAATTTAGTGCCATTGAGTCCGGATGGAGACCCAAATGCATTTGGGGCGAGCTATTCCTTTTAAATAAAAAATGTGAGTACTTTTTCCACCACTGGCTGCTATTCACACCGCAGCAATGGCGCTGGCGCCCTCTACAGGGGAGCACTCAGAAATACAGTCTATACTTGCTATACTATCATTTTAGATTTTTCTTTTTTTTTTCCTCCTTTGTGTGAAGTTGGGTTTGATAAATATTAAAACAATGAAAAGTATTAACAAGAGCTTCTGACTAAATAATAACTACATTGGATCCATTGAAACAGGTCTTTTCCCCCCGGTTTACTAAAAAGTAATGGTTTTGGACATACAAGGTTTCCACCCAACAGCGATAACATCCATATCATATCCATATCGCGGTACGATACTAGAGTTTCTAATATCATGACGTGACATGACTTAAGTCAGGGGTCTTCAAGGTTTTCAGGCCAAGGACCCCTTAGTTGAGAGATGAAGCAGGGACCCCCACAACCTTTTCATAGATTCCATATGGTTTCATCGTTTGACAGCGTCAGTGTATTTTGGATTCATGTCAATTTGTGTTTTCAGATATTTAACCCACTGATCCGTCGATACTTAATAAACTTGACCTTTCACTCTGTACTTAGTCTGCTCTTTTTCCCCTCTACATCAAAGCTCTTTGCCGAAAATAACGATCTACTGTGAGGCGTTGTGAGCTTGTAGATCTTTGACTAAAGTTATCTGAATATGTCGCTAGGATTCAAGTGGTTAATATAAAAAAGGAGAAAAAGGTTTCTATCACACAAGATTTGGAGGCCCCCCCTGTAGTAACTCTGAGGACCCCCTAGGGGTCCCGGACCCCCTGTTGAAGACCCTTGACCTAAGTGTTGTCTCTTCCTGGTTTTAAATCACGTAAACCCTCTTTGAAAAACTGATTTTCTTACAATATTATCATCACAACAGCAACTTTGAGGTATTCAGTCAAAAACATGACGTTATTATCGTATTATTATTATGATGTTTTGTCCATATGACCCAGGCCTGATGCATGCGTTTGTTACAGTCCAGTCTCTTGAGACCAGCGTTTCTCAAAGTGGAGTCTGGGGTCCCCCAGGGGTCCTTGGTGGGTTTCCTGGGGGCCCCCCAGCTAGATGTGTTAATAGCATCTCAGTCATTTTAAACACTTTATATCCTTTCATATGTTGGCTATTCAAAAATGGCAGATACACAAGCTCACAGCACGACATTTTGTGCCGTGCTGCAAGCTTGTACATTGGCTACTTTTGGTTTGTAAAATTTTTAATCTTCTCAATTTGGGGGTCCCTGACATGAAAAGGGTTTGGGGGGAGGGGATCTAGTGAAATGGAAGAACACTCCTGCGTTTTTGATTTGGTACGTGAATAGAGGCGTGCGCAGCACGTTACAGCGCACGCTTCACCGGCCTCTACGGGCGCGCAGTAAAGACAACACGTGCGGACTGCTAGTTCTTTTTTTTCTCTCTTTTTCTTTGAAGTGGCCCGCATAAACAAACATGCGTGTTTTTGGTGGTGGGGGTGGAGGGGGTGTGACACCTGAAAGAAGTGACGTCCTGAGCATCCAAAGTGATGGAGGGGCGGGGCTTAAGACGAGGTGGCGAGGAGAGAAGAGGAGGCGGCCTCGCACTGCATTGCAAAAAAATAACCACTTAAACCCTGCTTAAGAAGATGTCCTCTGTACTAGTATTCTCTCCCAGCTCTGGCTCACAAGATGTGTGAGACGGGCTGTTATAGAGGCGAGGAGCGAAATCCGTGCGGGTTGCGACCAAAGTTGACGCCCCTTACAGTTTCGTGACAGTACACTTTACTGGTAGCCTACACGGTCAACTAAAAGGATACCTCAAAAAAGCTTTTTTCAAGCAATTTGTGTCCTTTTTTTTAACTTGAATGACATCGTGACATTGCGAGCCTAGCCTAGCCTGGGTCTGTAGTGACTGGGGGGCGTCAACTTTGGTCGCAACCCGCACGGATTTCGCTCCTCACATTATAGAGCATAGCAGTGGGCTGCCATTTTGTTTACACAGATAGAAAGCCTGTTCATTCAGCCCATACAGATTTCTGAAAACACTTATATTCAGTATTCAGTATTCTAGGGATGGAACAATATGAACATTTCACGTCACGATTATTGTGACCAATAATTGCGATTTACGATATTATCGCGATATAACCAAAATATCCCCAACGTCCATTATTCTGAGGCGTTGTGAGCTTGTAGATCGGCTATTTTTTGAAAAAAGTGAGAAAAAGACTATCAAGTACGTTATTTCCAGGTCCGTTTTACAAATTATAGAGGGTTTAAGTGGTACCAGATATGCAGCTCGGCAAATAAAAGGTGAATGACGGAGGATAATAATAATAATAATAATAATATCACGATAAACGATAATAAAGATTATCGCTCCATCCCTATTTGATTCTGTGTAAAGAAAATACAAATGGCAAACAAAATGGCCGCCACCGCTCTGCTCTTCGCCTGGGATTAGGGACACAAGGGTTCAAGTGGTAAAAAAAGAAGGAGAGGGAAATCCGCTCAAAAGTCCAAACAATCCACTGGGGCTGCAGTATAGTATATATATATATATATTAAAAAAAAGAAAACCCGGCAGTGGAAGCGGAGTAGAGGAACCGGGGCCGGTGGCTCTGTGAAGACAGACAGACGGACAGACAGACGGACAGACGGACATCAGTGGAAACAGACTCGGTAGCAGACGTAGGCGCCGAAGGCCAGAGCCGTGCCCACGCACACGTTGGCCAGCAAGGGGCTCCAGGACTCCGGCGGTTGTTTTTCTGTCTCGCTGCTGCTCGCTGCAGGCGGCTGGGCTTTGGAGGAGGTCTGTTCATCTGGGACCGCCGGACATTCATGCTGATCGGAGGAGGTTGGGGAGGCGGGCTCGGCGGGAGGGGGAGGGGCTTTGTCAGGAGGCGGGGCCTCGGCGGGAGGTGGAGGCAGGGAGGCTGCGGCCGGAGGAGGCGGGGTCTCTTCGGCGACAGTCCTCCTTCGCAGCTCCGGCTGTGGTGAGGAACTGTAACCGATGCGATGGATACACATATGAACAACTGAACATATGTTCACTATACCAGTAAGACGCCCTAAAGGGCGAGGTCGCGCAGGACGGAATTCGCACAGGACGGAATTCATTTGCCAAGTGTGATTCGAGGTGCGGTTGGTTGTTTAAGTTGGACAAAATGTGGTCAAAATGTTTTCCCAAATATGGACACTAACGTCTAACATCATAGATGTCTTATGTTATAGATAGAATATAGACCACATGAGACTCACACAATGTGTCCATATATGGGCATTCCAAGCTATGGGCTTAATATTGATGACATCAGGGATCTCCATATATGGGCATACAAGGGACAAGGACGGAATGTGATGTCACAATGTGATGTCATAGGTCAGCTATAGACATTGAGGCGTTATCTACCTCTGACAGGCGTTACTGACAAGATGTGACGGTTTTCTGAGACCTACGATCGCAAAGAATGAACTAAAATCTCATGATATTTAGTCGACTTAAACTAGACTAAAACTAAAACATTTCAGATGACTAAAACTAAATGGATTTTGTATTCAAGACACTATGACTAAAACGGAACCAAACAATGATGACTGACCCGAGACATTGGACGTGGTGGTTGTGTGGGATGATGTGGTCCTGGGGGAAGAAGGCGGGGGTCTCTGGCTGTCCGTTGTGGGGGTCCCTGGGGCGAGGAGGAGGGGGCGGAGGGGAAGGAGAGAACTGTGGAGGGAGGTCTTCCTCGTTGGAGAGCTCCTTCCATTCCTCCTGGAACAACACATGCATGTCACGGTTATTATAGTTCATGAAAACTAACCAAATATCCAAAACGTACAATTGACAAAAACATCTTCGTTACCTGAACTAAATACCAGTAAGAGACCCTAAAGGTGAACGAAATAAGAACTTGAATGAAATAAATAAACGTTAACTAACTGAAACTGTATTGTGTGTTTACAAAACTAACTAAAACAAACTGAATTTATACCTGTAGATCAGTGGTTCTCAACCTGTGGGTTGGGACCCCCAGGGGGGTCCCCAAATTATTATGGGGGGTCGCCAGATGATTAACTTAAGCCCCGTTCACATTGAGCCGATCCCGGGGCCGAGGATCCCCGATCAGATTTCGGGAGGACCCCCCGGGAAAATCGTTTGGTCGGCCCCGGAATCGGTCTTGGGCTTGAACAGTACCCCGACACGATCGGATTATGTTAATTAGCTTTTTTATGACCTCGGGACTCGTCGGGAGCACTCACGATAATATCAAAAAAGTTTGATATTCTCGGGTCATCGGGTAGGAATCCTTTACAATTATTGTCGTCTGAATGAGCTCACGGGATTGCTTCAGATGATATGAAGCCAGCTCCTCCCTTTTTTTAGGCTGCGCAGAGTGTAGGCTATTCTGTCACCTCACAATAGAACAGCCTACACTTTTATTATTATAGCCTACTTACTTTTTACTTTAGCTTACTTTCTCCCTAAAATGAGTTCCAGGGGGTCCCCAGCTAAATGATATTGAGGAACCTAGGCCTGTCCCTATTCTATATGCTTGGATGAGGTGGTGGGACAGTAAAAAAAAAAAAGCGAGAGGTTAAACTTTTTTTTTTCTGCGACTGCACGCCCACAACGGCGAGGTTTGGACATTCATAATTGCTATTAGCTGATTAAGCTCATGTCTGTTTAATGTCTGGCTGGTTGCTGTTAAAATGCTGGTTGATGCATTTTAGGAGTGGACACGGGCGTTCTTTTTTCTCTCTTTTTTTTTTTGCTGCGCAGATTTGGCTAGGGCAGTGTATGCTGTTCTATCACCTCACAAAAAGCCTTTTCCTTTTTGGACAGTTGGTTGAAAGCTTGGATGAGGCAATGGATTTTATTAAATCAATGATATTGGAGATGCGACACTCTCAGCCGTGTCTTGCTGGATGCGCATCACATCTCGCGTCTCGCTTGCCAAAAAAATAACTGAATATATAATTATAATATCTATAAAGTGAGCAGCGGCCAGTGTGCGCACAGTACCTAGAAGACTAGCCTACCAACCTACCTTTGTTTTTATAATGTTTTGTCATGATGGCGCAGTTATCACTTGTGTGCAAAGGACGATGATACACGAAAGAAGAATGTAACACCAACTTCTACCAATTAATCCATGGCTGTGACAGACAGGCTGAGACAGCCAACGTGCTTCCATGTAGACTACATAATCCACTGGGTCCAGCTTGGTTCAGATCAATCATATCAACATAACAGTAATAACACCAACCAAAGTCTAAAACACGGTGCCGTCAGCAGCTGTGTTGTGTGAGTGACAAGCCTGATTTGCGCTTCGCCGTATCAGCGACCACCACCTGGAACTGATGCGCTAATTATTGATCTGACCAGGGGTGAGATGCCATGGGCTCGCGTGTGCTATAGTTTCGCGCAATGATGTAATGATTAATTTGAGCAAGATATAACATTTTAAAAGGCTTTTATAGGCCTAGCCTAGGTCTACTCGTAATACTTTTTTCACGATGTAGCGCACTACATGTTCAAGTTCAAACTCTTTCATGCTCACAAGACTTCACACAACATGTCGCTTTGATGTCATGCAGGATGTAATGGGCAATTTCCTATATTGATCAGATACACATACACACCTGAAAGCATTCACGCTGATGAACAGTTAATTTGAGCAGTGATGGAAAAAGTACTCCAATTCTTTACTTAAGTAAAAGTATCAATAGGCCTACTGCATTATTAGCTACAAATATCGCACAGACAGAGAGAGAGAGGGAGAGAGAGAGAGAGAGACTCTTTATTATAGACTATAGACTATAGCGAATATATTTGTTTAATTTCGCCGTTTTAATATTTAATTAGTACCACTGCCACTGAAGAAAGCACCATGCGTGCCTTAATTGTTAAGAGGCTGCGCAAAAAAAGAAAAGGAAAAAAAGCAGCTGATCAGCGCTCGACGGCACTGTCATTTGATGCACATTTCCAGTAGGCTACTTTATGTCACCCATCCCCGCAGATAATGTGATACACGCTCCATATAAATGACGTTCCAACCTGCATCTTCGAGGTGGCTTTTGATGGCGTTTCACCTCGCTAAAAAACCTCCATGATTTTCACCTTCAACAGATTGGCAGCACTGCGGGACTCATTGCATATGCGAACAGAAGGTAATAAAATGGATTTGGGAGCATAGCCTAATTACAATGGATGTCTCATAAAAAACAATATATATTTTATAGTTGAAGGGCAAATACACTTATACACAGTAGTATGGTCAGCAATGTGCGAACGTTAGATAGCGAATATATTTGTTTAATTTCGTCATTTTAATATTATAAAATCACAACCCATTTCCTTAGAATATATGTATGTAAACATGGTTTCATCTTAAAGGAACCCTTTCTGTACATCTTGTACCCCTGTGGGTCCCGATCCACAGGTTGAGAACCATCTAGTCGTGTCTCTCATGGCACCACCCCCCCCGAGATCGTGGGTGGCTAGAATCGCGAGACGTCGGTCTCATTTGTAATGGTCTGAGATATTTCACTTGGCACAGCGGGATATACCGGGCCCGAATTCAAGACTGTCGTTTGAAATGAACACCGATAAACCCCCGGGCACGAGATCTGATCGGATCCAACATCGCGTTTCGTCTGTGAGGCTCTTTAATGTGCAACATTGTTTCTCACTCAACAGTAAACAAACAAACATAACGTTTAAGTGTATAGAGGGTATCTGCACATTACTAAAGAGACAATTTAAGGACCTTTTAATACCTCTAAAATGTCAAATTAAACATTGACCAAATTGTCAAATATTAGAGGAAGAAATTGTGAAAATTGTTAAAATAGCCGAAATTGTGAAAATAGCCGATCTACATGCTCACAACGCCTCGCAACGCGAGGTGTCGTGAGCATGTAGATCGGCCGAGTTGTACAAAATGTAATGCCTCAACTCTTAGTGATTGTCAGTGTGGGGGGTCCCCAGTTAAAATATGATTATTTTGGGGTCTGCTGCTGTAGATCAAGGCAGCAGGTTTCCAAAAATAAAATCGGATGACTAAAATATGACTGAAACTAAAATGGAATTTTAGTCAAAAGACTATGACTAAAACTAGGTAAAAGAAAAATGAACAGCGGCAGGCAGGTGCGTGTGTGGGTGGGACTTGCCTTCAGGGTGTGGTCTCCGTTGATAAGCCGCGCCCCCTCGATGACGGCCAGGTAGGAGAAGCGCAGCTGGTCGGCGGTCTGGATCAGACCCATGCGGTGGCGTCTCATCTCCAGCAGGACGTCCCGAATACGCACCGAAGACGGGTCCTGACGGATGGACATCTGGACGATACGACACCACACAAAACACACAGCTGGACGTTAGAATCACTTGTCACACGACTTGGTTGAATGCTTGATTCCAGGGGTCATCAATGTTACAATTTAGGCATTTAGCAGACTTAAAGGACCGGTTCATCTCTGGGACAACCAGATCTTATTTTATTGTTGTTTGGGACACGGTTTTTGTGTTCAATCTGTGTTTTTAGATATTTTAGTATTTCAGCATGCTACAACTGGTCATATGATGCTTTGTAGCATGATATTGCATAATCTAATTCTAATGCATCATATACCAGTTGTAGCATGCTTACTAAAATATCTAAAAACACAGATTGAAGACAAAAAATAACTCAGGATTGTGTTGATCGTGTCCTAAACAACAATAAAATAAGATCTGGTTGTCCCAGAGGTGAACCGGTCCTTAATCCAAAGCGATTTACAATAAGCAAGGTAATACATCAGTACAACAACATCAATACATCAAATGCATAGAAATCTAGAAAAATAACGTAGGTAGACCGAGCACCTAACCAGCTTTCATGTATGGTCATTGGGGGGTAGGTGAGTGCTACAGTAAGTACTATGGGCTTAGGTGGATTCTGAAAAGGTGAATCTTCAGTCCATGGCGGAAGCTAGGGAGTGAGTCTGTTGTTCTAAGTGCGACAGGGAGTTTATTCCACAGTTTGGCGGCCAGGAGAGTGAATTGTCTAGAGAGCCCCTTTTCCACTGCAAGGTGGAACCAGAACTTTCAGGAACCTGAACCTATTTTTTTTGGTTCTGTTTTTTTTTCCATTGCGTACGGCCCGGTTCCAGACGAGGTTCCTGGAACCTTTTTTAGGTCCTGCTCTTGATGTAGTACTACATTTTAGTTCTGGGAACATATGGGAGGGGCCAGCAGCGCTGCTGGTCTTTTTTTTGGGGACCTTCCCGGTTAGTTCTGGTTATATGAAAACGTAAGCAGAACTTGGTCCCGGAACTTCACAGGTTCTTGAACATTCTTGGTTCTGGAAAGTTCTAGTTCTAGTTCTGGGTTGGCCCTACAGTGGAAATAGGGTTTAGGACTGGACAATTGGCTAGGAGTGGAATTTTGTCCTGTTTTTTGTATTTTTAGCGCCATCACTGTGTTAGCGGATCTGAGTGAACGGGTGGAGTTGTAGGGATTGTACATCACACACAATGTCATTCACAACTAAACATCGCTCTCAAAACACTTCCTGTTGTTTTCCGAGGTGAAACGTTGCACTGGACGCACCATGACCTGGCATAAATTAATGGGATACTTTGATTACCGTAAGCAACAAAATTCCTTTTTTTTTTTACTTTTGGGTACATTTATTCAATTGCGTTGTGAGCTTGTAGGTCGCACGACACCACTGACAAGGAAGCAGAAATTAACCACTTAAACCCCAGCATCCTTATTGTGGTGAAGTCGTTCGCAGGAAATGGCAGATCGGCAAGCTCACAACATTGTCGATCGGCCATTTTCAGCAAAAGGTCTGTCCACAATAACAGCAAACAGAAATGACACTATTACAGAGTTATAAGGGACCGTATAGGGTTTAAGTGGCAAACCTATTTTTTCTTGTTGTAAAAAGAAAAAAGAAAAACAAGACAAGAAAAGTCAATCTACCATTGTACTGTGTGACTATATTTTACTATCCTTCATACAAGGAAGTACAGTACATATATTTAAGGATTAAGTGGACTTGCGCTTTAAGTTGGTAACACCGGTATTTAAAGCTAAAATATACTAAACAACTTCTTTGCCCTACCCAGGATTAAAACCCAAATGAGCAGCAACATTTCCAATGTTAAGCTGTAACCAGGCCCAGCGGCACGAGGGGGGCGGCTGGGGCCGAGCCCCATCACGCAGACCCCCCGGCCACATCAGTGAAACCGGCAAATACTCGAAAACAAAGGTGAAACACTCATTTGTATACTTAGTGGTAGCAACCTTAAGCTCACGGACGGCCCCATTAGCCATTGAGTCCTGCCGCCAGCACTGGCTGCAACAGAAAGCCCGACAATGTACATTGGGCTTTGACTATCGTGTAGTACCACTTGTCAGCCAGTAGGTGTCATATCAGACCATAGGATCTACACGTCTCAATAGAGGAGCAGGGAGACCAACTACAACCACATTTATATCAGTTATATTGTATTAATATACCCTACCATACACATAAACATAACATTTTATTCACACAACAGTAAAGTATTATGGACTGCAGCTTTAAAAGGTAGGGCAAGTGATGTTTGTTTGGTTATTTGCAAGGACACTCGGCGCCACGCTATGAGTTTGTGTATCTGCTATTTTTGAACAGCCAAAGTATAAAATGGTTAAAGCGGTTACGTTCCCGGTCTTAATGGGTTGAAACAAAGTAAAAAACAGCAAAGAGTGGGTGCAGTGAGCGGTACCGACCAGCAGGAGGCAGGTGTCCACCAGACAGAAGGTCCCGGAGCGCCCGATGCCGGCGCTGCAGTGCACCACCACGGGCCCCTGGTCCGCCCGCAGCACGCCCGACTCTCTGACCCGCACCAGGAAGTTCAGGAAGGAGGCGGGCGAGTCCGGGACGCCGAAGTCGGGCCAGGTGGTGTAGTGGAAGTGCAGGATCTCCCGCCGTTCTTCTGTCTGCAGAGAAAGAGTATAGAATAGAATAGAATAGATTTTTATTTGTCATTATTACACAGAACAAGTTCAGTGAACAACGAAATTTGAGCCCAATCCCACAAGGTGCATACAGTGCAAAAAACAAAGTAGAATAAAAAGATAAATAAAAAGATAAAATATGCAAGGTTGGAGAAGTTTACTACTACTACTACTATAAGAGACAGGTACCTTTGTACTCAAAATGATTAAACCCCATCTGTAAATTAGGTTCATTAGTGTAACCACCACAGATATAAAAAGTTAGATGCCTCATTCGCCTCTGCAGTTCATTGGAGCGACGTGCACCAATTGCAGTCCGGACTTCCTGGAAAAACTAAGGGATCGCGCCTGATATCTAAACGTAATGACAATTGGGCAAGTCCCGGAAAAGACGCGCTGTGATTGGCCAAGCGTCATTTAAATGGCAACCTCGCGAGGCCCCTTTTCCTCCCCTACTAATACAGACTGAATGCCGTTCCAAGCACCGGGCTCAGTGGCTTAGTGGACTAGTCACTGTGCTCCCGATCCATGCACACGGGGTTCGTATCCTGCTCGTGCCACTTTTTCTCGCTACACCCCACGGAGGTTAGGGTTTGGGTTAGGTTTGGTTGTCGAAAAGATAACGTAGATAATGTAGAAATAGCAACACGCTCCCAAAAGGGACTGTAGTGCCTTGGACTGCTGCAAGCCAATCACACGTTGGCAGGGTGTAGCTTGCCCGATTGTCAAAAAATCATGCAGGGATCGCTGCCAGTCAAAGTGACTACTGGCCAATCACAGCACGTACGTAAAGACCCGCCCCCCACCTACCTCTGATTGGCCTACCAACGTCCGTATGTGTGGCGCACGTGGAAGCGATGCACACGGATTCCCTTGGTCTCCCGATGCATATGCACCAGAGCCGAAGGAGGCGTCTACCTTTCTATGTCTATGGTAGCCACTGTTCCTTTAACCTTTAGGAACATTCAGTGCCTTTGCAATTGTTTTATATATCCTTTTCCTTTTCATTTTTTAAGCTCTTTAAAGCACAACAGGTCAAACCCTTGTGCGCTGATGAGGTAATTTGTTTATTTTTTATTAAAATGATATGTGGTAACAGGGTTGAAATTACCGTAACAGGGTTGAATAGCCATAGCCACATTACTTTTGATCATAGATAATTGAATTGAACCACAGCATTAGTCTTTTAATAACTTTTAATTACATAAATATTATTTGAATAACTTTTAATGTTATAGGGATGGGTATCGTCTGCGATACTTTTAATGGTATCGATTGCATGACATCATTACTATCGGGTATCGGTTCACGTAAAAACAAACGATAACTCGTTTCGATACTCTGGACACCTGTTTCGAATGATATCAACGCACTTAATGCGAAATATTCACGTGCTTTCAGATGCTTCAATGCAGAGGTATCCATGGATACTGGATACTGGGTATCCAAGTTTCTCACCAATGCAGAGAAGTATCTCACCAATGCAGAGATATTAGTAGTAAAATGTCGACATCTAGTGGTCAACCTCAGAGGTGCCAAATAATAAAAACAGAGCTGAATCCCAGCATCAAACCAGATGTCAAGGATTCTCTGTTCCCCGGTGTAACGCTCCACGCCACAGACCCCGACGGAGCGGCGCGGTATTGGGCGCCGATGACCCCCGTGAGTCGCCACCGAGGCGAGCGCTAGCGAGCTGAGTTGCCGCGACGAGCGGTGGGAACGGCGCCCAATCCCACTCAGCCGCGTTACCGAGATATGTGCCGTTATGGACAGAATAGTAAATATTCAGTCCCTTACTATCCACGTCTACCCCACTATCCACGTCAAAGATGAATGCACAAAAAAGGAGTCACATCATCCGTTCATTAGCTCAGTCAGTAGAGCACGGATGCAACAAACCCACGGTTTGGGTTCGATTCCCCTGAGGGGAATAATATTCAAGGCGACAGATATCGGCGCATGCGTACTTCAAAGTGCACGGAGAACAGGATACCGTGGATACTCCTCCGTGGATACCCCGTGGATACTCTCTGCATTCAAACGTCTGAGAAATGGTGAAAAAGTCGGATTGAATGCGAAGAGAGCAGTCGAAGCTGGTGCTCTGGAACGCTACTGAGAGTTTAATGACTGCTTTAGTAGGCTACACTCGTTACTGTGGAAAATAGCCGACAATAGCCTATAATGTTTATTATTATGATGATTATCCAACATCTATACTCTCCGCTCCGCCACACTGTGTGATCATCATCATCACCTCTGCTCTACCACAGCAGCGGTAGAGAAGTTAAACTTAAATAAAAAGTATCGAAAATGGTATCGAAAAGGGTATCGTATCGATTCCCAGGTATCGAAAAAGGTATCCTATCGATTCAAAGGTGAACGATACCCGTCCCTAGTTACACATAAGGCTGGTTGGCAGACAATCAAGCAATGAATGTTCCTAAAAGTACGGTTTTGAGCATAGATCACAAGTTCAAAGTTAAAGGAATAATGGCTACACTAATAAACCTAATTTTCAGAGGGGGTTGAATAATTTCGAGCACAACGGTACTTTTATTATCCTGCGGGGGGAAATTCAGTCACCCAGAGGAGGAACAGCAGTTGTGGTTTCAGGTAGAGAGATAAGGAAAAAGACAAACGTACTGTTATGTACAGCAGTGGTTTACAACCTTTTTCATATCAAGGTCCATTATTTATTCAGTATTTGTGCCACAGAACCACCATTCGATGACATTTAGCCTCTCAGGAGAATATTTTGTTGTAGGGGCGGCATAGCTCAGGGGTAGAGAAACCGTTATTAGAGCACGAAGGGTTCCCGAAGGGTTCCCAGTTCGAAACCGTGCTCCCCCTGAGTTAATGTCGAAGGGCCCTTGGGCAAGACTCTGAACCCCTAGTTGCTCCCGGTGAGTAGGTTGGTGCCTTGCATGGTTTCCTCCGCCACCGGTGTATGAATGTGTGCGTGAATGGGTGAATGTAATGCACAATCTCTGTAAAGCGCTTTGGATAAAAGCGCTATATAAATGCACCATTTACCATTTAGTTGGATCCAGTGATCCGGTTATCCAACGATAACAAAATATTCTAAAACTTCTGGGTCTGAGAGGCTTAAATGTCATCAAATGGTGGTCCGTGGCTCAAATGCCGAACAAAATAATGGACCGTGACGTGAAAAGGGTTGAAAACCAGCGATTTAGACGACTCAAATCTTACGGAGAGGTTTTGTAGCTCCAGCCGGCGGACGGTGTAGTAGGACTTGACGTCCTCGGACAGCAGGGTCAGCTTGAAGTTGGTGTCCTCAAAGATGGCGTCCACCTCCTCCCTGTGTGGCCAGTACTGAGCACACTTCACCTGCAAACAGGGATGTGCAGAGAATGTTAGAGGCAGGACTGCCATTTCTAAAAAGGGAATTTTGGTGAAAATATAAAGCTCACAACGCAACACGCTGCGACGTGTTGTGAGCTTGGAGGTCGGCTATTTTCGGTGCTTGATACCACACTGAACTAAGCATAATCAAGTCAATACGGGAGATGTGGCATAACGGCACGGATTTCTACACAGGGAGGGCAATTATTTCAACATGCTGCATTCAAGTTCAGGAGAGTTTGGACAAGCACATTTTCTTGAATGCTGCATTCAGGAATGGCAAGGAAAGAGGACATTTGCATTTCTATAGTAACAACTCCATTCATGGTCTGGAGAGGGAACTTTTTACAGACGGATAAAAGGGCAGGGGCTCAAGCCCCCTTTGATGTCTATGTGTGAACGTGGCTGCTGGCTCCATCTGACTACTTAACACTGCAGTAGGCACATGCACCCATAGAAAACAAGGTGAGCCCCTGCTCTTTTATCCGTCTGTAATCATGCATCATGCCACACCTCAGGGCAGCATTCAAGAGAATTGCCTTGCCCAAATTCTCCTGAACTTGAATGCGTCATCTTATGTTGAAAGAGTTGCCCTCTCTGTGTAGAAATCCATGCCGTTACGCCGCCACATCTCCCTTACGCGTCCATTAGGTTCCATTTGTACACACTCAGTGTTATGGGGGTCCTTGCAAATAAAACATTGAGAACCACTATAGTGGACTCCTTTTGCCATATAGTCACGTAGTAAATAAGTGTCACTCATACAAATTGTGAATAGAACCTGGAGACTTGACATTCAGTAGTTGGGTCTTATGATGAAAATAAGAAAGTTATAATGGTGTGTAAAAAGGAAAATCTAGAATTTGCCATGGACAAAACCTGAATCTTGCCACGGACACATTTGTCCGTGCACGGACACACAGTCACATCTAGTACTGAGCACACTTCACCTACAAACACTGAACACAGTCACATCGTCTCTGTCATTATGTCCAAAACTGTTGCTTTTCAGGATCCAAATTCAAAAGCAGATCCACTAGCTCGGATCTGCTACTTTTGATGCTTTTGTGTGACGCTGTAGTATGATCCAAGTAGGACAGTTTTACCATTACGTTTAATGACCAAACATTGACACATGCATGTGAAAAGGCTGCTCTGTAACGCTTTAAACCAAATTAAGTAAGTAATGTTTTACTACTGTTTTCTACTACATAGAAAACATTAGGCTACATACTTTTATTTTCAACATATTGACATCAAAACAAGACTTGTGATGTCAGTATTGTCTAATCAAAATGTTGTAGATAAAAGGGGCACTTGGATTCAGCAATCAGGAATTGGAGGTGTTGAAGCCCAAAAAGTTTGAGAAACACTGAAGTAGGATTCATTTATGAAAAAAAAAAAGAAAAAAAGAGAAAAGAAACATGAATAGAGAAAGAAAGTTATCTAAACATATACGAAAAGAGGAGTGAGATGAAGTCAAACTTAGTTATAAACTGCCATCCCTTATGCTTCCGTACTTCAAAATATACCACTCTTATGAAAATACACACATAGGGCCCTATGCTAAACCCTAAACCTCATTGCCATTTATTTTACTATTTTGAAAAACATTTTAAAATACTTCAAATAGCCAATCTACATCGACATGTTGTGAGCTCGTAGATAAGCTATTTGAACTATTTAAAAATGTTTTTCAAAATAGTAAAAAGAAAAAAAGGCAAATAAGTTTAGGGGTTTAGGGTTTAGCTTGGCGAAAATAGAGCCCATAATATCCTCTATGTGACCATAATGTTCCACTTACAGATCCTTTCTCCACCACGCGGTTCAACATGACCACTCCCGTCGTCCTCTGCTCCCACACCATCTCCCAGAAGTGACCGCACGTGTTGGGAAGAGGGCCCTGATTGGACGAGACACACAGGAAGTGACATCAGTGACATCATCATCATCAGTTTCTTTTTAACGGCAAATTTTGATTGTTTTAGTCATAGTCTTTTTGAGTACAATTCCATTTAGTTTCAGTCATATTTAGAGTTTAGACCCTCCAGAAAAACGCCAGTATGCGATCGCATCACTTCCTGCATAATCAGCCAAATGCCGCGGATTATGCGTGGGTCACGTTTTCAAAAAGGCTGCGTAATCACATGTTTCCGCCCGCATGTTTTGGAACTACCCGCATATTTCACTGCATAAAATCACATAAACCCCCGCATATTTCGCATAATTCACAACAGATATTTCTCAACTTTCTGCATATTTTGCATGTCACATATTTCGCAACTTGCTGCAATTTCACAGCATAAAATCACATAAAACCCTGCATATTTCAAATAGCAGATCTACAAGCTCACAACGCCTCGCACTGCGAGGTGTTGTGAGCTTGCAGATCGGCCATTTTTGGCAAAAAAGCTTTGGTGTAGAGGGGGAAAAGAGCAGACTAAGTACAGAGTGAAAGGTCAAGTTTATTAAGTATTGACAGTTCAAGTGGTATCTGAAAACACAAATTGACATGAATCCAAAATACACTGATGATTGTGCTGTCAAACAATGAAACTATATGGAATCTATGAACAGGTTGCGGGAATGCGGGGGTCCCTGCTTCATCTCTCTCTCAACTAAGGGGTCCTTGTCCTGAAAACGTTGAAGACCCCTGGGCTAAAGAATGGTTCAGAAGCTGTGTTCACGTTCACTCTCCCATTGGAATGAATAGACTCCAACCTGCTCCCGTGCTCCTAAAAAAAGGCGGCCAGCAACAATACTTCACACAGATACGGGAAGTAAAACGGAGATGGCATAATGTCTTTCTTTTTTTCTTTGTCTTGGGTGACATTAGTACACACAGGAAGTGCCATTAGTACACACAGGAAGGAACCATTTAGTACACAATCTATACATTCTGGGAAGAAAAAAAGGAACAGACACATTCTTAAAACTAGAAATGCTGCATAGCAGAGTTTAGCAGAACGTAAATCCCTTTGTAAACTCCTCCCCATCACTACAAGCTCATATTAAAGCTGCCCCACCCTCGCCACCCTTTAAAACCGGGAAAGCATCAGTGTCATTTTAGATTTTTGGCTAAGTATATAGAGCAGTGAAGTGTGATGTAATTTACACATCCTACCTGGTTCACGGTTTTCTTCCCCCATTCTGAATTCCCATAGACCTTTTTCATATCGCGTCATATAAGAACTGTGTTCCAATTATAAACAAATTATCTCAGCGGTTTGACTCCTATTGATATGAAGAATCAACTGATGGTGAGAAAACGCTAATGTTATTGTCACCGAATTAGTCACTTTTTCCGCTAGAAATAGGCTTTATCAAATATGAGTGTCTGACTATCATAAACCAAACAGAGCCACCTCCCCGACAATATCGCAAAGACCGTTTGTTTATTTTTGCACCGCAATGCTTATATGAGACGATTTTAAGATGACTCAATGTTATTCGCCATAGAGAAATGACTTCCGTGGAACCGGGGGATGAGCGAGTCAAGTCAAAACTTTGTTGCTCAACAAACGTTTTTTTTTTTTTTTTTTTTTTTTCAGAAAACCCTTAGAATTTAGAACGGTAGTTTAGAATAGTTGTTCTCAAAAATCTTGAAAGTGTCCTCTTCTGTTTAGCTGTAGCTGAGTCTTTGATTAATCACCACTCTGTTGGCACTGACCTCACTAACAGTATTCAAAAATACTGGAGATGTTACCGATCAATCGGCAATGGATCGGATCGGGCCGATCAAAGCGTGATCGGCGATAATCGGTGGTTTAGATCAAAAGGTAAATTCACCGATCCGATCGGTGCATCCGATCAACCAGCCGTTCAGTATGCCCACTTGAGGCCATTTTGGGGTATTGATTTCCACAGTGCTGAAGGAATAATTAGTTACTGCTATGATAATAGATACATAGTAATGCTGGTAAATAACTACCGTAAATTCTCTTATAGGAACCCGGGCTATTATTTGTCTCAAGAGTAGCGGGCACCAGGCTCTTGTTGGAAGCAGGACAGTATAAGAGACAAGGCTTTTATTCCTATTTCTCAAAAATATCAGAATGATTCAGATCAGATTTTTTTATTAGATACCCTATTTTTGGAAAAAAATATAAATATTATATATTATATATTAGGTTATTTATAAAGAAAAGCGTTTTTATTGGAAAATCATCATAGAAAGGCTCATACAGAGATAACATTCTGCTGTATTGTATTGCATTAACCAATTCATACTGAAAATCAGCTCCTCATAATGTGTATCAGAATAGAATACAGTCCACACAGCATACTGCTGGGGAATAAAAAACACTACATTTCCCATCAAGCTCAGCGGCTCGTTTCGTCATTCAGATGCGACTCTCCCTGGTAAACAGGAACCACAGGATACTAGCATGGATACTAGTATAGCCTGGTATAGCCGCATTAGCTTCATTGAGCTTCATTTACTGTTTGGATTACACTTCCACGCTAAAGATCTCATGTGCGGCCGTCATCCACGCGCCGATGTTCGCGAGGACTACGCACACGCACGCGCCCCGGTAAGTTGCCAAAGTCATCCGTCTTTGCCAAACGGAACGTGAAATGAGCGGCGTCCAAATATCGCTGCGCAGTTTGTAGACAGTGTACGGTAAATCACCGTAACAGCTGGCTTGGGATGTGAGTGACAGTCAGACAGAGTGGAGAAAGGTACTCCTGAATGATACGTAACGTAAAAAAAAGAGGAAAAAGGAGGCTCTTATTGGAGCGTCGGCTCTTAATTACTTAATTCAATTGCGCACCCGGAAATTAAAGCAGGTCCGGTTCTTTATTAAATATAGGATATTATTAGAGCATTTACGGTATAAGGCAAATATATAAATGAATTCATGAGTGAATTAATTAATTAATGTTAAAAGATTAACATTTAGAAAATATAAATAATATATAAATAATAACTTGATCGGATCGGTGATTGATCGGTATCGGGTGATCAAACTTTTGTGATCGGTGCTCGGTGATCGGTTCCAAAAAACCTGATCGGACCATCCCTAAAAAAAATCACACCTAGTGTGAAGTAAGCGTCCCCCATGGCCAATGTGACCCTGGGCGTACAACAAACTTTGAGCGCTTTGTGCCAAGATGTAGGCCAGATGTAGGCCAGATGTAGGCCACGCTTTGCGTCCCCAGACAAAGCCAGATGTTGGAACTGTGGGAAAAGTCTGACAAAGTTCAGTGGTTCAGATGAGCATCATGGTACCTGAGTGAGGATGTACTTCCTCTCCGCTTCCTCCACCGTGATGAGGCTGGCGTTGATGTAGTCGTTCATCCCCAGCTGCAGGCGGATTCTACTGTGGTCAACTGTAAACACAACAAATACGATTCTACTGTGGTCAACTGTAAACACAACAAATAGGATTCTACTGTGGTCAACTGTAAACACAACAAATAGAATTCTACTGTGGTCAACTGTAAACACAACAAATAGAATTCTACTGTGGTCAACTGCAAAAACAACACATTTATTGGCTGACCCGTTTCCATTCACTAATGCACATTTAGTTTTTTCGATAAAGCCTCAAAATCCACCTCCTCCAAGCACATAAAGGTTTTTGCGGATAATGAAAGTTTATTCGAATTTTGAATTGTTTCCATAAAAAGATTTATGCGCAAAAGCCTTAATGAGCATTAAGAGGCTTTATGGAAACGCCACTATACACTACTAGCACAGGATTCTGCAGGATAGTGACTTGTATGGTTTCCTCTGCCGTCAGTGTGTGAATGCATGTGTGACGTGAATAGCTGAATGAAAATGCACATTGTTACATGCACGCTTTGGATAGCGCCGCTAAAAGACAACAGGTTCTCAAAGTGGGGTCTGGGGACCCCCAGGTGGCCTTGCAGGGGTTCCAGGTGGGGTCCCCAGTGAAATTAGTTGAAACTATATTATAGCATCAAAAATCAGTTTAATCACTTTTAACCCAATGTTACACTTTGGCAATAAATGTTCTCTTATAGTGTCTCTACAAATGCTTTTTAGATAGGAGGGTCCACGGCGAAGTACATACAATATGATTTGGGCGGTCTTGTGTGAAAATGAAAATGTTTGAGAACCACCGCTAGAAGAGGAAATGTAAACCATTTTACTTACATGGGCTGACATCTCTGTAACGATTCCGACTTTTGTTCTCGGGCAACTTGGCGAGTTTGCATGGCAGTTCGCTCGACTGCTGACGAATTTCCTGTGTGAAAAAAGATAAAAAGAAAAACGTATTCTATTTAAAACTTGTTAAAACTCAGGAGGAAGTGGACTAGGGGTAGAGTGGCCTCTTAGCAACCGGAAGGTTCCAAGTTCGATCCCGGGCTCCCCCAGAGTTAGTGTCGAAGTGTCCTTGAGCAAGACACTGAACCCCAGTTGCTCCCGGTGAGCAGGTTGGTGGGTGCCTTGCATGGTTTCCTCAATCTCTGTAAATCGCCTTGGATAAAGGCGCTACATAAATGCACCATTTACCATTCATTATTAGTGATCTTTTGTTCCTCTGGTTGTTTACAATTCTTAAGGACAGAATGAATGGTTGAGCAGGTATACTTTCACTTACTGTAGGTTAGGTCTAAAATCTGAACAAAACAATATTCGAAAATGTATCTCCACTTGAACCCTCTCTAGACCAGTGGTTGTCAACCTGGGGGTCCCCAAATAAAAAGAAATGTTGGGGGGGGGGGGGGGGGGGGGGGTCCCCAGATGATTACATTCACATTGTGAAACATTGTTTCCTCACTCAACAGTAAACAAACCAATTTAAAGTTTGAGTGTATAGAGGGTATATGCACGTTTCTAAATGACAATTTAAGGACTTTTTTTTAGTACCTCTGGTCAAACATTGGTAAAATTGTCAAATATTAGAGGCAGACATTGTGAAAATAGCAGATCTACAAGCTTCACAATGGAATAGTCAAACTAAATAATAATGCCAACTCCTACAATTCCAAGTGCTTGTGCAGGGTGGGGGGGTCCAGTTAAAATATGATTATTTTGGGGGTCGCAGCCTGAAAGGGTTGAGAACCACTGCTCTAGACTTAAAATGGACCCGAGTTGTCTCTGTTCTTGGACCTTTTTCGCATCTACACCAAAATCTCACATTGCATCACGCGTGAGCTTGTAGATCAGCAGTTTCTTTGGCAAAAATGTTTCCACCAGAATATGGATGCTTAAAAAGTGTAACATTGCACTTTTGGACGTGAGTGAGTGAGTGTGAGAGTTAAATAGTTTATCCACATTCAATTACTGTCCATTTTGAAAAAGGAGGTGACAGTCAGCCAGTACAGAACAGCACCGCAGTGGTTCTCAATCTTTTGACTGGCAGAGTTCCCTCCGTTTTTCCGGACGTTCTGCCTCCAGTTGATATACATGCCGTTAGCGGAGCCGGCGGATGAGGTATCTATCTTTTTATATCTATGTTGTAGATGATCGGCTATTTTTTAACAAAGAGATTTGGTGTAGTTTGAAAAAGGATGCACCAAGTACTCCGTTTAATAGAGGGTCCATGTGGTTAAAATGAAGTGATATTGATAAATTCCAAATATTATCAAAGGTATACTGCGGAGGGGCGCTCAGCGCTCGCTGGCCTTGCGATCCAGGCAAATACCACATAGGCTCTGATGCCTGACAGTGTGTCGCAGGTTCGAGTCCCGTTCTTGACGACCTTTGCTGCATGTCTCTCCCCATTTCCTGTCAGTCTACTTTCCTATCAAAAAAGTAATAAAGGCCACAAGAATAAATCTTAAAAAAAAAAAGAAAAGAAGTGTATTGTGGCACCCCTGGATTTGCATCACAGCACCCACTTTGAGAAACCCTGCAGTACAGCAGTGGTTCTGGAAAAAAAATGTTGGGGGTCCCCAGATGATTAATCCCACTCTACAGTAAACAAACCAACAAAAAGTTTAAGTGTATAGAGGGTATCTGCACGTTTCTAAAGTGACAATTTAAGGACTTTTTAATACCTCTGAAATGCCAAATTAAACATTGACCAAACTGTCAAATATTAGAGGCAGAAATTGTGAAAATAGCCGATCTACAGCATATAGATCGTCTATTTTCACAAAAGAATTGTGTTGCCTAAACTCCTCCAACTCCAAGTAGGCCTAGTACTCGTCAGGGTGGGGGGTCCCCAGTTCATTGCGGCCTGAAAAGGTTGAGAACCACTGCAGTTCTCAGGGGCGGTATAGCTCAGGGGTAGAGAAACCGTTATGGTTAGGGTTCCCGAAGGGTTCCCAGTTCGAATCCGGGCTCCCCCTGAGTTAATGTCGAAGAGTCCTTGAGCAAGACTCTGAACCCCTAATTGCTCCCGGTGAGTAGGTTGGTGCCTTGCATGGTTTCCTCCGCCACCGGTGTATGAATGCGTGCGTGAATGGGTGAATGTAATGCACAATCTATGTAAAGCGCCTTGGATAAAAGCGCTATATAAATGCACCATTTACCATTTACCAGTACAGTACAGTACAGGTTTGTTGGCGAGTAGACTGGTTACCATCCCTAATAGCATCCCTATTCTGAGAAGTTTTGCCAAAAATGGATGGTCTACATTCTCACAAAAACCTCACTGCAAGGGGTTGTGAACTTGTATATCTGCTATTTTCCGCAAAGAGGTTTGGTGTGTTACTGGATAGGGGAATAAGATCAGACCAAGTACACACTACACACTGACAGTGCTGTCAAACAAGTCTTGAAGCCATCTTACACGAAATGTATGGAAAAGTGTAACCTGAAAAGTGTAATCTGCAAAGCAGGTTACACAATATAATAATATGTAGTGGGGGTCCCTGCTTCATCTCTCTCTATCTCAGCTAAGGGTCCTTGGCCTGAAAAAACGTTGAATACCCTGATCTACAGTAGACTATATAGATACGATGGGGAGGGTCCCTGGCAGTTCTATTTATGAGACACAGACAGAACATCAATCATGTAAGGACAGTGGTTCTCAAAGTGGATTCCAGGGGCTCTCTGGAATCCACAAGTCTGTAACTCTGACAGTGTCCAAATGGACCCTAGTGGGTCCATTTGATTCCATTTGCACACTGTCAGAGTTAAAGGGGCGACCTCGAAATGTAAAAGTTTGAGAAACACTCCAGGGGTTAGTAGTAGGCCTTAGTAGTTCAAAGGCTCTCCATACAAACAGAGAGTCATGCTTTCAAATCGATGTGTAAGATCTGTCTCTGAACTAATAGAGGAACTAAAACAACACTGATCATGATCATTCACGTTGCACTAGTCTTCTGTTTGGACCGCGGCGGCTCTATCCTCACATCTCGGCCCGATTAATCAGTCAATCACCTAATCGATTAACACCTTCATCGTCTAACCGAACAGAACCGACCGATCGCCCCCATCCATCCATCATTGAACGGATCATCATACCTGGTAGACGGCGCTCCAACTGCCGGGGTCATCGATTTCCCGAAACTCGGCTTCCATCGCGGTCCTCCCGGTGGGTCCCCGGTCCGTCCGTCCCACGGTAGGACGGTTCGATCACAGGCTGCCTCCCCGCGGACGGTTCTTATGATCAAAGGGTCGGTACCGTCCACCGAACCGACACCGGCAGCGGGTCCACGAGACGGCGGATCCTTTTTGTGTGAGTGTGTGTTTTAGCTTTTTAACTAAACCTTACATCCATTACATACATTGTGACTGTTGTCTTAACAGGCCTGCTGGCTGGCTGGCTGCTTCAATGCCTCTTTACCGGAAACATACTACGGCCTATGTGGCCCAAGGATGCGTCCGTGACGTAAACAGGCGGCAACGGGAAGCAGGAAGTGCTTCGGACAGGTTACTACTAGCATTTGATTGATTGAATAATGTATTAGAATGTGAATGTTGCATAGGAAAAAGTAGGCTACAGTTTCATGACTGTACAAATCACTGGTACAAGGTCAACTAAAAGGAGATCCTAGTAAGCTTTTCGGCTTATTTACTATAACAACAAACAGGGAACCACTTTATGTATCTCATAACATTGAAAGACAGACGGATAGAACACAGTACTTTGCATAGAATATCATCAATAAAAAAAGGGGGAAAAAACATTCAAAAGAAGAAAAAAGGCAAATAAAAAGGGAAGATATTTACTGTGGAAAAGGGGAGGTAAATATGGGCTTAGTCTTTGTCCATGAGCCTTGGTTCGCCTCAAGTGGTTATAGGCTAGTGGTAAAACATTTATTGTAATATTAATTCTTATTATTATTATTATGCTTGCTACAAACAACTGGTGCTGGATGATCTGGATCGGATGAAAACCTGGTGGGCGAGGTTAGCTACGCCCTACGGATTAATTGTTTGTGACATCACAGCACCATCCTTGGTATGTATTACTCAACTTGGCCGGAAACACGCCATAGACTCCTCCTACACGTTTTATCACGACCGTCCTTGTAGGTTGGGGGGCGGTGTGTGTATAATGTATACTCAATGGTACGACGGTGTCGCTCACACCCAGGGGTGTCACTTGGTGTTTTAATTGGTATTTTAATATTTTTTCATTATTATTATTATTATTTTAATTTTTTCATATATATTTTTTTTATTTTATTTTTTTAAATTGTGAAAATGTGCGCAAGTCTTTGAATATTTCTAATCCTTCTAAGGTTTTTTGAAAAACATGTTTCCCATCTCAAAATATGTAGTTCCAGGGACCCCCCAGAAGCAAAATTTTTGTTACAAATGCTTAAAAAATACATAGGCCTTACTATTCAAAGATTTGCACACATTTTCACGACTTTTTACAACTCACCGCTTTGTGAGCTTGTAGATCTGCTATTTTTCAATGTAAAGTATAAAATAATCAAGGCCCCTCCACCTTGGGCCCTAGTAACTCAGTCCCACTCACTCCCCCCTCTCTTGTGACACCCATAGATATTGCTCACATCATAAAGCAGTTCTCAAACTATTTTAATATTAGGCTATCAATCAAGGACCCCACACGATCACACGTTGTGAGTCTATTTTTGGTCCAACGTATAAAATAGGCCAGGGTATGATTGTAGGCTATAATCTAAGTCTACAAAGTAACTTGGTAATGTGGAGTAAAAACATTTTAGGCTATGATAGCCTAAATATTTCCAGTTTTCTGTTATTTTACGTCTAACATTATGTAGACGTAAAATAACAGAAAATTGGAAATAGCTAGGCTCTTGTGGAAACCTCTAAACAGCTTTTTGGAAGAGATTGCCTGATTGAAGACTTTAAGTGGTTTGCATATAGGAAAAGGTACAGGACAGTACAGTTACTGCACTGGTAGTCGGTCAACTAAACAGATACGCACCACAATAAAGACTTTAGACTTGTTTAAATTGGGGTCCCTTTTTACAACTCAAAAGCCCCTTTTCGACTGCAGCTTTAGCACCACACCACACCATACTACACCAGGGGCCATTTGCGGCCCGCGAGACGATATTTTGTGGCCCCCACCTTAATATGAAAGTTTAATGTTAGTGCGGCCCGCAAGTTTTATATGAACCTCAAAACAGTTAATAATACAGTACAGTTAACAGTACCGTACATGTTCCTTAAGTTAAACACACCTTTTTAACTTTGTTGTTCATCTTATGTGTTAAAAAATAAAAAAGACATTTGAGAAGACTGATGGGGAGATAGATACAGTAGTTGTTAGACTGGTATGAAACTACAGTGTTATAATCAGGGGCATAGTTCCGCCGATTTAAATGACTCCAATACGGAACTAAAACCTCCTATGATTGGCCGATAGTTGCGCTGTTTCCCCCCCCCCCGGCCGATCGCAAAAAGAATTGTTCTCCATTGGACCCCATTCATTTTCCCCTTTCGTTTTCTAACCTTAATTAACATTTTCATAAATACTTTATGGTTCCTATCGCTAGTTAAAAATTGCCTTTCAATCACGATTATATGCGTTTTGTGAAAATAAGGTCCCATTTATGTTCAAATTGATGATAAAGTTGCAGGGGGCGTGGCCAACTAAACTAATACCAGCCGGCTGTGTTCTCCTTCGTGTGCTGTATTTCGGGAGGCTCCGACCACATTCTCCCACTCCCATGTATCTCTGCGGTTGCACGTGACCTTTGGCAGCCAATAGCATCCTCTGGTGCCTTTACAATCTATGATGGCAGCGCCAAGGAGCCATATTGTGTCATTTGCGCTGCATAGAAACCAATGGCTTCGCTTTGTCCATATCTTTTATACAGTCTATGGTTATAATCAAACAAATTAGTGCACATGCACTAATTTGTTTTATCAGTGCATGTGCATGTGCACGCGCACATGCACGCGCTGCGCACGCGTGCATGTGCATGTGCGCTGAGGCTGCGGCCCAGCCTCAGCCAGACTCTGCCTCCAGCGGCCCCAAGGTAAATTGAGTTTGAGACCCCTGCTATAAAGTATTAATGTATTACTATGATAATTATAATAAATATATATAAATATATGTATTATTTCTATAAAGTAGGCTATTAATGTATTACTATGATAATTATAATAGTGGTTATAACAAAATAGAATCTATTATCATGTATTACAACTATATCCTGGTGGTCTAAATGAAAATGAGTGAGTGATCAGTCATTATGAAGTGTTTAGCCCTGTTTGGCCTAGCTCAGACCTACTCTAGATTGGATACTTTTATCAAGTTTAGTACCACATTCACACCACTCTACCCAGGTCCTTGTAGTGGTTATTTTTGGCAAAGAGCTTTGTGTAGAGGGGGAAAAGAGCAGACTAAGTACTGAGTGAAAGGTCAACTTTATTAATATTGACGGTTCAAGTGGTTAAATATCTGAAAACAAAATTTACATGAATCCAAAATACACTGATGATTGTGCTGTCAAACTAGACCCTGGAAACTACCGCCCCGTTTCCATTCTTAGCTCCATATCCAAAGTCATGGAGAAAATAGTCTACGAACAGATTGCAAGATATCTCGATGAGAATAATCTGATTTACGAGTTCCAATCTGGATTCAGAAAATCCCATTCCACTGACACATGCCTTCTCTATTTGACTGACCAAATCAAACGCGAAGCGGATCAGGGCAAATATAGTGGCATGGTCATGATGGACCTCCAGAAGGCATTTGACACCGTGGATCATGCTATTCTGATTGAGAAACTAAAAGCCATTGGTCTTGACAGCGCAGCAGTGAGCTGGATGCAATCTTACCTGGTGGGGAGGGAACAGGTGGTGGAGATTAACGGAACCCTGTCCCCCCCCCTCCCAGTAAGCTGTGGTGTTCCTCAAGGTAGCATACTGGGACCTCTGTTGTTCCTAATATACGTGAACGACATGGCATCTGCTTGCGACTGCAACCTGTTCCTGTTCGCGGATGACTCGGCTCTCCTAGTCTCGGGCAAGGACCACTTGCAGGTTGAAAAGACACTTAACTCTGAACTGAGTAAGATCTGCACATGGCTTAACGACAACAAATTATCAATTCACCTGGGAAAAACCGAGTCCATCCTCTTTGGATCAAATCATAACCTCAAAAAGGTAGATGACTTCACAATCAAAGTGGGTGACAAGGTCATAACACGAAAAAACGAAATCTCTTACTTAGGATGTATCCTTGAAGCTAATCTTTCCAGCGAAAAGATGACTTCAAAAGTAATACAAAAAATCAACCAACGAACTCGTTTCCTACAGAGGATCGCCCCAATGGTCAACTTCAACACACTGAAGACCATAGCTGGTGCAATAATCCAGCCCCTCTTTGACTACGGAGTCCACGTATGGTATCGTGACGCCCCACAAGCCCTTAAAACTAAACTCCAAACAGCCCAAAATAAACTAATTAGGGTCCTGCTTAACCTTCCCTATCAGACTCACCTCACCGCTACTCACCAGTTAAGAGTGGGGTGGCTCAGAGTAGATGACAGAGTACAGCAACTTGCAATGGGCCTGGTGTACAAGATACACTACACCACTATGATACCCAAGTACCTGTCAAAATACTTTATAAACGTTAAGGATGTCCATAATTACAACACCAGAGGCAGTGCCACAGATCACGTTCAACCCAGAGTCAACTCAAAGAAAGGGTCGAACTCGTTCTTCTGCTATACCACAAAAATGTGGAATGCCTTACCGAAGGCCATAAAGGAGTCACTAGCATCCTTTAAAATTGCCCTGAAAAACCACTTACAGGCAGCAGCCGTTCGCAACTGGTAAAAAACCTAGCCCAACCCTACCCTCCCTGCCCCTTCCTTGTATATACTTGTATACTTGTATATTCCTTGTACATACTTACTGTCTGTTTAGATTTACTGTATATTCCTTGTATATACTTACTGTTTGTTTAGATTTACTGTTTTCTTTTCTTTTTTTTCCCCTTTTTCTTTACATATCTACTGCATAGTACTGTGTTCTATTTGTCTGTCATTCAATGTTATATGAGATACTTAAATGGTTTCCTGTTGAAATAAGCTTAGTCTTTTCATGGATCTCCTTTTAGTAGACCTTGTACCAGTGAACTGTACCGTCATGAATCTGTACATTTTCCTATGCAAACTTCTAATAAAGCCTTCAATCAATCAATCAATCAATGAAACTATATGGAATCTATGAAAGGTTGTGGGGGTCCCTGCTTCATCTCTCTCTGAACTAAGGGGTCCTTGGCCTGAAAACGTTGAAGACCCCTGTACTGTGCTAAGCCCTGCGGGGGGGAAGAGGCTCGTCGTTGGAATGAGACCCGACGTACGCTGCTGACGTAACAACGTACGCAACATACGTTAGACGTAACGTGACGTGACGTAGCGGACTGTTTATGTCGACCACCAACCAAGGCAAAAAGCACAAGGCACATTCTCTGGTCAAAACTGCCTTTTTAGCTCGTTTTAACAAAGAAAGAAGGGCGAAAAAAACAAGCTAATGACCTGTAGCTAACGTTGACATAGTTTTGAGTCGTCATGGTGGGGTCCAACCAGTAGAACTGTGGCAGGGGAGGAGAGAGTGAGAGAGAGGAGACTGGTGCTGAAGATAGGAGGTAAACATTGTGAACATTATGTACATGCCGAGCATGTGTGTGTGTGTCAGTGTCACTGAACACCTCGTTTTATGTGCATGGCTGCATGCAGTTCCATTTAAACCTGTGTGTGTGTGTGTTAGCCTAGCCTATAGCCATGCAGCTAGTCTGGCTGTAGCAGTTACATAAAACATAATTAACACACCACAATATAGCTAACTACTGTCTGTCTGTCTGTCTGTCTGTCTGTCTGTCTGTCTGTCTGTCTGTCTGTGAGAGACACACACACACACACACACACACACACACACACACACACACACACACACACACACACACACACACACACACACACACACACACACACCACCAACAACAACAACAACAACAACAACAACAACAACAATTTAGACCTCATGATTTGATCTGATATGGTCATTTGGTCCATCATTCATTCATACATATTCATACATACAGTATTATGTAAATACAGTAGGCTATCTATCTATCTATCTATCTATCTAGATTCTAGAGAGATAACTGTGAAACTCTGACCATAATAGATGTACATGTACATATTTAGCTGGGGAGCCCCCTCAAGGACCCCCGGGGGTACCCAGACACCTCATTAAGAACCACTAGTGTAATCCACATACACCGTGTTACTTTAACTCAGAAAATGTACATTTATATGCTCTCTGGGTTAGGATAGGCCAATTGTTACATGACATTTACAAAAATGATTCATTCATTAGGCTACATAATCGCCCAATCACAATTATTTGAGATCATCCCAAAACGTTTTCTGCATAACCATCATAATCATTTCAGTGTTTAAAATGTTCTGTATTTGCAAACATTTTCAAAAAAATAGTGGAGACAGCTGAAGCTCAGGTTTTGAGCTTGTAGATCGGCCAATTCCACTATCAGTATTTTTTCTATGCATAAAATATTTAAATATGTATGTTATTCTGTGCACCTTTGTTTATGAAGCCTAAAAGCCGAACAGAAATGTCATTTTTGTTTTTAATGTTCCAATGTTAAACCACAAAAACACAATTATAAGAGTGACAATCATTAAGCAAAACGTCATAATTGTGACAGCCCTTTGTGTATTGTTATGGGACATTTGAGTGTTCTCAGTACAGGTTTACTTTATCTCAGCTGTAGTCAAAGTTATTGTGAATTCTATTGCTCTTGAACTTTGCCCTGAAGAAGACCAGTGTGCAGTACCTTCTGTTATTTTTATTTTATTTATTTTATTTTTTCAGTTTGATGATAGATTTCAGTTTAGCTTTACCCGTGCATGAATAGTTTTTGTTTCACTTTTAATTTTACATGTATAATGATGATGATGATGATGATGATGATAATAATATCTGATTGATTGATCGAAGACTTTCAACAGTACAGTTCACTGATACAAGGTCAACTAAAAGGATTAACACCAAGAAAGCTTTTGGGCTTGTTTCAATTGGGATCCTTTTTTAACTCATATCCACCTCTTTCCGCTGGAATTTACTGGAGATTTTTTTGCACTACACTTCCGGTTAACAGCAGACATACAAGCTCGCGTCGCAGATGCAACCGTTGTGAGCTTGTAGATCACACTCGGCTGCAACGCCGGAAGCTCCATGCAACTTCTGCGCAATGCACGATGGGATGTTGGAAAGTTGTGGATACAATTTCAAATGTATCCACGAGTTTCCTACGCCCCATAGTGCATTGCGCAAACGTTTGCATCGATCCTCCGGCGCCGATTTACAAGCTCTCAACGGGTTGCATCTGCGACGCGACGTGAGCTTGTATGTCTGCTGTTAAACCCGGAAGTTTGGTCCGGATAGTCTCCAGTAAACTCCCGCGGAAACTTGTGCATATAGCGCCAAAGTACCACAGACGCTTTACATGGAGGGCATGAGAAAACAAAAATGAAAAAAACGTTATTAGGGGGAAAAAAATAAGAAGACTATCCACAAACTTTCCAACGTCCCATCGTGCATTGCGCAGAAGGAGTGCGGCAGTTCCGGTGCCACAGCTCACAGCGGTTGTATCTGCGAGACTGCGACGCGACGTGAGCTTGTCTGCTGTTCATCGGAAGTGTCCCACAAATAATTCTCAGGGTTTCCTGCAGCACTTTATAGGCCAGGGGGGGCCCCTGGCCTAAAATCTGTCCCCCCTGGCCAAGAGACAAGAGTCAACCTCTCCTTTTATGTTGAGGGCAAAAATAAGAATTAGTCTAAAATAAGGGAATTAATTTAGTTGTGTTTTCCGTCATCATGGGCACATTTATGTGTTTTTTATAGGGCAAAATTAAGAATTAATATTACAAATTAAGTGAATTAATTACTTTAATTAATTAATTAATTATCAAAAGATTTCGCCGTGCGTGCGCCATGAGATCCCCCCTGGTCAAGACTTTTTCCTGCAGGAAACCCTGATTCTACAGTAAATTCTCAGGGAAACAGGTGGATAATTTATAGAAGCTGAAAGAGGAAAAATGAAAGAATGCATGACACAGACACACACACACACACAAAGACGGGCATTGGGCACAAAATACAAAATATACTTGGTCTAATACTGACCAGGATACTGTCACCAAGATACTATCCTGGTGACAGTATCCTGGTAAGTATTTCACATAGTATTTTTAATTTGTTTTTCAAATACCTTTTTTTATCTATTTATTATTATATAATTATATATATATATTTTTTTTAAATGCATTTCTCTTTTGGGTTTTAGTTAGTTTTGCATTGTCCCTTTTTTCCTCTTTTTTTGTGCAACTTAAAGTTTCAGTTAACACAATCTTTTCCCCTTTTAGTTTTTGTCTTAAGTTTTATTCGACTTATTATAATCCTGGTTTCCCATTTGTTTATTTCCTCACCTCTGAACCAGATTCTAGGAGTGTCGAGACTGTGGCCTCAGTGGGCGCCATGGCTCCCAAAGACATCATGACCAACTCTCACGCCAAGTCCATCCTGAACGCCATGAACGCGCTGCGTAAGAGCAACACGCTGTGTGACATCACACTGCGGGTGGAGAGCGCCGACTTCCCCGCCCACCGCATCGTCCTGGCCGCCTGCAGTGACTACTTCTGTGCCATGTTCACTAGTGAGGTAAGAACCATGTTCACTAGTGAGGTAAGGGCCATGTTCACTAGTGAGGTAAGGGCCATGTTCACTAGTGAGGTAAGAACCATGTTCACTAGTGAGGTAAGGGCCATGTTCACTAGTGAGATAAGGGCCATTTTCACTAGTGAGGTAAGAACCATGTTCACTAGTGAGGTAAGGGCCATGTTCACTAGTGAGATAAGGGCCATTTTCACTAGTGAGGTAAGAACCATGTTCACTAGTGAGGTAAGGGCCATGTTCACTAGTGAGGTAAGAACCATGTTCACTAGTGAGGTAAGACCCATGTTCACTAGTGAGGTAAGACCCATGTTCACTAGTGAGGTAAGAACCATGTTCACTAGTGAGGTAAGAACCATGTTCACTAGTGAGGTAAGGGCCATGTTCACTAGTGAGGTAAGAACCATGTTCACTAGTGAGGTAAGAACCATGTTCACTAGTGAGGTAAGAACCATGTTCACTAGTGAGGTAAGACCCATGTTCACTAGTGAGGTAAGAACCATGTTCACTAGTGAGGTAAGAACCATGTTCACTAGTGAGGTAAGGGCCATGTTCACTAGTGAGGTAAGAACCATGTTCACTAGTGAGGTAAGAACCACATGTTCACTAGTGAGGTAAGAACCACATGTTCACTAGTGAGGTAAGAACCATGTTCACTAGTGAGGTAAGAACCACATGTTCACTAGTGAGGTAAGAACCATGTTCACTAGTGAGGTAAGAACCAAACTGGGATTTAACTCTTTTACTGCTTCGAACGTTAACGCTCATCCCAATTCTGAACGCAGCGCAAAGCCAATACGAACGCTCGTTCTTTTACCTTGTTTGAGCACTGTAAGCTGATCAGGGGTCGAGTAGGTGTGTACAGTAAGAACAGCTCCCGTAACGCTGCTCTCAAATTTCCACCACACGTAAACATCAATGGAGTCCCAAATCACTTCCTGGCTGTATTCTGTGGACCTGATCTAGAAAACGATTTCTACGCTCTGAACGACAGAAAGTGAGGAGTGCCTTTTCACATTCATTCCTTGCATAAGGCTTCCCCCTGCCGTCAGTTTGGCTACAGTACAAATATATGTGTCCATTGAAAACAATTATGTTTGGAAATAATCCATAGACCATTTTCTATAACATCGCAAGGGTAAGGTACTTTTTGATGGCACCAGCACAAATAAATAAATAATAAATATGGCATTAGAACTGTTAACATATACAAAAATCATAACAATTATGCACTTGGTTAGTAGTTTTAGATTTCTGGCATAGTGTTAGGTATGGGTATAAGGGTTTCCAAAACCATCGCAAACAATTTGGGCTCGCCCCCCTAGTGGTCTGTCCTAGTGGCAATGTTTCCAATATTAGAAACTCCAAATAATTGATAAAAGAGATTTTTCAATGGATTATTTTACTATTGGGTATGCTAAATATGTACATATATATTCCCTCCCAGTTCAAAGGCATTTGAGGGTAAATTTGGGAGGGTAAAACACAGACAATGATTTACTTTAGTTTGTGTGCAACTTTGATATGTGAAGTTGCCAGTTCTCTCACACTCACTCATTTCTTTTCTTTTTTTTATTTATTTTTCTTATTTGTTTTTGGTTTATAGTTACTTATCGGGCCTGGCCCGGGGCTAAAGTAATGGTCCCGGTTTCGGCCTTGGTTTCCAGGGCCGTTGAGAACTCTACGGCTACCAAACAAGCCTTCTTATTAACGGTTCAATTACAGACATCATCAAACCGTGGCTGCCAATTCCCACCTGATGTTGTGTGGGAGTTCTGACTGCTCGAGACCAACTGTCCTAAGACACTGTGTGTGTGTGTGTGTGTGTGTGTGTGTGTGTGTGTGTGTGTGTGTGTGTGTGTGTGTGTGTGTGTGTGTGTGTGTGTGTGTGTGTGTGTGTGTGTGTGTGCGTGCGTGTGCGTGTGTGCAGCTGTCAGAGAAGGGGAAGTCGTTCGTGGACATCCAGGGTCTGACCGCCTCCACCATGGAGATCCTCCTGGACTTCGTCTACACCGAGACCGTCCTGGTGACTGTGGAGAATGTCCAGGAGCTGCTGCCTGCAGCCTGCCTGCTGCAACTCAAAGGTACGCTGTTTGTCTGTGTGTGCGTGCGTGCGTGGGTGCGTGTGCTTTTTCACCATGGAGACCTGAGTCCGGACTGGGACCCAAATGTATTTGGAATCAATGGGGGGTAAATTTACTATAATGATTTTTTTTGTCTTAGGAATGTGACAAATATACAAAGAAATATTCCATGGCTTGAGTAATAAATAGAAAAGAAGTCATTTTGGGGGTGAACTACTCCTTTAACCCATTTAGGCCTAGAATTATTTAATGCTTTGAAAAATAGCAGATATACAAGCACTGAGTGCCTCGCTTGTAGATCTGCTATTTGTTTTTAATCATGATTTTTAATATGTCTTTTTAAAAGCGAACATTTGCAACTCAAATATTTGCTTCTGGGTGGTCCCTGGAACAACATGTTTTGAGATGGGGGGTCCGCGGCCAAATACATGTAATTTTGAGGGTCCTTGACATGAAAACATTTGAGAACCACCAATTTAGAAGAGGGATTTTGAAAACATTTATAGAATCGGGTAAAAAATATTCAAAGACTTGCACAAATGTTAGCAGACAAAAATAGCAGATCTACAAGCTCGCAGCGCGGCACTCGGTGCAACATGTGCATACTTTTTGTTTGTGTTTTGCAGGCGTGAAGCGAGCGTGCTGTGACTTCCTGGACGGCCAGCTGGACCCCACCAACTGCCTGGGCATCCGGGACTTCGCCGACACGCACAACTGCCTGGACCTGATGGGCGCGGCCGAGCTCTTCTCCCAGAAGCACTTCCCCGAGGTGGTCCAGCACGAGGAGTTCATGCTGCTCAGCCAGAGCGAGGTGGAGAAGCTCATCAAGTGTGACGAGATACAGGTATATAGGTACACATTCCATTGACGATGGGCTATGTATGCACAGCAGCCCTTTTGGAGAGAAGTTGGGTTTCTTCTCTTCACTTCCTTCACAGGTGTTACCAATAATACTATTGAAGGCTCTGTTCCACTCTCTATAACATTGGTTCTCAACCTTTTCAGGCCGCAACCCCCCAAATAATCATATTTTAACTGGGGACCCCCCACCCTGACGAGCACTAAGAGTTGAGGCATTACATTTGATATAACACGGTCCTATTGTGAAAATAGCCGATCTACATGCAGCATGTAGATCGAATATTTTCAAAATTTCTGCCTCTAATGTTTGAAAATTTGGCCAATGTTTAATCTGTCATTTTAGAGGAATTAAAAAGTCCTTAAATTGTCACTCTATACCCTTAAACTTTATGTCGGTTTGTTTTCTGTTGAGTGAGAAAACAGTGTTTCACATTTAGTTAATCATCTGGGGACCCCCCTAAATAATTTGGGGACCCCCTGGGGGTGGTCAGGTTGAGAACCACTGCTCTAGAATACCCACGGCTAATCTCGTCACTAAAGGTGACTGGGCCTTTGCGGTAGTCAACTCTTTGGAATGCTCTACCGCTGACGAGAGAAAATGCTGAGTCGGTTGATGGTTTTAAGAACTTGTTAAAAACCCACTTGTTTCATCAGCATTTTGTTTTATGAAGTTTTTATTATTTTATTTTTACCTGACCATCTTGTGCAGGTCATTGTTTGTTTTATTCTTGTTGTGTTATTATATGTGCCTTATTGTTTAACTTATATTATTATTTTGAAATATATTTTGAAAGGTGCTTCATAAATAAAATGTACTTACTTACTTACTTACTCTGGTCACACAGAGTCAGGGTGCTGATATTGTGCATATTGGCTCACCGGAAACACTCTGCTACACCACTCAAAGTGTGGTCCAGGGACCCTCATTGAGGAGCTCCAAATGACCCCTTGAAAGGTGTGTAACTCGGAGGGTGTACAAATGGAACCACTTTTACACTCTCTGAGTTATGGGGGTCGTTCAAATAAATGGTTTGGATAACCACTGTGCTACATGAAATGGAACAGAGCCTTATTAGTTCCAGGCCAGGGTAGCAATGTCGATGTGTGTCCCTGAGCAAGACTCTTAACACCTAATTGCTCACACGCTCCTTGTGGGCAGCAAATCAGCTGGGTTGGGCTGAACATACTTAATTTCCCCCTCGGGACGAAGTAGGTATCTATTATTATTATTATTATTATTATTATTTGTGTCATTGGTAACGCCTTTGAAGGAAGTGAGAAGAGACCCAACTTCTCTCCGAAATGGCTGCTGTGCATTCTAGCCTATTGTCTTTCTCCGGGACACTTTTGACACATTGACCTTCTGTTTCCGAGGCGACCTCTCAGTGCAAAAGACACCTGACTCACGCACACAGCATAATATCTTCACCTGAGTTGAATTACAATGTTTAGCTTTGACAGCCTCTTTCTCTGCTGTTGCTAGAGAATGCTAAAAGCACAGGTACCAACCTGCTGGAACCAGCGTTGCCAGAGTTTGCGAGAGGAACAAGCTAGGCTATAGTTCAAGGTTCAAGGTTGTACTTTATCGTTACATCTTGTGTACAGGTACAAAAGAGTCAAACCTATTTTGGTTTGGCTTCCTTGCCACATGAGCACTATTATCTGAAATTAGAAATCAAATTTTGCCTCTTTCTTATATTCTTGATGGGTCTGTCACGATACGCCTAATCCACAATTCAATTCAACTTTCGATTCTTAAGGTCACGATTCGATTCGATTTTCCTATTATTTGAATAGACTAATAACATGGGAATGAGAATAACAAAGTTTGAGGGTGCGACGCCCCCTCACCTCATGCCACCGGGTCTGAAGTGTTGCCTGAGAGGGATACGGCACTTGTGACTCGGAAAGCCAAAATATTTCCATACTTTTGACCTGTATGAAGCGGGAGGCCGTTTTCCAATTCTTCTGTGGGGTTATCAATCATCATCGCACGCTGACTGCAGCAGTGGCCGTAGTGAAGTACGTACGTAACGCTCTCTCTCTCTCTCTCTCTCTCTCTCTCTCTCTCTCTCTCTCTCTCTCTCTGCGAGTCTCCGCTGTTTGCGGTCTGTATGTGGTCAGTCAGTGTGTGTATCTGTTGCCTCTCTTTTTTTCTCTCCTCCGTCAGAAGCACGCTTGCACACCCGCATGCAAAAGTTTAACTCATTTGATGCCCACGACGTGCCAACATTAAATCTTGAATAATCCAAACAAGCCCCCCCCCCCCAAAAAAAAAGAAAACCGCTACTGATATCTACAGAAAAACCCCAAGTCGCTTATAATAAGCACATATGGCAACACTGACTGTAACCTCAGTTATACAATGTCTTATGTGTGAATTTGTCTGAGTGTGAAATTGCAGAGAAGCGAACACTGAATTAAGTGAGTCTTCTTTTTTTCTGCGCTTGGAAATTCCTGTCTGTAAAAAGCGCACGCCTGGGCTTTGTGAAAACACAGGTTATTATCATCACCCCCGCCGTGATTTATAGACCCAACCAATTCCCTCAAAAGGATCCGCTCTTCTTCCTGCTGTTTGAGCACTTAGGAGAATTAAAACGAGACGGTACACGTTTATTGAGAGGCAGACACCGTTTCCCCCCTGTTACACCCTCTCTTATTACTAAGGATTTGTTGTAACTGACGGTGATTTATAGCGTGTCTTGTTTTTAGTTTGGTCGCAGGCCAACTTCCTGGTGTGACATGGATAACACCAGCAAAAGGTGTTTCTACAACTTTTTTGTGCCACGGACCCCCAAATTGATATGTACAGGGTCCCCACAGTCGTGGAAGTCCAATCCTGGAATATTATGGAAGTTATCACGGCAGGGATCCTGGAATTGTTCAAGGATCCTGGAATAATATTTGGCTATGCATTGTTTTTGCCTATAGATAAAAAAGCAATCCACAGCATAGGTGGTGTAGCAAAACATGGCACAAAATATGGAATGGAATTATAGAAGATTATATATTCTATGCTTTATTTTTGCTACACTGCCTGTCTTTGAGAGTTGCACATACTAGACGGGTAAGAGGCGTGTTAAATAGGCCTAGAAATTGGGTTAAATATTCTGGAAAGGTTTTGAAATTTTAAAAACATATAGCACATGTACGTGTGTGTGTGTGGGGGGGGGTTAACCATATTCTATGCTCTGGCTATTCAAAAATAAAGCCATAATATTCTCTTCTGGGGGTCCCTGGCACATGACATTTTCAGATAGGGGCACTCAGCCAAATACATATCAACGTAGGGTTCCTTGACATGAAACCCTAACCCATGAAACAACTTGTGCGAAATTCCTAAATTGTACGTTGTCGTGAAAATGCTGATCTGGCACATCCGCACCGCTGCAGCGAAAACATACAAAAAGGTATAATACAGGGATTGCCCGGGGAAGTTCACAAAGTGAGCCGTTCTGCACATAAATGTTCTGTAACAGCGCCCAGGGTGGCGGGTCATTAGGGTGAGGTGAGGTGGTGATGGAGTGGGTGCGTGTGTCATATACCCTCTATTGAGATTGCCAGTGCGTGCAGAACAGCTTTATTGTTCAGTTCTGTGCAGCCTGGGTGTGAGAGAGAGGAGACCAATTATCCTGGCAGCAGTGTTGGTTATGCGCTGTCAGTCAGAAAAGTTTGAATCTCCATATTCAAACTTTTTTTTTTAAATTTAATTTTAGTAAATTGATGCCCTATTTCTTACACTTTGCCACACTCCCTCTGCCAACCTGGGGAGACAACGGACTGACCTCATGCTTCCTTCTATGCATGAGTAGTCCAAGCCGCTGCTTATCACCTGACGGGGGATTTTCCCCGGGTAGGACATGGCGCGTGGAAGGAACACGTTATTCCAACCAGTTCCTTTCCCCTCCATCAGGCGCCCCGGCTAGCCAGGGGGAGACGGTATAGAGACTTTGTTTTAAAATAGCAGTGTGGACAGTCTAACAGTGTGGACAGTCAGTGAGTCAGTCCTTGTATGGACCGTCATTTAAGACAAAAAAGGGATTTGCCTGCAATCTGAACAAAGCTTTATAAAAAACATTGTTACCTGGTTTAGAGCGGCCTGGAGCAAAGCATGCTTACCTGTGGATGTGTGTGTTTGAACTACAGACATATTGCATAAACAATAAAAGTGCATTCAATAGATCAGCATTTTTTTCCCCCCTTTTTCTTGTCCATTGTCCAACTGTCCGAAAGGGGTTAGGGAGAAGCACAAGGCTTGTCGGGCCCCACCCCTGTAAAGTTAGATGTACCATGACATCTGTAGATCTGCTGTTTTTGCTGTTTTTGAATTTGAATCCTGAAAAGTAACAGTTCTGGACCACCCCACAGAGACGACATTAACCTTATCATACAAACTCTTCTTTCAGGTGGATTCAGAAGAGCCTGTGTTTGAGGCCGTGCTGAACTGGGTCAAACACAACCGGAAGGAGAGAGAAATGTGTCTCTCCGACCTGCTGGCGTTTGTCCGCATGCCTTTACTGACCCCCCGCTACATCACAGACGTCATCGACTCCGAGGTGAGTGTTTAATTTCGTCAACTAAAACCAGCCCTTCAACATTGTTAAATGGTTCAAATAGCTGATCTACAAGCTCACAACGTGTCGATGTAAACACATGTAGTGTCGGCTATTTGAAGTATTTTAAATGTTTAAAGTAGTAAAAAAGACAAAGAAGTTTTGGGATAAGGGGTAAGGCACTGACTAAAATAGGGCCATAAAAGCCCAAACTTTTGATTAAAAAACTATGATGGAAAATGTTCGTCTACTACCTTTTTTCACAGACAAAAACTAAATAACAAACTAAATAAAAACTAAGCTATGATGACTAGAACTATGGCTAAATATACTCACAATTTTGTCAAAAAGAATAGACTAAAATGTTAGGGAGGGACTAGTGGAGAAGAGATTCAGTAGAACTAAGACAAGTTATGCTGTTATGTTATGCTTGGTTGCGTGCAGGTGAGAAAATAGCTGAGAAAAAATATTCTGTGATTACTTGAAAGTGAAAGTTAAAAATGAAAGATAGCTGGTAGTGGTTTGTAGTTTGGTTAAAAATCTTGATAGTGAATGAGTCAAGTTCTGTAAATGGTTTACTGAATGTGGTCCCTATGAAGCATTTTCTTTTTTTTTTAATGTATTTTTCCCATGTAGCGTGTTTTTCATCTTGATATAATTATTATTCCAGCCACTAATACGGTGCAGTCTTCCATGTCGAGACCTTGTCGATGAAGCCAAGAAGTTCCACCTGCGTCCGGAGCTGAGGAGTGAGATGCAGGGGCCACGCACACAGGCCAGACTAGGTACTGTTACTGTCCTTAATGCAGGGGCCACGCACACAGGCCAGACTAGGTACTGTTACTGTCTTAATGCAGGGGCCACGCACACAGGCCAGACTAGGTACTGTTACTGTCCTTAATGCAGGGGCCACGCACACAGGCCAGACTAGGTACTGTTACTGTTTTAATGCAGGGGCCACGCACACAGGCCAGACTAGGTACTGTTACTGTCTTAATGCAGGGGCCACGCACACAGGCCAGACTAGGTACTGTTACTGTCTTAATGCAGGGGCCACGCACACAGGCCAGACTAGGTACTGTTACTGTCTTAATGCAGGGGCCACGCACACAGGCTAGACTAGGTACTGTTACTGTCTTAATGCAGGGGCCACGCACACAGGCCAGACTAGGTACTGTTACTGTCTTAATGCAGGGGCCACGCACACAGGCTAGACTAGGTACTGTTACTGTCTTAATGCAGGGGCCACGCACACAGGCCAGACTAGGTACTGTTACTGTCCTTAATGCAGGGGCCACGCACACAGGCCAGACTAGGTACTGTTACTGTCTTAATGCAGGGGCCACGCACACAGGCTAGACTAGGTACTGTTACTGTCTTAATGCAGGGGCCACGCACACAGGCCAGACTAGGTACTGTTACTGTCTTAATGCAGGGGCCACGCACACAGGCCAGACTAGGTACTGTTACTGTCTTAATGCAGGGGCCACGCACACAGGCCAGACTAGGTACTGTTACTGTCTTAATGCAGGGGCCACGCACACAGGCCAGACTAGGTACTGTTACTGTCTTAATGCAGGGGCCACACACACAGGCCAGACTAGGTACTGTTACTGTCTTAATGCAGGGCCACACACACAGGCCAGACTAGGTACTGTTACTGTCTTAATGCAGGGGCCACGCACACAGGCCAGACTAGGTACTGTTACTGTCTTAATGCAGGGGCCACGCACACAGGCCAGACTAGGTACTGTTACTGTCCTTAATGCAGGGGCCACGCACACAGGCCAGACTAGGTACTGTTACTGTCCTTAATGCAGGGGCCACGCACACAGGCCAGACTAGGTACTGTTACTGTCTTAATGCAGGGGCCACACACACAGGCCAGACTAGGTACTGTTACTGTCCTTAATGCAGGGGCCACGCACACAGGCCAGACTAGGTACTGTTACTGTCTTAATGCAGGGCCACACACACAGGCCAGACTAGGTACTGTTACTGTCTTAATGCAGGGGCCACGCACACAGGCCAGACTAGGTACTGTTACTGTCTTAATGCAGGGGCCACGCACACAGGCCAGACTAGGTACTGTTACTGTCTTAATGCAGGGGCCACGCACACAGGCCAGACTAGGTACTGTTACTGTCCTTAATGCAGGGGCCACGCACACAGGCCAGACTAGGTACTGTTACTGTCTTAATGCAGGGGCCACGCACACAGGCCAGACTAGGTACTGTTACTGTCCTTAATGCAGGGGCCACGCACACAGGCCAGACTAGGTACTGTTACTGTCTTAATGCAGGGGCCACGCACACAGGCCAGACTAGGTACTGTTACTGTCTTAATGCAGGGGCCACGCACACAGGCCAGACTAGGTACTGTTACTGTCCTTAATGCAGGGGCCACGCACACAGGCCAGACTAGGTACTGTTACTGTCTTAATGCTGGGGCCACGCACACAGGCCAGACTAGGTACTGTTACTGTCTTAATGCAGGGGCCACGCACACAGGCCAGACTAGGTACTGTTACTGTCTTAATGCAGGGGCCACGCACACAGGCCAGACTAGGTACTGTTACTGTCTTAATGCAGGGGCCACGCACACAGGCCAGACTAGGTACTGTTACTGTCTTAATGCAGGGGCCACGCACACAGGCCAGGCTAGGTACTGTTACTGTCTTAATGCAGGGGCCACGCACACAGGCCAGACTAGGTACTGTTACTGTCTTAATGCAGGGGCCACGCACACAGGCCAGGCTAGGTACTGTTACTGTCTTAATGCAGGGGCCACGCACACAGGCCAGACTAGGTACTGTTACTGTCTTAATGCAGGGGCCACGCACACAGGCCAGACTAGGTAATGTTACTGTCTTAATGCAGGGGCCACACACACACTTGCCAGACTACTGGGGGCCACACACACAGGCCAGACTAGGTACTGTTACTGTCTTAATGCAGGGGCCACGCACACAGGCCAGACTAGGTACTGTTACTGTCTTAATGCAGGGGCCACGCACACAGGCCACGCACACAGGCCAGACTAGGTACTGTCTTAATGCAGGGGCCACGCACACAGGCCAGACTAGGTACTGTCTTAATGCAGGGGCCACGCACACAGGCCAGACTAGGTACTGTTACTGTCTTAATGCAGGGGCCACGCACACAGGCCAGACTAGGTACTGTTACTGTCTTAATGCAGGGGCCACGCACACAGGCCAGGCTAGGTACTGTTACTGTCTTAATGTAGGGGCCACACACACAGGCCAGACTAGGTACTGTTACTGTCCTTAATGCAGGGGCCACGCACACAGGCCAGGCTAGGTACTGTTACTGTCTTAATGCAGGGGCCACACACACAGGCCAGACTAGGTACTGTTACTGTCTTAATGCAGGGGCCACGCACACAGGCCAGACTAGGTACTGTTACTGTCCTTAATGCAGGGGCCACGCACACAGGCCAGACTAGGTACTGTTACTGTCCTTAATGCAGGGGCCACGCACACAGGCCAGACTAGGTACTGTTACTGTCCTTAATGCAGGGGCCACGCACACAGGCCAGACTACTGTTACTGTCCTTAATGCAGGGGCCACGCACACAGGCCAGACTAGGTACTGTTACTGTCTTAATGCAGGGGCCACACACACAGACCAGACTAGGTACTGTTACTGTCCTTAATGCAGGGGCCACGCACACAGGCCAGACTACTGTTACTGTCCTTAATGCAGGGGCCACGCACACAGGCCAGACTAGGTACTGTTACTGTCTTAATGCAGGGGCCACGCACACAGGCCAGACTAGGTACTGTTACTGTCTTAGGGGGTCTTTATACCAGGACGATTGGAAACGCTGCCGGTCTCGTTTTGGATTTATTACCCAAAAAACGTCGCGTTTACACCTTGTTGTTGGTTCGTTTTTCTGTGTTTATACTACAAGTTGACAACGCATGAATTCAAGCAAAATGTGTCATGTTCCCAGCCTACATAGGCCTATACTGTGTATTTACCCTTCAACTATAAAATATAGGCCTAGTTTGGAAGCAACATGCGTGCCTTAAGAGGAGGCTAGACGCACTGGAGAGAAAAAGCGACATGATTTCTTTGACTGGAGGAGAGGGAGCGAGGATATGGAGGAAGTTTTTGTGATGGTCTCTGACTGACTGGACAGTTATGTTTATTCTGTCTGTCTGTCTGTCTGTCTGTCTGTCTGTCTGTCTGTCTGTCTGTCTGTCTGTCTGTCTGTCTGTCAGCAAGACTCAGCATATTACAATAACTCACTCATTACCTGAAGTCCGCTGCGTCTGTGATGTGGCGCGGTGCATGAAGAATTAATCCAGTATTTTTTGGTGAGAAGTTGAAAAAGGGGGACGCAAAATAGTCATTAATCATAGCTTTGCTTAGAATGGAATACCATAGCCTAATGGTTTAATTTAACTTTGCGGAGAGGAGAGCTGTTGCAACTCCGACAGGCCAGCTAGGGTACCAGCCCAGGTGCGACGACTTGTGCGTAATTAGACATTTTTAAAAGGCTTTCATATAGACTACTCCTGACATTTTTCAAATGAGGTTTGTGCTAATAGATCACTGGGCTATTTTCTGGGTTTTAATTAGGCCTACAACAACACAAATAATAATAATACATTTTCGGTTAGTCTGACAGACTGACACTTATATGCAGCAGGGGAAGGGGAGCAGAGGAGGGGGTGCTATGACATCATCGCACTCTCCCTCACGGCCGAATTCCGATATTACACCGTTGCGAAACTGATGCGAAACCGCAGAAATGCACTTTCAGAGCCGAATTCGGAAAAGTATCGGTTAGGGTCATGAAACCGCGTCTCCGTGTGTCAAAATGGCCGAATCAATAGTAAAAACTATCGTCTACAAAAAAATCGACCTCATGTAATGACCCCCTTAATGCAGGGGCCACGCACACAGGCCAGACTAGGTACTGTTACTGTCCTTTATTTATAATATAATTATTTACCTCTATCAGAGGTTATCAATCTTTTTTGGCTCAGGTCTCCCCTGTAAATAACCTTTTCAATCCACGGTACCCCTGAATTACATTAATACTGTCTAGACAGTGGTTCCCCAAAAGTTTTAGCCTGAGACCCAAAATTGAAAATAGACTAAAATAGTATTTTTGTTCCTTTGCTTTGATAAATGCTATATAATATATATAAGGACCCTCTCTAAAATGTGATGATTCATCTCAGGGGGTTTCATCCTTCCAATAACGGTACTATATATAAATAGTCTATTGTTGTTGTTGTTGTTGTTGTTGTTGTTATTATTATTAGAACATAAGAACATATTTGTTATCCATATTTTTCCAGGTGCCAAAGAAGTTCTGTTGGTGATCGGGGGGTTCGGCAGCCAACAGTCCCCCATAGACATAGTTGAGAAATACGATCCTAAAACCCAAGAATGGAGCTTCCTGCCTGTAAGTATAAAATATACTGTATGGCCTTGGAGTCAGGCTGAAACCTTGTAAATCCATGTTTCAACTTTCAACTCCCCCCCCCCCCCCCCCCCCTTTTTTGTATACCCTACTTCTACGCTGCAAGCTTGTAGATCTGCTAATTTTGAAGAAAAAAAACATGAAAATGTCTGCAAATCTTTGAATATATATTTTTTACATGATTTATACATGATATTTTGAGATGGGAGTCGGTGGCCAAATACATATAATTCTAGGAGTCCTTGACATGGAAAAGGTTTGAGAACCATTGATTTAGAAGACATTTATAGAATCGGGTCAATAGTATTCAAAAACTTGCACAAATGTTCACGATTTTTCAAAAATAGCAGATCTACAAGCTCGAGTGCCGCGCTGTGAGCTTGTTTATCTGCTATTTTTAATAGTTAAACATAAGATAATGGTTAAAGTAATAATGTGTAATGGGTTAATATAAATACAAATATTAACAAAAATAAGAAAAAAGCTTGTTGCTGGCATCGTTGACTGTCTGACCCCTCTACCCCGGCCCCCGGGGTCTTCTCTTCTCTCAGAACATCGCGAGGAAGAGACGTTACGTGGCCACCGTGTCGCTCCACGACCGCGTCTACGTGATCGGAGGATACGACGGGCGCTCGCGCCTCAGCTCCGTGGAGTGCCTGGACTACACGGCGGACGAGGACGGCGTCTGGTACACCGTGGCCACCATGAACGTCCGGCGCGGCCTGGCCGGAGCCACCACACTGGGAGGTGAGATGAGACACTGGGATGGGAGACAGCACTCACATGTTTTAGATCAGGGGTCTTCAACGTTTTCAGGCCAAGGACCTCTTGGTTGAGAGAGAGATGAAGCAGGGACCCCCACAACCTGTTCGGAGATTCCATATAGTTCAATCGTTGGACAGCACTATCATCAGTGTATTTTGGATTCATGTCAATGTGGGTTTTCAGATATTTAACCTTTTGAACCGTCAATACTTAATAAACATGACCTTTCACTGTACTTCTGCTCTTTTTCCCCTCCAAAGCTCTTTGCCGAAAATAGACGATCTCCGAATATGGACACTAGGGTTCAAGTGGTTAACTCATTGAATGCCATTTCAAGATGGCCCCCAAGTACCAGACTGCCACTATCCTAGATTTCTAGTGCACGGATCAATTTTTAGTGCACGGATCGTGCACGCCCATGCACCATATATGCATCATATGTGTAGTACTTTTTAACAGCTTTCAAACAAAAAAATCCGCTTGGAAATCCGTTCAGGCATTCATGAGATAGAAGCCTTCAAAGTCAGACAAAACAAACACTGCCACCTTCCAAATTTCTAGTGCACGGATCAATTTTTAGTGCACGGATCGTGCACGCCCATGCCTAGATCATGCACCATATGTGTAGTACTTTTTAACAGCTTTCAAACAAAAAAATCCGCTTGGAAATCCGTTCAGGCATTCATGAGATACAAGCCTTCAAAGTCAGACAAAACAGCCATTTTTTACATTTTGAAAGATGTGTTTGTTATGGGGCTAAACATGCAATTTCGCAATTGCGATCATGCCTAATACATTTGAGGCATTTTTAGAAATTTTTTTATAAAAAAAAATTTTGAAAAAAAAAAAAAAAAAAAAAAAAATTTTTTTTTTTTCAAAATGGCTTCCAACTCGGGAAACTCGGGCTGTGGCAGCCTGGGAGTACTGTAATAACTCGTGAAACTCGTGCCTTGGCAGTCAATGAGTTAATATAAAAAAGGGGGAAAAAAGTTTCTATCACACAAAGATTTGGAGGACCCCCTGTAGTAACTCTGAGGAACCCCTAGGGGTCCCGGACCCCCTGTTGAAGAACTCTGTTTTAGATCAACAATTTTCACAATTCACAATCTGTGGAGCCGAGTCAAACTAAATGTAATGCCTCAACTCAATTCCAAGTGCTTGTCAGGGTAGAGGTTCCCCAGTTCAAATATGATTATTTTAAGGGGGGGTCCCCAGTTCAAATATGATTATTTTGGGGGTTCCCACTGGAGTATGTTCCCACTCAATATGTTCCCACTCAATATGTTTTTAGAGCTGGTTTTGTCCCCTCTGGGCTTGGTTCTCTCTCCAGACATGATCTACGTGGCGGGAGGCTTCGACGGCAGCCGCCGCCACACCAGCATGGAGCGATACGACCCCAACATCGACCAGTGGAGCATGCTGGGAGATATGCAGACCGCCAGGGAGGGGGCGGGGCTGGTGGTGGCCATCGGACTCATCTACTGTTTAGGTACTGTCTGTCTGTCTGTCTGTCTGTCTGTCCGTCTGTATGGGTACTGGGGCTGGTAGTGGCCAGTCTGGGGCTGGTAGTGGCCAGTCTGGGGCTGGTAGTGACCGTCTGTCTGTCTGTCTGTCTGTCTGTCTGTCTGTATGTATGTATGTATGTATGTATGGGTACTGGGGCTGGTAGTGGCCTGCGGACTCATTATGTAGGGCATAGCAGTGGCGGCCATTTTTAAGAAATCGAAAGCCCATTCATTTTCCCTATAGAGATTTCAGAAAATATTGCTATAAATAATCCTTTGCCTGGAACCAAGCCATCCAGGCTTCTGATGATTCATGACCATGAAACATTTGATTCTGTGGGAAATAATAATAATGAATTGAAAACCGCAAAACAATTGGTATTTATTAATTATAGTATTGTATAATTATTATTTTTTTTCACAGAACCTGCAATGTTGCAGGTCCTATGCAGTATGAATGGTGAAGATCGCCACCACTAAAGATTTGGCACACGTTCACACATCAAAATATTTTTGATATCTCAACGGGACTTAATACATTATACTGCCTAGGTACAGTAGATACGCGTATGAAGCTGACATGTGCTTTTTAAATAGTGGATTTAATTCTTTAATTATTCACAGGTGGCTACGATGGCTTAAACATCCTGAACTCAGTGGAACGGTATGACCCTCACACAGGACACTGGACCAGTGTCACTCCTATGGCCACCAAGAGATCAGGTAGGTTTACCCAACCAAACAATCCATTCAATAGGCTCTATGCACCACAGCCATATTGTAAAGACATTGGGCCCTTCCCTCACAGGTGTTACCAATGATACTGATTAAGGATTTTTATTTCGTTTTCGTCAGTGGAAAAAAAGGTAGTCGAACCGGCATTTTTTCATCACAATTTAAAGGCCAGTCCATACTCTCTCTGAAACCAAACTTTTTCGTCAGAGAGTTCGGACTTTCCGACGTGCAGCTTTCCGAACTCTTAATTCGGGGTAAGGCTTTTCAGAAGTTGGCAATGGATGTAATTCTGTAGTTGCACCGGTCCTTTCCGACGAAAAGTTTTATTTTGGAGAGAGTATTTAGGCCTAGAATTGTTTTATACTTTAACTATTGAAAAACAGCAGAATACAAGATCGCAGCGCGGCACTCAAGCTTGTAGATCTGCTATTTTTGAAAAAGTTTTTCTTTTTAAAAGCGAACATTTGTAACTCAAATATTTGTTCTGAGTAGTCCCTGGAACAAGATATTTGGAGATGGGGGTCCGTGGCCTAATACATGTAATTTTGGGGGTCCTTCACATGAAAAAGTTTGAGAACTACTGAAATGAAGACATTTTAAAAAATAGCGGCTCTACAAGAGTGCCGCGCTGCAAGCTTGTATACCTGCTATTTTTTTTATAGTTGAAGCATAAAATAAGGGTTAAAGTGGTTCAAATCTAAAGTGACACGGATTTGCGTTCAGGCCTAAATGGGGAGACTACAGTATTAAGGCCTTTAGTCGACGAAATCAACACTGTGGTGTTTTTTGCGCTTTGATCCGATTTCCGACCGGCCGGTGTGTTGCAGGTGCGGGCGTGGCCCTGCTCAACGACCACATCTACGTGGTGGGGGGCTTTGACGGGACGTCCCACCTGGACTCGGTGGAGGTGTACAACATCCGGACGGACTACTGGACCACCGTGGCCAGCATGACCACGCCCCGCTGCTACGTGGGGGCCACCGTGCTGCGAGGACGCCTCTACGCCATTGCCGGGTAAGAACTGGAGATGGACCCATAGCAGTTTTTATTTTATTTTCCACTTGCCGATATCGTTTCCGATCTGATTCTGGTTTGTAATTGAACCCATTAAGACCTGGAATAGTTTTATACTTTAGCTATTGAAAAATAGCAGATATACAAGCTCACGGCACTGCGCGGCACTCAGTGCTGCGCAGGGTTTCCTGAGTTTTTATAGTACTAAATTCCCTGCCAAACCCAAAATCAAATATCTAAATACTGAATCGAGCAACTCAAAAACTGTCCCCGGGTGGTCCTAAAAGTGTGAGTAGAAAATAAAACGACCAAAAGTCTTTTTTGAAAGTGAAATATCCCTTTTAAGGTGCCGGCTACACAGAGCTGGATATTTCTGAAGCTAGACATTTCTTTGGGGCTTGCAGCCATACGAAGCTGGATATTTCGGCCTCGAAACTGGATATTTTTTAAACCGGATAAATAAGTGAAGACATTGAAAAATATCCGATTCACTGGATCCATGTAGGCATGGAACCCAGATATCTCTGAAGACTTTACTGTGTGTGTGCTTGTCCCCCTAGTGGAGGTCTGGGGACTCAGATTATTTTAGACCTAGATATCTTTGTCCTGTGGACCTAGATATCTTTCTATGTGGATATATGAAAAACCGGGATATATGAAAAATCCAGCTCCATCTGGCCTAGGCCTAAGACTGAGAAAGTGACGTTGTTTCTCTGCTCTGTTCCCGCAGGTACGACGGGAACTCTCTGCTCAGCAGCATCGAGTGCTACGACCCCGTCATCGACAGCTGGGAGGTGGTGACGTCCATGGCCACGCAACGCTGCGACGCCGGCGTCTGCGTCCTACGAGAAAAGTGATAATCTTTGCCAACGATATCTTTGCCAACGACAAAGTTATTGTTTTTTTTAAAGAAGTTCAGTTTTGGCAAAGGAGGAGTTGTTGTTGTTGGTTCAAGGCAGCTAGACGTTGTTTTCGACGTGCCACAAAAAGAACACAAAAAACAGAGCCACAGACCGACCCGGACGTTGTTGTTGCTCGGTGATCAGTATGCAAAACGAAGCTGAGTGGTGGAGCTTCTCTCTCACCTTGGACAGTGAAGCCTTTTCGTACAAAGATGAGCTAAAAAGGAAACATCAACCACTGCATGAACTCTCTATGGTGGCACCTGTTCGTACTTGTTCTGTCTAAAACTATACTCTTTCGCACGAAAGGGCGGGGAGGGTGTAAGTGATGTTATGTTTTTGTTAAAATAAGCGTTAAGTAGCTCCGTATCCAGATAGTACTCGTTGCTATAGTGTGTTTGTTCGGTTACGGGGGGTCTCCCCATCTCTTTGGTAAACAGAAAATACATTTTCAGGTCGGGGTATCGATATTATTAACATATTGGAGAGATGTTGGGTCGCTTCTCACTTCCGTCAAAGGTGTTACCAATGACACCAATGAAGGCTCTGGTCCATTTCAGGTTGCACACCTTTTATTTCAAGGACCCCCATAACTCAACTCAACTGTACAATTGGAACCAAATGGACCCTATTTGTACACTCTCAGAGTTACACACCTTTTTAAGGGGTCATGTTGAACCATGAGGGTCCCTGGACCACACTTTGAGACCCACCGGTGTAGCAGAATGTTTCCAATGAGCCGACATACACAATATCAGCACCCTGACTCTGTTTGACCAGAATGGAGCAGAGCAGAAAAGATTAGAACCCTATGAAATTTAACAGGGTTCTTTCTCTCTTGATTGGAGGAAATTGGTGACCCACCCGAGAATGTATTTTCTGTTTATTAAAGAGCTGGAGTGACAGAGAGAACCCCTGTTACTGAACAAACACTCTATAGCAATATTTACTATCACAATATAGAACTTTTAACAAACCGTTTAACAAACAAAAACATTTTTTGTTCCAAAAAAACACAAAAATATCACTTGCGGCGCCTTTGAAGGTGAGCGACGATACCATCGCACTGCAGACTATGAGTTTAGCTCCACTCATCACCTGTGAGATTAAGATTTCATTTCTGTCCTAAAAGTGCAATATATTCTATTTTATAATCGTTTGGAAAACAAACGGAGAGAAAAAAAAAAAAGACGGAGCAACCAGACACTCCCACTTTGCTGCTACATGCCTTATACGAATGAATCCCTCGAACCGCCATCCACCAGAGCAGGGGTCTTCAACAGGGGGTCCTCAGTGTTACTACTATCTTTGTGTGATAAGAACCCTATTCCGAGGGGAACCATTAGCCAAAATATAGCCCGGCTATATTCAGAGGTTTGGGGTAGGGCAAAAAAGGAGCGAAACAAGTGCAAGTTTCCCAAGTATTAGTCAGCGTTGACAAAGCTGACGAAGACCAACAAGGTCAAAACGCGTACGTTGCTCCTGTCCATGAGGTAAATAAAATCATGCAGGAGATTCCTTGAGGGCTGTCATCTTCTTCCCTGTCTCATGTTATTTGGAGCCGTGCACCAAAAAGACTTTATCTAATTAGGAGTGTTGCGGGCTTTCTGCTCTGTTGCAGATATCTTTCTCTATTAAGTGGTTAACTGCCTGAAAGTACACATGAACACTAATCCAGTGGTGGAAAGAGTACTCACGTTTTTTACTTACTGTAAGTCTACGTATCAATACTGAGACTGTAGAAATACTTTGTTGCAAGTAAACAAAATGTACTTAAAAGTACCACAAGTAAAAGTACTCATCGTTATTATGCAGAATGTCCCATTTCAAGTTTTCAAACGTATGCAAATATTTTGAAAATAGACGATCTACGAGTTGACAATGCGTCGCATTGTGACCTTGTAGGTCGGCTATTTTCAAATGGCCGAAATGTTCATAGGGTTGAAGTGGATTAATGTATGTTTTGTAATAATAATCAAAATCTACAAAGTAACTATAGTAACTAGAGATTTCAAGTAAAGTACAAATACCTCAAAATTGTACTTAAGTTCATTACTTAAGTAAATCTACGTAGTTACTTTACAACACTGCACAATTCTGACACAACTCTACACGTTTGACAGTGCTATGAAAAGGTTGAAAATGCATTGTGCACAACACCATTTTATACAGACATGGGGGTCCCTCAGCTAGGTGGGGGTCCCTGCTACATCTCTCCCTCAGCTAGGGGGGGTCCTTGGCCTGAGAAACGTTTGAAGACCCCTGCGACCATAGAAGACGACGTCCGCGTTGCCTCCCCTCGTTCTGACTGTGATGATTGTCGCGTTTCTCTTTCTCAATGAGTTGTTGTGGTCGTTTAAGTCTTTGCAGAATCCATGGGTCAGTAATTCACTACCTTTTTTTGTAATTATTTTCTGTAAAGTGCTTTTAGAATTCAATCACTTTAATAAAAAAAAAGAAAATGAAATAGAATGTTTTTATTGTTCCAAGTTACCCAAGTGTGTTTTATCCTATATAGGTAATTTAATGGGACCCCAACTTTCAGCAGCTGTCAAGGATTCTAGGGAAACTGAATTTCAGACTTTGTGAGATGTGTTACTAGACACCTTTACAAACACATTGGTGAAGACATTTTTTGGTAAGGAATTTATTCCAGGATATGACACTATTTCTGAAGATATCCCCCGACTATGAAGACGCCAGGACGGGCGCTCGCCCTTCCTCGATTACTGTATGGTGAAAGGCAGGGACATCTGCCTGGAAGTCTATATTTGGGCAATGGTTTGGCCTGTGTTACTTCACGCCCAAGACATAAGCCTATATAATGACATCTAGAAATAAATTACCCATCTGGGATGAGGAGAAACAAAGACTGTTAAACCTATTGGCTGATAAAAAAAGACAAGATGGTACAAATGCGAGAGTACATGAGAGATCAGCAACAAATCGCTAATAGTAAACTCAAAGATAAGAAAGAACAAATATGTGATATGAAAGTGGTTGACCTGCAGGAGAAAATGGCAGAAAGAGAAAATGAATTGAAAAATAAACTCAAAGCACAGCTGGCAAAATCCAAGGAGAGATTGGTTCAAGAGTTATACATGGCAGAGCAAAGGATTATACTCTTGGAGAAAGACAACGCGGCCCTCCAAGTTGCCAAACAGACTTTTGCCGAGCAGGAAGAGGAGATCGCAAGTCTCAAAAACAGTATGGCTGAGCAGGAGGCGGAAAACACCACCCTCAAAGAAGAGAACACGGACCTCAAAGGGACTCTGGCTAAGAAGGAGGAAGAGATCAAAGACCTCGAAGCAAGTCTGGCCGAGATGGAGGAGGAAAACACTGCCCTCAATGCAGAAGTTGCCGACCTCAAAGACAGTCTGTCTAAGAAGGAGGAGGAGAACACCGAGCTCAAAGAGGCTCTGTCTATGATGGAGGAAGAGAACACCTGCCTCAAAGAGACTCTTTCGGCGAGGGACACGGAGATCGCCGGCCTCAAAGAGTCCGTTTCTAAGAGGGACGAAGATATGAAGGAATTCCAGGAGGCTATGGCTGAGGAACAAATCCAATGGGAGAAGAAATGGGAGGAATGGCTTGAAAGGGAAAAGGTGTTGAAAGATGTCCACAAGAGGTTGCTCACTGAAAGCTACCAGAAAGAATTAGCGCTCAAGAACGAACTGGGACAAACCCATGAAGAGCTGGTCAAAAGTAGACTGTATGGCGATTTGTGAATGGTGATAGCAGTGAAACCATAGCGACCCATTCAAATTCATATATCTGTCACCAACATAGACAGTTAAACGAAGACTTCAGAAGAGGTGTTCAGAACTCTCGAAACACCTGATGCAAGGAGGTTCAAGGAGGTTCACAACACCCAGGCTTCCATCAGGAGAAAACATGATCTGGAAATGAGTAGCGTATGCGAGGACGAATAAGACGAAAACGAAGTAGAACCGGAACTAGAACACGATCACGAGGAGGGCGAGGATTGTCGTCCATGCTGCGTGGACAAGGTGGAGCACAAGGCGGGCAACAACCAAGACCAGGTGCAGGATCAGGAGCAGATGCAGGAGGTGCAGGAGCAACCAGCCTAACGCCAAGGCTTCCTGGGCGAAGGCAAGATGGAGGGACCAGTTGAACCGGAACTAGAACACGATCACGAGGAGGGCGAGGATTGTCGTCCATGCTGCGTGGACAAGGTGGAGCACAAGGCGGGCAACAACCAAGACCAGGTGCAGGATCAGGAGCAGATGCAGGAGGTGCAGGAGCAACCAGCCTAACGCCAAGGCTTCCTGGGCGAAGGCAAGATGGAGGGACCAGTTGAAGACAGTAGAAACATCCAGGATTCACCACTACTTTGAGGATCCCACAGATGTTCCTGGCCAGCACCTCCCCCGTAAGGAGTGGACACAACCTCAATGGCCCGAGGACGGGTGTGGTTTGGTGGTGTGTCAATGATGAATTCAAGGCTTCATGGGGTGTGTAAGTGATACCACTCAACCAGTGGTCCGGCGACCACCCGTGGTCCTTCCAAGGGGTTCCAGGTGGTCTTCTGCTAAATGATGGAGTCATGGAGAGTTGGTAACCATATGGACCCTTAAAGATATAGGTCTATTTGGTTTCCGCTCTCAAGAGTAAAATTATTGTTAAACATCTGCATTACTTCATTCTACACCAGGGTTTCCCAAATAAGTGCCGTGATGCCAGTCCAGGGGTGCCGCAGAATAATTTTATATTTGGAATCTACCATATCACATCGGTTTAACCACTTATACCATCTATGCTTAGTAAAAACAGACCTGATTTGCACTGTACTTGATGAGTTATTTTTCCATCTACCCCAACTCTCTTCACCAAAAATAGCAGATCTACAAGCCCGTCACGTGAACCTTCCCCCGAGAATAGGTATGCTGAGTTTCAAGTAGTTAAATGTCAAGTATAAAGTTATTTTCAGTCAGTTCTGATGGATATTTCTCTGTGACATAACGTATCGTAAAAAATAACAGTGTAATTCAGGGGTGCCGTAGATGAAAAGCTTATTTACAGGGGTGCCCTGAGTCAAAAAAGTTAGAAAGACCCCTGGTCTACACAATTCGACACCATTAGAACATTGTTTTGATTGACGTATTCCTGTTAATATCCTCTATTAGTCTGGTTGAATTTCTGATAAAAGGCATATAAGGAGGTTAGAGGCATTTTGGGGTAAAAGTGGGGAACCAGACCATTCTACATAATTCAAGGGTGCAGAATCTGAAAAACCTGGTTCCCAATCAACATTTTGAGTTTTTGACCTTCTAATTTAACAAGGTGGCTGCCGAATTGTACATTTTGAACTATTTATTCAAGCAATATTTCTCTTTCAAAAAACTTTTCGTAATTTGATCATATAATCAGGCTTTTGCGACCACCCAGGACAGTTTTTTAGTTGCTTGATTCAGTTTAGATTAAGATATTTGATATTCATTTATTTAGACACGCCCCCTTCCTATACAAGTCCATTGTAACTTCAAACTCCATTCTAACCATGATAGATTTAATGAAAACCTGTCCTTTTTTTCTGGTGACTCCTGACGCCCTCCTAATACCGTGAGCAGGTTGTGTTTTTTCGATGACATTTATTTTATTTTTTTAAATGCTGTTGTATCTCCTAATACACGGACAGGCAGTGTTTTTCGATAACTTTTTTGTTAATTTGTAATAATTATTTGGGAAAATGAAATACATAAAATACAATTAAGAAATTATTAAAAATAAATGAAAAAATGTTATTGACAAAACACAACCTGCTCACGTATTAGGAGCAGGTTGTGTTAGGAGCAGGTTTTTACTCCACAACTATTATCCCAAGACATAGCCTACACTAGCCCAATGCATCATAGCCTATTGTGAGCTTGCATATCAGCTATTTTCGAAAGATTCTTTGATACATTTTGAAATAGGACATTCTGTAGGCTACACAATGAGTAGGCTACTTTTACTTTTGGTATTTTTTTCAAGTATATTTTGATGCCAATAGGCTACTTTTGCAGTTTTACTCCAGTACATCTTGAATACAAACAGGACTTCTACTTGTAACAGAGTAGGCTGGTGCAGACAGTTGATACTTTTGTAAAAGTCTTTTGCTCAAGTAAAACACACACACACACACACACACACACACACACACACACACACACTCCGTCTCGCTGTCTCTCTCTTCCTCTCTCTCTATCTCTCTCTCTCTCTCTCCCTCACACAGACACACACACACACACACACACACGCACTCACATGCACATGAACGCGCGGCGCGCTCTCCTGTATAAATGGCACGGTGTCACGTAACAGCTTTTATTGTGAAAGTGTTGCGTTGAGTCCGACGCGTTGCTCGTCAGACCCAACTCTAACACAACTTGAACTTGAGAAGATCTTTTTATTTTATTTTATTTTCAACACCCAACCTCCCCGGCTGACCAACACCTGGACAGACATGGTGAGTGACTGAATAATCTTTGTAGCTACATTTCCAACTTTAAAACTCTTCCCAAAGAGAGTGTGAATACAATTTACAGTTTAGGCATTTAGCAGACGCTTATAAATGGGGGTCTGCAGCCTAATGATTAATGAACCACTGCTTTAATGCTTTTGAAAATGTTGAATGCAGAAGTTCTCCTTGCAAACAGAATAGGCTGTTGAATAAATTAATATTTGGGGAATAAATCAAACGTGCATTTAGAATTTGGTTAACATTTGCAACACATAGGTGTTGTTTTAATGATAGCTTGCCTTAATCCCAATGTAGCAATTGTTCAATTAAAGTAGGCATTTCCTTCTTGCAACTTAAAGGAGTATTTCACACCCAAAATGACTTTTTTTTGTGTCTCCAGATCTGGAATCAATAGGGGTACATTTATTATAATCGAATTATTGTCTTAGGAATGTGACAAAAACTTTTTAAATTTAACTCAAGGCTCCATGGGGGTTTGGGATATGAATATAAATGCAGGATTATATCTACTTTTGACAATCTGTTTAGGCAAAAGTAAACCATGTGGTGGATCAGATGGAAGGAACAGATGTGACTGCACCGGATACAAAAATAGAGTAGACATTTCTGAGAGCTTTTCAACTGTGAACTTTTGTCCAAATAGGCTAACATGCTATTATTACACCTGTCCACTTGTGGATATTTATACATGTCTTAAAAGCCTGCGCATGTATAGGCTATTCCACCAAATAGTTAATAGAAAATTCAATGAATCAATATTTAGCCCCTCCAGAAATTACTCCGGTTGATAATTCTCTATAATAATCTAATGCATTGGTTCTCAAAGTGGGGTCCGGGGACCCCCAGGGGTCCTTGAGGGAGGTATCAGGGGGTCCCCAGCAAAATTGGGACATAATTTTAACCACTCTAATCCTATTTTATACTATGGTTGCTTTTGAAAAACTGCTTGTTCATGTCACTCTCCTGCAACGATATTCCGGTTTAGTTTTAATACAGTATCAATATACAGTAGCAACATGCAGCCTACTCTGATTGCAAGGAGAACTTCTGCATTCAACATTTTCAAAAGCATTAAAGCAGTGGTTTTCAAACTTTCTCATGTCAAGGACCCCCAAATCCATTTGGTCCCATTTGTACACTCTTTGTGTTACATGCCCATAAGGGTCCATTTGGTTCCTAACTATCATTTAGCTGGGGACCCCCTGGAACTCCCTCAAGGACCCCTGGGGGTCCCCAGACCCCACTTTGAGAACCAATGCATAAAGTATCAACATTACTGTATACTTACAGTATGCCAAAAGTAAAAGTAATTATTTTGCAGAATTACCCATTTCACAAACTTTATCAAAATGTGCGCAACTTCGTTTAAAAAGTATTCCAAATTATAAACTATTTTTGAATAGCCTATATAAATAAGCTCAGAAATGGTTATACTCGTAATCTAAATCTGCAAAGTAACTAAACAAAATCTCTATACTGTATATAATTAGGCTAATAATAATAATACATGTATTTGTAATGCCCTTTGTATTTGAAACAAGCCTCAAAGTGCAACATTGTAAAACTTTTTTTAAGATTTTAAAATAATAATAATCAATAGTCGTTGGGTAAATATTTTATGGTGGAGCCTGAAAATGTCAGACAAAGTAAAATATCTCTCAAACCTGTACAGTACTTGAGTGCTGTAGTACTTAATACATGTTCCTGTCAGTCAGCACCATCAAATCATCATGTACTGTGTGTGTGTGTGTGTGTGTGTGTGTGTGTGTGTGTGTGTGTGTGTGTGTGTGTGTGTGTGTGTGTGCGTGTGTGCGTGTGCGTGTGCGTGCACGTGTGGTGGGGGGACTTCCCTTGGGATGAAGAAAAGCAACAAAGTTAAATTCTTCACAAGTAGAAACACGGCTGCTTGAAGCACTTCGCTAAATGTAAACTACTAATCCAGTCTGTCCTGTTTCCTTAAGTGTTTACAGCTTTTATACTTGTACTAATAGCTGACACACTCGCACACACACGCACACACGCGCACACACACACACACACCACATACATACTTGCATACATACCAGCACGCATTCTTAACCTACATAATCAAGTGACAACATGTCTGGGATGGGATGCAAGCACACCTGCCTTAGAGGCAGGCTTCATTGTGACAGCAGATTTAGTTTTAGGCTACTTTTAGTCAGCTAAATATTGTAAGATTTGAGTCGACTAAATCTATTTAGGCGGGGTCTTGGTGGCGTCGTAATGGCCGATTTGACATTTGGTTGCATGCTGAAAATAGCCGATCTACAAGCCCAGAAGCAAAGATTTTAGTTAAAGTGAGCGGTGCTATTTATTAGTTAATTTCATTAAGCGCCCCGCGGCACGAAGCTTGGCCAATGTGACCCTGGCGTACAACAAAATTTGAGCACTCTGTGCCAAAAAGTAGGCCAGATGTAGGCCAGATGTAGGCCGCATAAATGCTTTTCAGGACGTCTAAATGGGTATAACAGTGTTTCAGAGAGAGTGCATCTCCATCCACGTGGGCCAGGCGTGCGTGATGTTTAATGGTGTTTCTGGGGTGTGTTTCAGACAGTGCATCTCCATCCAGGTTTAACAGTGTTTCTGGCAGTGTTGTTTTTGACAGCAAAGTTTGATTTAGTTTTAGTCATAGTCTTTTGAATAAAATGTCATTTAGTTTTAGTCATAATTTAGTCACCTGAAACGTTTTAGTTTTAGTCTAATTTTAGTCGACTAAATGTCATAAGATTTTAGGTGACTAAATCTACAGTTGATTTTACACTTGGTTGCGTGCTGAAAATAGCAGATCTACAAGCTCACAACGCGTCGCAGCAACACCTGAGAGCAACCAAACAGAAAATTACTCTTCTCCACTAGTCCCTCCCTAACGTTTTTGTCTAGTTTTTATTTTGTTGACGAAATTGTCAATTATTTAGTCTTAGTTTTAGTCATCACAGCTTAGTTTTTATTTAGTTTTCGTCAGTGAAAAAAACAGTCGACAAACATTTTTCGTCATAGTTTTAGTCGACAAAATTAACACTGGTTTCTGGGGTGTATTTCAGAGAGAGGTCCTCTCCATCCACGTGGGCCAGGCGGGCGTGCAGACGGGGAACTCCTGCTGGGAGCTGTTCTGTCTGGAGCACGGCGTGGGTCCGGACGGCCTGTTCGTGGACGACCCGGACCAGCGGCTCAGCAACTCCCGCAAGGACCCCTTCAACACCTTCTTCAACACAAGCGGCTCCGGACACCATGTCCCCAGAGCCCTGTACGTGGACCTGGAGCCCACCGTTGTCGGTAAGAGACACGCATTTAAACACTGTGCCTTGGCTTTTCAGCGCGTGGTCCTGGGATGTGCAGAGAATGTTAGAGAGCCAAGGGCTGAAATTTCTAAAAGGGCCTTTTGGTGAAAATATTTAAAATAGCAGACCTCCAAGCTCACAACACGTCGCAGCGCAACGTGTTGTGAGCTTGGAGGTTGGCTATTTGCATTGCTTGATACCACACTGTAACTAAGTGTAATCAAGTGAATAGCCTACTGGAGATGTGGCGTACGGCATGGATTTCTTTCAAGTTCAGGAGAGTTTGGACAAGGGAATTCTCTTGAATGCTGCCTTCAGGTATGGCATGGGAAGGGGGCATTTACATTTCTTTCACTTTCACCATAGTAAAATCTGCATTCATGGTCTGGAAGGTTGGATAATGTAAGAGAATGGAATAAAGGGTAACCTTGGGATAGGAATAGATCAGTGGTTCTCAATCTGGACCACTTCAGTTAAATAATGCCTGGGCTTGATATAATTCGTTGCACGTAGTATCATGCAACAAATTAAATGAAGTGTTTTTCTCCCACACCACGCTTATTAATTCAAATTTAAACCCATTTTTAATACATTTAACAAAGGTCACCTATTTGTGTATTTACATAAAATAAAATAAATCCCATGGAAGTCGGGAATGGGACTCGAACCCGCAATACACTGTCAGGCTATAGGTTGTCTGGGCCAACAAAATATATATAAGCCGAAGCCAGTGGAGGGAGCGGAGAAGGGGGGAAACGTGTGAGGATGTTGGCTGGTTGAAGACCAATCGTGCTGCGGCATTCTGGATCATTTGGAGAGGCTTATGTGCACATAACCCCACTAACCCCTCTGCAATCCTGGTCTCTATATATAAATAATAATAATAATAATAATAATAAAAAGAAAGAAAAAATAAACTAACCCCTGGAGGGGTCCCTAGCTCAAAACATTTTCAGATCGGGTCCTTGAAAAGGTTTGTGAACTACCGTTTAGAAGTCATTTGTAGAATCAGCCTCAGGTCTTGATGGGTTGAGGAAGTTTAAGTGTTTATAGATTCACAAATGTATGTTCTGCTCTTTTCAGATGAAGTCCGTGTGGGGAAGTATAAAGATCTGTTCCACCCGGAACAGCTCATCTCTGGGAAGGAGGACGCTGCTAACAACTACGCCCGAGGATACTACACCATAGGAAAAGAGATCGTTGATAAAGTATTGGAACGGGTCCGGAAAATGGTTAGTAGGCCTATCCATCTTTAGAGCACCTGATTCATCTGCACACACTGTTTATGTCACGCAAAAGGATCAAACGTAGCCGGTCTGCAAGATCGAAATGCGGTGCGAAGGGACGTGTTTCCATCTTGCATGTAGATCTGCTACTTATGCTGCTTTTGAATTTGAATCCTGAAAAGTAAGAATTTTGGACATTTTCTACGAGTTTTCCAACCGACAGAGTCGACATTTGAATCATTCGATTATATTATAAAGGCCTACTATATTTAATAAAAACCCTTTTTGTGTGTTTTCAACACAATATCAACTGTTTTATTGTCATGATTCACCATGAGCCTGACTGGCTCGTTGCAGGCTTAAAATAATTCACACAAATATTTTTTTGGGCCCCCCTGGATGAGGACCCAATCAATGGGGGTAAATTTAGGGTCAAAGGTCAAGTAAATTTACCCCCATTGATTCTCACACAAATGCATTTGGGTCCCCATTCAGGCCCATGCACTGGGTCCCCATTCAGAATCAATGGGGGTAAATTTAGGCTACTATAATAATTTTTTTGTTTTAGGAATGCGACAAATACAAAAAGAAGTCTCCATGGTGTGACTAATCACCAAATGTAATTTTGGGGATGAACTACTCTGTGAAATCACTTAACCTACCTTTAAGGGGAAACTTTTGAGAAACTCTTGCCCTGTTGTAACATATTTCTACGATGTTTACTTTGCAGGCCGACCAGTGCGAGGGCCTGCAGGGCTTCCTGCTGTTCCACAGCTTCGGCGGCGGGACGGGCTCGGGCTTCACCTCGCTGCTCATGGAGCGGCTGTCGGTGGACTTCGGCAAGAAGCCCAAGCTGGAGTTCTGCGTGTACCCGGCGCCGCGGGTCTCCACGGCGGTGGTGGAGCCCTACAACTCGGTGCTGACCACGCACACCACGCTGGAGCACTCCGACTGCGCCTTCATGGTGGACAACGAGGCCATCTACGACATCTGCCGCCGCAACATGGGCGTGGATCGGCCCGCGTACGCCAACCTCAACCGCCTCGTCGCTCAGGTTCGGCTTATAGTATAGATACTGCGTATAGAGTTCCAAGGATGTCAAACTCATTTTTTGGTTGAGGGCAAACGTTGGTCCAAAAGGTGACTTGATGTGGGTCGCCAACGGTTGCGGCTACTCTGAAACTCTGTTACAAGTAAAAGTCTGTAATAAAAAATGTACAGTAGTTGTGTAGTGTTGTGTAAAAGTACAAAGGTTATTGGTATCAAAATGTACTTAAAGTATCAAAAGTAAAAGTATTCATTATGCAGAATGTCCCATTTCACATTTTCTAATGAATGCAAAGCTTTTGAAAATAGCCAATGAACAAGCTCACAATGGATTGTTGGAAAATATTGGAAATATTCCAGTGTAAGTAAAGATTACCTCAAAATGGAGATTTGGTAGAGAGAGAAAAAAAAAGACTGTATCTGTTATTTCCAGGTCCGGTTTAAATGGTAAATTTAATTGAAAAAAGGGAATTGATCCCAGTGCATGACAGAGGATAATTTCACGATAAATTCAAATCTCCACAATATGACTATTGTGAGTGTTATTTATCACGATAAACGATAATAACCATTATCGTCCTATCCCACTGGTTTCTCTTCTGGTCCAGGTGGTGTCCTCCATCACCGCCTCGCTGCGCTTCGACGGGGCCCTCAACGTGGACCTGATGGAGTTCCAGACCAACCTGGTGCCGTTCCCCCGCATCCACTTCCCCCTGGTCACCTACGCTCCCATCATCTCCGCAGAGAAGGCCTACCACGAGCAGCTGAGCACGGCCGAGATCACAGGTGACTGATATGCTCAAAGTAATTCACAGTACAGTGTATTTTCTTTTTTCCTTTCTTCAGTATTGACAGTACAATACTTCCACTCCACTAAGAGCTCAGAGGCAAATATTTTATACTTTCACTCCACTAGAATTATTTTAAAGCTGTAGTTACTTGTTGTAGATTTTATTATTACCTGTAAGACGCTCTAAGGGCGAGAAGCGACCTCACCCTAAAGGGAGAGAAGCGACTGAAACAACAGAGACTGACACAATATGTCCATATATGGGCATTCCCAGATATGGGCTTAATATTGATGATATCAGGGATCTTGGCCATATATGAAGCGTGACATGAGGTGTGACGGACGACATGATCTGCAGGTTTTCATACTAAATGCGACCTATGGCTGCAACAACAAAACATACATCAACCACTTCAGCCCTATTATAGGGCTGAATTGGGCTATGATAATAATAATCTGCCATTTTCAAATGGCCGCGACACATTGTGTCCATTTAGAAATAGCAGATCTACAGTAGGCCTACAAGCTCCACAATGCGGCACGATGTAACGCAATGTGAGCTTTTAGATCTGCTATTTTCAAAGGATTTTTATACATTTGAAAACTTGTGAAATGAGACATAGCCTACATTTTGATACCAATACTCTTGTAATTTTATCCAAGTAAATGTTGAATTCCAGACTTTTACTTGTAACAGAGTATTTCTACATTGCGGTATTGATGCTTTTACTTTTACTTTTACTAATAGGGCTGAAACCAAGGGTTTAGAGCTACTTTTAGAAGTTGGGATAACGCATCTACAGTATAGTGCTTTTTCCCTAAATAGCAGATCTACAAGCTTATAGAATTGGTATTTTTAGCTAATGCCTGTATTTTTTTTTTCTTTTTTTTTACTCGATTCATTGAATTATTGATAGTGTCTTGTATTGATGAAGGATTTGACGCGAGAACATTCTGATAATAGTTTTTATAGTGTGTGAAAATTGCAGATCTACTAGCTGCTCACGCATGAGCCCATACATCTGCTATTTTGTATTCTTTTTTTATTTGAAATAACATTTAAATAAAATGTATTCCCCCTTCCAAAATCAACCATTTTAATTTAAATCAATAGTTGCACTGAGTATAGGACAGGAAGCACAGCTGGAGGATGCAGAGACTAAAACGTTGAGGTTCTCTCTGGGAGCAACGAGGATGGATATAGGATCAGGAATGTTAGATGTTTTGGAGATAAAGCCAGGGAGGCCAGACTGAGATGATTTGGACATCTACAGAGGAGGGATATTGGTAGGATGCTGAGTTTGGAACGTCCAGGCAGAAGGCCTAAAGGACTACGGAGGAAGACAAAAGAGGATATTTATGGATGTAATGAAAGAGGACATGAAGTTAGTTGGAGTGAGAGAAGAGGAGACAGACAGAGGACATGAAGTTAGTTGGTGTGAGACAGAGACAGAGTGACAGGGTGAGATGGAAGAAGATGGTTCGCTGTGGCGACCCCTGAAGGGAACAGCCGATCATTGAATGGTTTTCATAACAATAAAAATGGATTCTTTCGAGACCAAATGTTTGCGCCTCTTGCAGGCGACTGCTTCGAGCCGATGAACCAGATGGTGAAGTGCGACCCTCGGAGGGGTAAATACATGGCCTGCTGCATGCTGTACCGCGGAGACGTGGTCCCCAAGGACGCCACCGCCGCCATCGCTAGCATCAAGACGCGGCCCTCCGTCCAGTTCGTTGACTGGTGCCCCACTGGCTTCAAGGTGAGAGCATGACCAGGATGTTGTTTGTAATGTAGTTACATGGTTATGCATGATCACTAGGGATGGAGTTTGTTAATTCTTATTGATAATGAGCACTTTATCGATCCTGCTTATTGAGCCGGGCCATTATCGATTTTCTAATATTTTGTGGAAAGACGTGAGAAAGTTCGGAACAGAACTGGATCTTTTTTTATTGGCCAGTTGTTGTGACTGTGAGTTTGTGGCTGACCACCATCTATGAAGATGACTGTCGTAGATTAGAGGTTATCATGATTGATTATGTGTGGCGTTATAGAGTAGATCATGTATTCATTGATTATATTAATATCTAGGTCTGTATGATACTAATACTTGATAGTTAGCAGTAGAGAGGCCTTCAGTAGGCCTCAGTAACTATTGTTTTGGTAAAGCATATCTTGTTATGGTACGCCTCGTTCCAGAGGCCTTGAAGCCACACAGTATAACTCTAGTGTTTGACCATTCCTCTTGGCAGAACTATATACCACTGTCCAGAGTGATAACTGTACTTCTGTCCGTGATATCATGTTACATAAACTTGACCACATCACCACCTAATATAATTGTCTTGTCTCCTCATTTTCTCATGATTATTGATTGATCTGAATTCCACCACAATGACAATTGACAAAAGTAACAAATATCAATAAATATCATTAAAACTATCAGTCATTAGTGTGCAATAAGTGTTAAATGGCTTTATATAATGAATAGTGCTGTAATAATTTATTGATCTCCTCTTGTCTTGATTGTTTAAACATGATCTCATGGGCCGCTATGCTCGATAACAGGCTTAAAAAAAGAAAGATCAACAATACAGAGCAGTTGTAATGTAGTGTTGAGAACAGTCAAACACAAATAGTAATACTTATAGTAATAATTATAGTACCACCAGGGACGTGGGCAGCTTGCAGCTTGGAGGTCGGCTATTTTCTGTGCTTGATCCCACACTTAACTAAGCATAATCAAGCCAATACTGGAGAACAGCATGGATTTCTACACAGAGAGGGCAATTCTTTCAGCATAAAATGCTGCATTCAAGTTCAGGAGAGTTTGGACAAGGCAATTCTCTTGAATGCTACCTTCAGGTATGGCATGGAAAGAGGGCATTTGCATTTCTTTCACCATAGTGAAAACTGCTTTCATTACATGGTCTGGAAAGGGCCCTTTTTACAGACCGGTAAAAGGGCTTTGATGTCTATGTGTGCTGTGCACGTGCCTGAGTACAACTTATCAATGCAGTGCCAAACAAAAAGAAAAGTGACCCTAACCAAATAAAGTGTTAAATAAAGTTTGTATCTTTTTCCCCCACCACTGCCACGCAGGTGGGCATCAACCAGCAGCCCCCCACGTCGGTACCCGGGGGCGACCTGGCCAAGGTCCTGCGTGCCGTGTGCATGCTGAGCAACACCACGGCCATCGCCGAGGCGTGGGCGCGCCTGGACCACAAGTTCGACCTGATGTACGCCAAGCGCGCCTTCGTCCACTGGTACGTGGGCGAGGGCATGGAGGAGGGCGAGTTCGCAGAGGCCCGCGAGGACCTGGCCAGCCTGGAGAAGGACTACGAGGAGTGTGGCCTGATGTGTGACGACTGCGACGAAGACGACGACGACGAAGGCGGCGAATTCTGAAAAACGTTTCTGAAAACCGATGCACTTATCTTTTGTAACTTTATTTTTATGAATAAAATGGAATCGTGTCCAATCTGTTTGGTGGAGTTGTTGTATGTTAAGTAAAGAATAACGTCTGGCTCAGTGGTCATATCGATAATGACCGCTAAGCCAGACGTTATCCCACTTATTACATGGTTAATTAAAAAATACATTAATAATTTGACTCAAAACTAAAAACAAAACAAAGTATTTTCTTGCTTGCAGTAGTGAAAGTATTCCACAAAGTCGCACAAGCACAGTCGCCTCGGGAAATCACAAGGAAGTTGATCAAATAGAATCCATTTTCTGTTATGGCTGTCAAAATAACACACCGGTGATTTCAGCGATTGACCAATCAGAATCAAGCAATGGATGACAGGGTCATTACAGCGATGCGTCACCCTGAAGGCTTTCATTTCTCATTATTACACAGCTTGGTGGAATGCTTGATTCTGATTGGTCAATCGCTGATTTCATGGAGATTTTTTAGTTTTTGTTGCATTTCAGTAATTTGATGACCGGGTCATCAGACAGATTTAGCTACTACATTTGTGAACTTCCTGTGCAAACTGGTGATATTTCTAATGTGATTAATCCATTCTCAAATCCTCTATTAACAGCTAGGTACGCTGTCATGCTCATTTCAGCATGGATGAAGAGCCTATTTCAACCAACTGCTTGGTCAGAAGAACTACCTGTAGTATAATAATATTTCACTCCATACTTATTTTTGGGAAACTCCTCTGAGTACCACCAGAGGGGGGCCCATGTACCACCAGCGGTACACGTACCACAGGTTGAGAACCACCGGTCTGTTAATATTTCTCGTTGCTTCATAGCTTATGATTTTGGAATAGAATGTTTATAAACTGTACATACATGTCTCTGTCGGGTGGAAACCTCATTGTGTCCAAAATTGTTGCTTTTCAGGATTTCAATTAAAAAATAGCAAAAGTAGCAGATCTACAAGCTCGAAAGCTTGGAGCTTGTCAATCTGCTACTATAGCCATATAAAGGCCTATATATATATATATATATATTTTTTTTTTTTGCATGAAATTGACATGCCAAAAATAGGGACATATAAATATAAACTATATAAACTATAATATACATGTATAGGTCTACTATAAGAGCCTGTAACATCCTATATGCATTTGGTACAATTTGTACCCTAGCTGTGTCGGGGTTAAAAGAACACTTTTCGTCTTTCAGTGTAGGCCATTTAAAGAAGAAGTCCCGGTGGCCGTGAAGGAGTCACCTGAAAGTATCACTCCGCCAAGTGTAAACACACACACACACACACACACACACACACACACACACACACACACACACACACAATGATAACGCTGACTCCCCCACAGTTACAACACAATAAAAATTAGATCTACTTTTAACTGTGCTGCTTAAATAACCTATAAATGTCTGTTTGTTATCCATAAGGCTATCATAACTTTGTGGGTGACTTAAATTTGTATCATTGACTTTGAGCTTTAGACAGAGCACATAAAGTTTATGCTATTAAAATGTAAATCTCCTTAAGTGTATGGAAACCTATAGACTTGATATATGGTGTATAATAGCCTAATAACAAACCTACTAGGCCTACTACTAATGATAATGATAATAATAATCTTGGAGCATGGACTAGGCTACTTTATTAGGTTACATAATGATTAATTTTACTCTATTGGATTTTCTGATTAGCCATCCATATGAAAATATTGCATTTTTTTGCTTCTTGACAGCTTTAGTTACTAGTTATGCACATAATATGTGGATTATTAATACAAAACATATATGAAATGATGTATGTTGTAGACTATATGCATTATAAAGGTTAATATATACAGCAGCAGCAAGTCATAAAATCATCTTTACCAGCTGCCATAAAGTAGGCTAATTAACAGTTTTTAAACACATCAAAGATGCGATTATAATCCATTTCTAATGGATAAAGCCTTGGCCTGGGCGAGAGGTCATCAGGTGGTATTGATTGATTGATTGATTGAAGACTTTATTAGAAGTTTGCATAGGAAAAGGTACAGTTTCATGACGGTACAGTTCACTGGTACAAGGTCTACTAAAAGGAGATCCATGAAAAGACTAAGCTTATTTCCACAGGAAATTCCACAGGAAACCATTAAAGTATCTCACATAACATTGAATGACAGACGAATAGAACACAGTACTATGCAGTAAAGAAAAAGAAAATGATAGAACATAAAAAAGGAAAACAGTAAGTCTAAACAAACAGTAAGTATATACAAAGAAGGGCAGGGGAGGGTAGGGTTGGGCTAGGTTAGTTTTCTTACCAGTTGTGAACGGCTGCTGCCTGTAAGTGGTTTTTCAGGGCAATTTTAAAGGATGCTAGTGATCCACACTCCTTTATGGCCTTCGGTAAGGCTTTCCACATTTTGGTGGTATAGCAGAAAAAATCACACCCGTGTGAAGTGGAGCTGTGTGTGTGTGTGTGTGTGTGTGTGTGTGTGTGGATCATGATTTTTGTGACATTTGAAGAAAATATGTAGGAAAAGGAGCAAAAAGTGTGTTTTGGAGAAAATTCAAGATGGCGGAAAATCTATCCTGGCGCAAATGGGCGTGGCCTATATGGGGAGATGCGTCTTGACCCAAGGAATCCAGGGAAAAAAGAATTTTAATTTTCCGATCCACGGTTCAAGAGTTACGGGGCAAAACGTAAAGTGGGCCGTTATAGCGCCACCATGAGGCCGATTGATGTAATTATTTTTCGATTCATTCTTAAAATCATTATGAATCTCCTCTCCGAGGTTTGAAACTGTAGCTCCTATGGTTTACGAGAGAAAAATACTTGAAAGTGATTTCTTGCATTGTCCCATTATAAGTCAATGGGGACAATTAAGCGTCGTTTTTTGCCGATTACGTCGGCATGGTAAGGCGGATCGGAACGAAAGGTAATAGAACACCATTCCCGGCCGAGCCGCACATTTTGATGTATATATTGCGCGAGTGGCGTAAATGGTGCGGCACTAGTTACGCGCCGAAGTCAGGCTACATACACACAGACAGACACACAGACAGACCCACACAGCCACGTATAGGGAGCCTGTGTTTCACACAGCTCCAAAAAGAGTTTGACCCTTTGTTGGTTTTGACTCTGGGTTGAAAGTGATCTGTGGCGCTGCCTCTGGTGTTGTAATTATGGACATCCTTAATGTTTATAAAGTATTTTGACAGGTACTTGGGTATCATAGTGGTGTAGGCCTTGGGTAGGCCTACCCAACCTTCCTAATTAACAAATTAATGCATTAATTACAATGCAATAATATGATTGTGAAAAGGAACATTCTGCATAGTGAGAAATTTCATGTTTACACTGTAGAGTAGACTATACTTATAATGGAATGGGCTGTGTTTTGATATCAATAGCCTATACTTTTGTAGAGGCCTACACAACCTGTACTCAGGGCCAGGGACATACTGAATACTTATTTTTTAATTCTAGAGTATTTGTGGATTGATTGTGTGGATTGATCATTTTAGTGATGAGAGTGATTAAGTGTGCGTCAACAAATATATACAGTAGCCCATTTTAGAATCTGTAGCTTATTGCTAATATATACAACAATAGTAGCCTAGCCTACACAATATTTCCTTCATATTGCATAGGACTATGATTTAGTCTATATGTTGGCCCTCACAAGAATGCTTTCCAGTTTGACACGTGTTTATTGTTCATCTTTTTAAAGTAAAAACCACAACAACAACAAAAACAAACAATAAAAACCCAAGAAAGAGCACTTTCTCCCATCATCACCACTGGTGACACTTCTTACACAAACTCCAGATCTAGTTTGTGGAGCGGACGTGCTCGCTGCCGTGGAACAGAGAGTCTCTCCACTCTAGCGTGGATGTGTGCGACGTGCGCGCGTGTGCGTGTATAATGCTTGTGTATGTATGTGTGTGTGTGAGAGAGGAACGCACACATCGGAGAGAGCCACACACACACACCATAGAAAAGCAACCCAGGATTTAAAACCCCCACCATACACACACAGTGATCCAAACCCCCACCACCATCCAATCCATCTGACCCCAGCACCGATCCAGAACCCCTGACCCGGGCTACGGTTACGGTAAGGTCCCCGGATCGAGACCCGCGGACCCGGATCGGAGGAGATCGGATCAGCGGCCCCCCTCTCAGCCACCACCAGTCCCAGCACCATGCCCCAGCAGCCCCAGCCTCGCCGGGATGAGTTCGTTCCTCCTCCGGAGTGCCCGGTGTTCGAGCCCAGCTGGGAGGAATTCTCGGACCCGTTCGCCTTCATCAACAAGATCCGACCCATCGCCGAGAGGACCGGCATCTGCAAAGTCCGACCTCCTCCGGTTAGTGGGGGTTCTGTTTTAATTAAAACCCGGTTTTATTAAAAATCGGAATCGGTTCGGGTTTCCCTGTGGCGATCTGGTCTGATCCGGATCATCGTCGATCGTTTCGGAGCCACATTTAAAGAGATGAGCTGAGCTCTCAGAGCTGAGGGGGGATTTAAAGGGACTAGTAAACATGGCGGATGGATGGTTTCATTCTTTGTGCCACTATAGCTGCTGCTACTAGCTCTGGTCCAGAGCGTTATATTATAGAAGCAGTTCTCCTTAACGCTATGTCACCGACGAGCCCTTGCTCTCACATCAACGGCTCAGCCTGTCATCTGTAGTAAACAAAATAAACAATACACTTTTGCTACTCACCAAAACAAAGACGGTTCGAAGATGTTGAAAGCCTACTTTCCTTAGTGGCAACACTCGGAGCCCCCCACCTCACGTCCAAAATTAACTTTTTTAGCCAGAAAAGAAAAAGATTCACCGAAAGTTTGTAGCTACTCCACAGCGCCCTCTACAGATCTTGTCAATAGAAAACGCCATTGACCAGATTTTGCCTGCCAGTGAAAACGTTTTCTTTTCCGGCTAGAAAAGTGTATTTTAGACGTGAAATGAGAGGCTCAGTGTTGCCACTAAGGAAAGTAGGCTTTCAACATCTTAGAACAGTCTTTGTTTTGGTGAGTAGCGAAAGTGTACGTGTTATCTTTTACTACAGACGAGAGGCTGCCGCGGCGTGAGCGAAACGGCTCATCAGTGACATAGGACCAGAGCTAAGCTGCTATACCTGCCTCAGTCTCTCTTTTTCCTTTCATAACGACCTATTTATTTGTGGCTGTCGTTGTTTTTGTTCGTTTGTTGGGTTTTAGTTTTGGCCACGTTTTTGTTCAGGCTGTCAACGCGTTGTTAGTTTGTGCTGTTGTTCGTGTGCGTCAAACAAACGTAAACAAAAACACAAGCCCGTCCTGTGGTGTCCTGCTGCTCTGGGCACTTCATTGGAGACCTAGGCTAACATGCTAACGTTAGCTTAGCAATGAAGCTAAGGGCGCTAGGGGTCGCTGTCGCTCGCTTCAGATCTACAAGTTATCAACGCGTCGCGGAGTTTGCGGAGCGACGCATTGACAGCTTGTAGATCTGTTCTTTTTTAACACGGCAAGCTGTGACACCGTCCTACGGTGGAGTGAATGTCTATTGTGAGGATTTATTTTGGTTTCTATGCGGAAGGACGTTGAACACATGAAATATGATTGTATTTTGGTTGCTTTTTGAGTTGTTCACACGTTGAAACCAGTGCAACTATTATGCTTTGTTTATCCTTGGTGGTGTTGGTGGTGATACATCTTATCAACTCCTGTGCGTGTGCGCGTGCGCGTGCGTGCGTGTGTGTGTGTGTGTGTGTGTGTGTGTGTGTGAGAGAGAGAGAGAGAGAGTGCGTGAGCCATCATCCGATCCCAAGTATTATCTATTTCTTTATTGTTTTTTCCCCTTCTCTTAAAATCATTATTTTATTGACATTCTGTTCCAAAGAAGTTATAATCACACACACACACACACACACACACACACACACACACACACACACACACACACACACACCCTGCTATTGTTCTCCTGTTTTTAAGTGTGTTGTCTATTAGTATAGCATAAACTGTCATTTGTTACAATAGTCCTGCAGTTATGATAATACCATGGTCCATGGTTTGCATCATATCCAGACTTTGTCGTGTGTGTGTGTGTGTGTGTGTGTGTGTGTGTGTGTGTGTGTGTGTGTGTGTGAGCCAGTGTTATGGGTGTTGTCCTCCATATTGCCTTTGTGGGTTTTCGCAGGGCTGTTGACTGAAGCTCCATCTGGCCATTTTGTGTGTCAGACAGTGGGGGGTTGTTGGCTTGTAGAGCACTTATTCTTCAAGTCCTCTCGGACCCCCATGCATGCTGGACCTGCATTATTAGGCCATGGGTGTGGATGATGGACCCCCCATTATATGTAAAATCTTGTATAATCCCATGGTGGGACCCTAAACCACAGTAAACTGCACAGTAGTAGACTAGACACATGACAGGTTCATTCATTTTTGTTGACATGGCATGCTGCTATAGTAACGTATAGTTCACTTTCAATGTACGGATTAAGGCTGGGCAATATTAGGAAAACCTTCGGTATTCGATAACGTTGAATACCTCTATCGATATTACTCACGATATTAGTAAAAACAATTGCATTATATAGTTTTTAATGTTTTTCTGCTTTAGGTCCACTGCCTGCCTAACCCAGATAATGAATAGCATATCCATGCATGCACATAGCACAGTACACATAGAATAAAGACATTAAATGCCTTATTTCCATTTTCCAACAATGGTTTTATTGAAATAACCACACCTGGTTACAGATGGACTGTTTTTTTTTGCATTTGCTACGTGTATGCATAGTGTCTGGTAATGAATTTGACACATACACCAATACCTAATTTCAAGCCGTCTTCGTCGGTATGTATACCTCACATGTTGATACCTCGATGAAAGTAAATATATTGCCCAGCCTTAGTTTCTGCTAAATGCCTGGATTGTAAACTATAAATAGTAAAATTCTCAGTGTTTATTTAACTCTGAGAGAGTAACGATCAATAATTTGATCGTTTGGGCCTTTGCGTAATTATGTGATGATGGTGTATTGTTGGCCATCATTAATACTAATCTGCCTCGTGAAGTATGTCTGGAAGTAAAACAAATATTGATTGATTTTGTGAATTTCCTCTGACAAGACAGTCGTGGTAAAAGTATGTTTTACTTAAGTAAAAGTATCAATACTGTCTGGAATGTAGCAATACTCTGTTATGTAAAAGTCTGGAATTCAAAATTCACTTGGGTGAAAGTACAAAAGTATTGGTATCAAAAAATGTACTTAAAGTACCTAAAGTAAAAGTACAAAATGTTTGAAGATGGCAGATCAAGTTCACAACGCGACGCATACTACATACTGTAGGCTCTGTTGCGAGTTCGAATCCCATTCCCGATGACCTTTGCAGCGTGTCATCTCTCTCCCCATTTTCTGTCAGTCTACTGTCCTATCAATAAAGGCATACAAGCTCTCAACGCCGTGCGCTGCGAGGCGTTGAGAGCTTGTAGATCGGCTATTTTTGGCAAATAAGTTTGGTGTAGAGGTACAAAAGAGTAGGCCAATTGCATAGTGAAAGGTCAAGTTTACAATATATTGACGATTTTAAGTGGTTAAATGTCTGAAAATACACATTAACAGGAATCCAACATAGACCGATGACAGTGCTGTCAAACAAGTCTTTGAATCTATCTATGAAATCGATGAAAATCTGCATCACACATTTATACAATATGTAGAGGGGGTCCCTGCTTCATCTCTCTCTCAGCTAAGGGGTCCTTGGCCTGAAAACGTTGAAGACCCCTGATATAGAAGACTCCCCTGATATAGACTCTCATTGTGTATCTCAGTGTGTAATGGAAGACACCGTTTCAGAGGCCTACTGACGCCAGGTATTTAAAGATATTTTTAGGTCTTTCCTGCCTTTTAATTGATAGTTTACAGTAAAGTTTACAGTAGAGATGGACAGGAAACGGCCTGGGATCAATACCAAGCAAGACAACAATATGAATGCTATGGTGATTAGTCCAATGAGAAAGAGCCATATAGAAAACCATAGCAGCAGCCGTGTGTGTCTGTTTGTCTGTGTGCGCGTGAGGTATTAGTAGGATGTGACTGTGTGCGTGTGCGTGTGAGGTATTAGTAGGATGTGATCAATGGACATTGTGAGGACCATTTTCTTGGACCAAAATATTTAAAACAGATTTTCTGTTAAGATATTACTGTTTGGAAAAAGATTCAGGTTGGGATTAGACCTTCACAGGTCACAGGTTTTAGGAGTTATCGTTATAGAGTTTTCCCTCGTGGTGTGGCCACGTCGCAAACCGGAAAACGGCTGACCTACAAGCTCACAACGCCACAAATGAATTGTCTCAAAACATTGGTGAGAGAGAGACAGAGAGAGAGAGAATAGGGGTGGGGGCTACAAATAAACATGGCTTATAGGGTGAAGGATTGGGGTCATGGGGTCATCATGCCATGGTCCAGTTTTTTTTTTGTCTCTAGTTGGGACTCGGGACAGCTTTTAGGAACAAATCTATTGTCTTATCAGGCAGAATACTGGCCCCAAAATGGCCCCGACTGACCTTCGCTGCTTATCTGATCATGACCTATGTGTGTTTTTGTGACCACCAAAGAACACTGCTCACTTCACACAGGGTGTGATCTTTTAATAGTGTTCACTATTCTTCCGTGATGATGTTCAAAATAGCAGATCTACAACCTACTCGTATAACGTGCGACTGTTGGGGCAGAAACCTCTTATCTGTTTTTATTTTTTAAACATCCTGTAAATGAATGCCCTAATTGATCATACTGTAGTGTCACACGAAAGCATCAAAAGTAGCAGATCTGCAAGCGACACGTTTCAAGGTTGTCAGTCTGCTATTTTTGATGCTTTTGAATTTGAATCCTGAAAAGTAACATAATATGGGGTCGTGGTATAAAAAAAGTTTGAGAACCCCTGATTTTTGAGTGCTGTATTGTATTTCTGTGTGTGTTTTAGGGTTGGCAGCCTCCGTTCGCCTGTGACGTTGACAAACTCCACTTTGTCCCACGGATCCAAAGGCTCAATGAGTTGGAGGTAAAGTTCACTTAATTCACTTATGCATGTATTCCATTTGTGCTCGTAAAATATCCACCTCTTTCCGCGGGAGTTTGCTGGAGGCGACTGGAGATTATTTGGACCACACTTCCGGTTTAACAGCAGACATACAAGCTCACTTCGCGTCGCAGATGCAGCCTGAGTGTTGTGAGCTTGTAAATCACACTCGGCTGCGGCGCCGTAAGCTCGGTACAGCGCCTGCGCAATGCACTATGGGGGGCGTTGGAAACTCGTGGATAGATATAATAAAATACTCAAATACTGTACTTACAGTACAGCACAGTATTTGAGTAGTTGTACTTAGTTACTTCACACCACTGTGCATGAAGATGGCTTTTCCTAAGATGTGAGTTAAATCAGCTTTGTTTTTATATAAGGAGAGAGGTTGGCGTGAGAGAGAGAAAAGAGAAAGTCACACTAGCATGAAGGGGCTGGAACTGTACACACAGCTGTCTGTAATCTGATTTAATAAGTGGCCGTTTCAAAAAGAAAACGAGCAATGTTGACATTTCAAGGTATGTCGTCGCGGACATGATGTTTTCAACTCCACCTGTTAACCCCCGTGTCCCCGTGAAAATGAATAACAGAGAGAGAAAAAGAAAATGGATGAGAAAACTGTTAGCTTATCCTCTATTATTTTGATGGATTAAAGTTACAATCTTTTGTGCTTACAGTCCACCTCTCGTGGGAGTATAAAGTTAAATACTTAAATACAGTTAGAAAATAATCAAATGAAAACAGTCGCTTATCACAGTGGTTCTCAACCTTTTCAGGCCGCGACCCCCCAAATAATCATATTTTAACTGGGGAACCCCCCCACCCTGACAAGCACTAAAAATGTAGGCATTACATTTTGTATAACACAGTTCTATTGTGAAAATAGCAGATCTACATGCTCCTCACTTACAACGCCTTGCATTGCGAGGTGTTGTGAGCATGTAGATCGGATATTTTCACAATTTCTGCCTCTAATATTTGACAAATTGGCCAATGTTTAATTCATCGTTTTAGAGATATTAAAAAGTCAAAACTTGATGTTGGTTTGTTTACTGTTGAGAGAGGAAAACAATGTTGCACATGAAGTTAATCATCTGGGGACCAGTCAAAATAAGTTGGGAACTCATCTGGGGGTCCCGAGTCCCGACCCACAGGTTGAGAACCACTGGCTTATCAGACAATATAGTAACTTCTGGTTGCCAAGGAAGGAACGTGAAAATGTTCTCCCCCATATACATGATGATTATATATGCAGTATAAACAAGACATTTGCGTATGTACTGAACAGGTTTTCGCGATAGAATAAGTCGAATGCAAAAAGGCAGGTATTGACACTAAGGTCTCAAAGGCGCTTGCCCGTCTGACAAGTACAGGTCACGCCCACTTGCCCGAAAAGTAAATCGTCCATTGTAAAATGATTGGTAAAAATGTAGTTACTGTTAAATTTAACACACTTACATACCTAATTTCTAACGCCAAATACCTACATAACTATGATTATGACTATGGCTTCCCACTTGTTATTTTATATATTTAAGTGTAGCAAATTAGCAACAGTGAAAACGGCACATTATCGGTAAACACACAAACAAAAACTAAAGTATTTTACGTTCCACAGATCAGAAGACAGATATCTTGTGTTGTGTTTACAGACTGTTGCGTCCCCTCTCAAAATGAGCCCGGTCAGGCAACCTGCAAGCAAACTCCACCTGCCCCAAAGTTTTGTTTACCTGCCAGGGGCAGGTGGAAAGCCTTGGCGTCAATGCCTGGAGCGTTTCTGCTTTAATTGTAACCACCTATACATAGCTCGAGACCCAAAAGAGAAATGAAACTGTTGCCCGCAGGATCTACAAGCTCACAACACCAGCTTCTTCTAAAAAAACATTTTTTAATTTTTTTAATGTATTTATGGAAATGTATTTGATTTTCTGATTTTATTTATGAAATACTTTGGATTGTTAATTGAGGAATTGATTTTGTTGTTTAAACGTAAAATCTTTTGAAACTAGTCCTTGCCCATTCGAACATAATGCTTTATGGGGTGTGCACAGTATATGAGGGATTGAATGTATGAGTCTCAGAAGTAAGTTGGAGAACCCAGACGCATCAGTGATGTCAGTCATCTCCAAATTCGGATGTTACCATGGCGGCGACGCATGCGCAGTATAGGAGGCGGTATCAGTGATGCCAGTTATCTCCAAATTTGGGAATTGTTTTGTATGATGTTTAGTGATGTCAGGTATATCAGACAGACATCGGACAGACAGACATTCGGACGTTTATTAGTAGGATAAGATAGCCTATTTATTTTTGGGAATATAAGAAACGAAAAAAGGAAATATTTACTTGTGAGCCACAAATGGGTCCCAACACCACTGTTTGGGAAAGTGCTTTGCAGCCTGCTCTGTGATTTGTAAGATTATGGAGATTAAAACATTCAAATAATAGATAATTAGAGATTCGCTGATACTCTGCACCTTAACCCCTGCATTATTACTTTAACCAGTATTCTATGCTATTGAAAAATATCAGATATACAAGCTTGGTGCAAATCTTTGAATATATATTTTTGAAAGTGAATCAAACATCTATACAAAACACAAATGTAAGCTTGTGTGCGTTGTCATGTTTCCCCAGGCTCAGACCAGAGTCAAACTCAACTTCCTGGACCAGATCGCCAAGTTCTGGGATTTGCAAGGATGTGCACTGAAGATCCCCTTCGTGGAGAGGAAGATTCTGGATTTGTATAAGCTAAATAAGGTCAGTGTTTGATGCTCAATAACACCCAATGTTTTGGGTTAGGGAAGGGTTATCAAAGTGTACTTAAGTACCAAAAGTAGAAAGTACTCATTATGTAGAATGTCCCATTTCTTTAAAATGGCATATTGAGGGTGGGTGCAGAAATCTCTCTTTACACGCCTGATTTCTCTTTTTTTGGCTGTGTACGATATCTTTCTTCCAAATACGATCATTTGAAGCCTCCGGTTATGGCTGTCACAATTATTACATAATCGTCTAATCGCAATTATTCTGCATAATCGTCATAATCGTTTCCAAGTTGAGAAATGATAATATAGTTTCAAACACTTTCAAAAAGTAGTGGAAATAGCAGATCTACAAGCTCACAACGCGTCGCATCATGATGATCGGCTATTTCCACTATCAATGTTCTTTTTTAAGTATAAAGTTGTCAAATATGTCAGTAATTTCTTAGATATGTGTCATAATTGCCACATGCAACTTCAAAGCCTAAATGCCAAACGGAAATATAATTGTCAACGACAAATACACAATTAAATCTTTAATCGCAATTATTTGAGTGACAATTAATCGTCATGTAAAATGTCATATAATGTCATAATCGTGGACGATAATTCAACATTTCTCATCTGGCAACACTCTTTTGCCACACAGCTGGTGGCGGACGAGGGCGGCTTCGATCTGGTGTGCCACGAGCGGCGCTGGACCAGGATCGCCATCCAGATGGGCTTCACTCCGGGCAAGGCCATCGGCTCCCACATCCGCGCTCACTACCAGAAGATCCTCTACCCCTACAACCTGTTCCAGATCGGCTCCACACTCCTGGTGAGCTGGGGACTCAACCTTTTCTGGCTGCGACCCCCAAAATAATCATATTTTAACTGGAGACTCTCCACCCTGACGAGCATTTTCAAAATGTCTGCCTCTAATATTTGACAATTTGGCCAATTATTATTCATGAAAATCCTTTTGGGAAATGTTTTTAAATAATAATCATTGAAATATAAATGTAGGAAACCAAAAAAATGAAGGGACCCATAAAAATGTGTCTGTGACCCACAAATGGGTCCCGACCCACTGGGGAACAGTGGTATTACAGATCGCTGTTTTCTTTTAACCCATTTAGAACGGGTACACATTATTGTGTATCATTGTTTTGTGCTTTAACTATTGAAAAACAGCAGATATACAAGCTCACAGCGTGGCACCGAGTGCCGCGCTGCGAGCTTGTAGATCTGCTATTTTTGAAAAATCGTCAAAATTAGAATTTTGACCTGATTCTATAAGTGTCTTTTGAATCCTTCTATGTTTTTTTTGAAAAACCTGTTTCTATGTCAGCAATCTGGCTAGCTATCGTCAAATAAAAGGTCCTTTTCACTTAACTGAAGCTCAGTTAGTCTATTCTTGAGAGACTACTATGTCAGTGGTTCTCAAACCTTTTCATGTGAAGGACCCCCAAACTGATATTTATTTGGCCACAATCTCAAAATATTTAGTTCCAGGGACCACCCAGAAGCAAAATTTTAGTTACAAACGTTCGTTTTAAAAATACATATATTCAAAGATTTGCAAACATTTTCACGACTTTTTCAAAAATAGCAGATCTACAAGCTTGCGTGAGCTTGTATATCTGCTATTTTTCAATAGCTAAAGCATTCAATAATTCTATGCCTAAATATTAAGGAGGAGGGAAAACCCTCCTACCAGGAACTACTTTTTAAAAATGCACTGTATGCATGTAGACTAGGCCTCACTCTCTCTATAAATATCCATGGAAGAGAGAGTGATGCAGTGTGTTTCTGTATCTCACTCCCTCTGTCCAGCACCTAGGATTGTATATCATTTAGATGTTTGCAGGATTGTATATCATGTGGATGTGTGCACGTAGGATTGTATATCATGTGGATGTGTGCATTCATGCTTTTGTTAAATGTTTTTTTTGCTAAAATCTTTATTGCCATCAACTCTGTCAGGTGGAAACCTCATATGTCCAAAACTGGCACTTGTCAGGATTCAATTCTAAAAAAAAGAGAAAAAAAGAACACACACACACACACACACACACACACACACACACACACACACACACACACACACACACACACACACACACACACACACACACACACACACACACACAGCAAAGGTAGCAGATCTGCAAACTGCTTCTATTCTGAAATTGATTCCGAAATGCTTTTGTGTGACCTGGAGCCACTTTAACCATTATTATATCTATTTAAAAATTGCTGATATACAGTGAGTTTGTATATCTGCTATTAGTTAATAGTTAGAGCCTAAAATATTGGTTGAAGTAATAATGCGTAATATGAAGATGAGAGGTTTCTGCCCGGCAGCATGGATTACATATAGTTTAATCGTTTGACAGCACGATCTTCAGTGTATTTTGGTTTCATGTCAATTTGAACTTGAACTGTCAATTCATCTCCCCTCTACACCAAACCTCTTTGCCGAAAATAGACGATCTCTGCGAGGCGTTGTGAGCTTTTAGATCTACTATTTTACCCGACTCCCTGTTGAAGACCCTTGCCATAAAGTGCTAGCTTGTTGCCTGGTGTCTAGTCCAGCTATGCCATCATGTTCAACGGACATTTTGCGAATAGAGCTGCCGACCCCTCTGCGGGTGTATTGATTGCAAGGTCGTGACACCAACGCAAGGTCAAAAGGTCTTTCCAAGTGGGTTTTGTAACAACCAAAGTTCTCTCCTATGCCTCAGGCCCCAGAAACAGCTTCCAAACTGATGGGTTTGGAGGCTGATCCTGAGCATGAAGAGGTATGTTGGTGTCGTTGCTGAGGATGACGATATGGTCCTACTTAGCCTATATTAACATGCTGCATGTTTATTAACCACGTCTTAACGCCGCCTTCACATGGGGTTATCATTCACCCGCGTCGGCAGGTTAGCTTTTCACCAGGTTAAAATTCACCTGTGTTGAAAGGATGAACGGTCGAACAGATGCTATGTCACAATGTCGACACGCTCCCGACTGACATTCAGTAACAGCTACTACTGTATATGTTCTGTCATGGTTTCTGTGTTTCCTCTGACGGCTGAAATAATTCAACTAACCTCTCGGCTGCTTCTGCCCGTCTCTGGTTCTCTCTTCACCCAGATCAGAGGCTAGAATCACTGAATTGAACTGAATCGAATTGAACAGTACAGTTTACACTTACAATTTAGTCATTTAGCTGATCCAGAGCAACTTAAAATAAATTGTAAGTAACTTCCAACAGTAGACATTGTACGTTTTTGTAAGCACTGGTTTTCTCATGTGTCCAAGGCCATTCATTGATTGTTATGTATTAAATATTGTATATAATATAATTAATTATTCAAATTTTCTCTTTTTCTTTTGACACAGAATTAAATGTTTTATGGTCATGATTCTTGGTTCCAGGCTTAAAATAATTGCTATAAATATTTTAGGAAATCTCTATCTGTGCTATTTAGATAGCATATTATTGCATCCGTATAGTGTCAATGTACACAGACTATTGTTTTTTTGTTGTTGTTGTTATGATCTAACTCTGGTTGTTCCGTTCCCTGCAGAAAGGGGGCGCCGTGCAGAAGGTAGAGCCACCGCCAGAGAAGAAGGAGGAAGAGGACGAGGGTCCCGACAGGAAGGAGTTCAAACCTCATCACAATGACCTCCTGCTCCAGAGACACTTTGTTCCCCCGGTGCCTCCGTTGTCTCCGTTGTCTCCCTTGTCTCCCAGCTGTCCCAACGCTCGGCGAGGCAAGCGCATGAAATCCGAGGTGATTGGTACTACTTAGTAGAATTTCAAGATAAGGGGGCACAGTGGCGCAGTCGTTATAGTGCTGTCGCCTCACAGCTAGAAGGTCCTGGGTTCGATTCCTGCCGGGGGACGCTGGGGGATGTGTTCTCTCCTCCGAGTCATCAGTGCCCATACCCTAGGTGGGGTTGGCAAAAGGGCCTTTCTGTGTGGAGTTTGCATGTTCTCCCTCCTAGTGTAGGTACCCCACAAAAAACATGCAGTGATCCTTGTCTCTATACTGCCTCCCCCTGGCCAGCCGGGGGCGCCTGATGGAGTGGAAAGGAACTGGTTGGAATAACGCATTCCTTCCACACGCTACGTCCAACCGGGGATATTCCCCCCTGTCAGGTGAAAAGAAGCAACTTGGACTCCTCATGCATAGAAGGAAGCATGAGGTCAGTCTGTTAGTCTCCCCAGGTTGGCAGAGGGAGTGTAGCGCCCAGGATTATATTAGATAATTGACACTGGGTGAAACTGGGTTACAAAATCGTGGGATAAAAATGTAAGGGAAAATAAAATGTCATACATATTCTGAAGACTTGACATTCAGTAATTGGGTCTTTTCACTCTCGTGATCACAATAAAAACATTATAATGTTGTGTAAATCTAAGATTTGCCACAGACGAGACCAAGTCTTTGCCACGGACACATTTGTCCGTACGGACATATTGAGATGTTTTTTCTTCTTTTCTCTTAGTCTGCCTGTGTGAAAAAGGAAGGAGAGGAGTCTGGCGAGAACAGACCCAACCTGAGGAGGCGGATGGGCTCTTTTGTTGCAAAGCCAGAACCAGGTAAACAACACAGCGTGGCTGTCGTACACAAACAATTACATAAAGGGTCTTCAACAGGAATGAAAGCCTAAAAACCCACACCAATAACTGTACAAACTCTGAGTACATTTCCTTAACTCATTGACTCCTCTATCACGAGTTTCCAGAGTTATTCCCGTTGTTTGACGCCGCCACGCCTGAGTTTCCCCGAGTTTTGGGCAGTTTTTGCGACTTCCTTCTATCTACTAAGCAGCGAATGAGTTAATAGCCGACGTATAAAATATGGATAAACGTAAAATGACGCAATGAACCACTGCATTAGACATTAGATACGATTTTTTGTTTGCCCACGTTTTGGGACTTTTATTCTTATAAGCCTATATTTCACCTGCTGTTATTTATTTCTTTTTGTGCAGAGAAAGAGATCCCTGTCACGGTGAAACAAGAGCCTGTGGAGAGTCAAATCGCTGAGCCTGTGGTGGAAGCCGAGAAAAACAAGTCACGCTACAAGAAAGCCATCCCTCCAACCATCCCTCTGAGCCCTGTAAGCACACAACACCCAGAAGTAAGGCAAAGAAAGATTGATTCACTTGCAGTTTTATTGTCTCCTCACAGGTTTACAGAAGTAAAGTTTTGGACATATGAAAAGATCAAACAAGAAAAAATAAAAGTCTTCAAATTACACAATGGTACATGAGATAAGATATAAAGGTGCGTGAGCATAGTAGATGTTCAGTATACTGTGCTTGATATACTACATAGTATGTATAAGGTGCTCTAAGAAAAGACAACAAAATCACACCCAGTGTGATATGAATGGTGCTATTTATGAGTTATTAATTTCATTAAGCGTCCCGTGAAGCTTGGCCAATGTGACCCTGGGCATACAACAAACTTTGAGCGATTTGTGCCAAGATGTAGGCCAGATCTAGGCCACGCTTCAGAGCCCAGACAAAGCCAGATTTTGGAGCATAGCTCCTTCCAGGAGCACCGCTCAAAGGATACACAGAAAAAAAAAAACATTCAAACAAGTGTCCAGTGGTTTTCAGAGTCCCTCATGGAGCGTGGTGTCTCCTCCTAACAGGTGGACCTGGTGGTGTGTCTGGCGTGCTCCAGCGGCGCCGACGAGGACCGCCTGTTGCTGTGCGACGGCTGCGACGACAGCTACCACACCTTCTGTCTGCTGCCACCGCTCCACGACGTGCCCAAGGGGGACTGGAGGTGTCCCAAGTGTGTGGCTCAGGTAAATACCACACCCAAACCTCCCCCTCCCCAAAGGGGACTGTATGGAGGCAGTGTTCATAGTGTTCATTTGTTTCATCATAGCTTAGTTTATTAGTTTTCGTCAGTGGAAAAAGGTAGTCGACGACGACGACGAATGTCTTTTGTCGACGAAATGAACACTGACCGGAGGTGTCCCAGTGTCTGGCTCAGGTAAAGAACCAAACCTCCCAGGCTCCCATGAACAGGGACGTGCAGAGAATGTTACAGAGGCAGGGGCTGAGATTTCTAAAAGGGCATTTTGGTGGAAATATCAAAAATAGCAGACCTCCAAGCTCACAACGTGTTGCAGTGTGACGCGTTGTGAGCTTGGAGGTCAGCTATTTTCGGTGCTTGATACCACACTGAACTAAAGCATAATCAAGTCAATTCTCAAGATTTGTGGCGTACGTATGGCATGGATTTCTACACAGATAGGGCAATTCTTTCAACATAAGATGCTGCATTCAAGTTCAGGAGAGTTTGCAATTCTCTGGAATGCTCATTAGTGCCTTCAGGTATGGCATGGGAAGAGGGCATTTGCATTTCTTTGACCAAATGGCTATAGCTCACAACGATGCTTGTATGACCAAGCAGGTCATTTATTCATAGAAAAAGAAGAAAAAAAGGAAAGTTAAAATATGAAGAAACACCAGCCACCGTAATGCAACATTGTGTGTGTTTTTGTCTTTCATCTTTGTCGAGCAGGAGTGCTGCAAGCCTCAAGAGGCGTTTGGCTTTGAACAGGCTTACAGGGACTACTCTCTGCGCGCCTTCGGGCAAATGGCCGACGCCTTCAAGTCGGACTACTTCAACATGCCCGTCCATGTGAGTGTTTCAAAGAAGGGTTCTTTTTTCACAAAGACATCTTGTCCACGTAACCGTTTTCTCTCTGGAGGGCAGATGGTAGTCTAAATCAGTAGTTCTCAACCTGTGGGTCCCTACATAAGACCTTTTTAATACGTAAAAAAAAGAAAGAAAGTAAAGAAAAATACCATTACCGTTGTCAAAAGTGATCAACAAACAGCACTATAAAAACTGGTCAAACATTGGCCAAATTGTCAAATAATATAAGAAAGAGGCTGTGTGTGTGTCTGTCTGTCTGTCTGTCTGTCTGTCTGTCTGTCTGTCTGTCTGTCTGTCTGTCTGTCTGTCTGTCTGTCTGTCTGTCTGTCTGTCTGTCTGTCTGTCTGTCTGTCTGTCTTGTCTGTCTGTCTTCCTGTCTTCCCGTCTTCCTGTCTGTCTTCCTGTCTTCCTTCTCCAGATGGTGCCCAGACTGCCCACAGAGCTGGTGGAGGAGTTCTGGTTTATAGAGTGTTTATGGTGTGTGTGTCTTCTCCAGATGGTGCCCACAGAGCTGGTGGAGGTTGATGGTGTGTTTATGGTGTGTGTGTCTTCTCCAGATGGTGCCCACAGAGCTGGTGGAGGTTGATGGTGTGTTTATGGTGTGTGTGTGTGTCTTCTCCAGATGGTGCCCACAGAGCTGGTGGAGAAGGAGTTCTGGCGGCTGGTGGGAGCCATCGAGGAGGACGTGACGGTGGAGTACGGAGCGGACATCGCCTCCAAGGAGTTCGGCAGCGGCTTCCCCATCCGCAACGGCAGGTTCAAGGTCTCTCCTGCAGACGAGGTACACTTAATACTTTTAGTGCCTTTATTTTTGTAATCATCCAAACGCAGTGTGCTGCGCATTCACTGCGCTTTATTTTGAAGAGCCCCGGAAGCCACAATCGTGTCCATGTTTTGTGGCTATTTATTTTGTTAATTCTTTGTTTAAAAAGGAATTCACGGGATGATTAATTACACAAAATAGTTCCATCCTTTCTTTTCAACCTGCTATAAACGTTGTCATCTATCTGTCAATAAACTGGAAGTTGAAGAGTGCAGTCCAACCTTAGTTTACTGTTAATTTTTACAAAACTGTTACTTATCAGGTAGCAAAAGTAGCAGATCTACAAGCTCGTGACGGTGATGTTGTTATTGTTGTTTCAGAAATACCTGAGCTGCGGCTGGAACCTGAACAACATGGCCATGATGGAGCCCTCGGTGCTGACCCACGTGACGGCCGACATCTGTGGCATGACGCTGCCCTGGCTCTACGTGGGCATGTGCTTCTCCTCCTTCTGCTGGCACATCGAGGACCACTGGAGCTACTCCATCAACTACCTACACTGGTACACTATAATACTAACTACTGCATTAACTACCTACACTGGTACACTATATATACCAGTAAGACTCCCTAATCGGGAGATAAGCGACCGTCAGGTCGCAGCGTGATTTTAGGGCAAATGTGTAGGAGCAGTGTCCAAAAATGTGTTTGAAAAAATTGGCCTGACGGTGGCGCTATATGGGATAGATCCATGTTGATGAGATGAGTGTAGACATACTGTGTACCGATTTGCGTGATTTTAGGGAAAAATCTGTAGGAGCAGTGTCCAAAAATGTGTTTGAAAAAATGGGCCTGATGGTGGCGCTATATGGGACAGATCCATGTTGATGACATGAGTGTAGACATACTCTGTACCGATTTGCGTGATTTTAGGGCAAAATCTGTAGGAGCAGTGTCCAAAAATGTGTTTGAAAAATTGGGCCTGATGGTGGCGCTATATGGGACAGATTCATGTTGACGGCTCTCTTGGCGCCACCGAGGCGGGTGCGTGGGTACCGGCCCCGGCTCACTATATATACTAACTACTGCATTAACTACCTACACTGGTACACCATATATATAACTACTCCATTACTACCTACACTGGTAGTTACCTCCACATATACCATTATCTATGTCCTTTTATACTAACTACTCCATCAACAACCTGAGCTGAAGTCATGTCCTCTTGCGCCGGCTCACCAGGGGAGAACCGAAAACGTGGTACGGAGCTCCCGGCTTCGCGGCGGAGCAGCTGGAGGCGGTGATGAGGAAACTGGCCCCGGAGCTGTTCGAGTCCCAGCCGGATCTTTTGCACCAGCTGGTCACCATCATGAACCCCAACACCCTGATGAGCTACGGAGTCCCAGTAAGACCACTCATACACCCCTAACCCTAACCCCACCACCCTGATATCCTAGAGACCGGTGGTGTCCAAAATTAGATATTATATTTAGTATAATTTGTCAGGATTCCTTATTCCCTGTTGTCTCATTCTGAACGGGTAAAAATAAAAGGCTATTTTATTGTATTTTTTACCTTGCACGTCTGGTTACATTTGGTAATGTGAAATAAGAGTTATTCGTGTTTGTTCAGAGCACATACCTGACCAAAGACCATTGATATTCGATGTACTGATGATGATAGTTAAATGAAATAGTTTAAATACAATGTATGTATGCAACTTTGTAACGGTCTGACCAAAAGTACATTTCCCTTGGTTGTTTTAATATTTTCTAATGTGGCCCCCTTTGAAGAAAGTTTGGACACCCCTGCTATAGACCATATTCACATTCGCAAGATTGGCCATCTTGCCATTAAGTTAATGAAATGCCACCCCGTTGCCACCCCAGTTTTTCAATGAAAAATACAAACATGGCCGCCCGGTGAATATGGTCTATGGCACATGTTCCCAAACACTGGGTCGGGACCCATTTGTGGGTCGTGGACACATTATTATGGGTCCCTTATGAATATAAATGTGTCCGCACTCCACAAATGACCCAGTGTTTGGGAACCAGTTGGTCTTGACCATGTCTACAGGCCTAAATGCATTGGAGTTTATATCTGATTGGTTGTCTCTCCTGTGTGCAGATCTACAGAACCAACCAGTGCGCGGGGGAGTTCGTGGTCACCTTCCCCAGAGCCTATCACAGTGGATTCAACCAGGGCTTCAACTTCGCCGAGGCCGTCAACTTCTGCACCGTCGACTGGGTCTGTACCGGGAACGCATTATTACTTTAACCATTGTTTTATGCTTAAACTATTAAGAAATAGCAGATCCAAAAGCTCACAGTGCGGCACCGCGCTGCAAGCTTATAGGTCGTCTAAATGTCGTCTAAATCCTTCTTCGAAATCAGTGGTTCTCAAACCTTTTTATGTCAAGGATACCCAAAATTACATGTATTTGGCGGCGGATCCCCATCTCAAAACATGTTGTTCCAGGGACCCCCCCAGAAGCAAATAGAATGTAGGATATAGAAAAGAATTATAGCTTCATCTTTCATAATAAGTGGATTAATTATCGAAGGCTTCTCAGCTACAATCGTGCAGGTTGTGTCTGTGGCTGCGTGCGTAACAGAACTGGGATCAGCCCAAAGCCTGAACGTTACAGACAGCTTTGTGTCCTACCCGAATCGACATCCAACCATCAATTATTAATAACTAGCCCTTACCCGTTCAAAGATATGAGCTCCGAAATGATGTGCAGTGTGTGGGTTATGGGATGTGCACTGTGCACACAGTATATGAGGGATGGAAAGTAACTTTAACTGGTGCTTGCATGCTAATATGTAGGAGCATCAATGTAAGAAATACCCGTTCCATTTAACGGCTACAGAGATACTGTGTACCGATCTGGATGATTTTTGGACAACATCTGTAACAGGGCCAGAACCCCCCCCCCATCATCATCTGCTAGGCCTTTGCTGCCCCTTGGTGGCAAGATTCTGATCCTGCATTCTTGGTAGATGTTTCTGGACTCTCTGGGTGGAGTATTCCTCCTCCTCACTGTCCGTAGTGTCCCATATAACTAACTACCACATCTCCTCTCCCTGTGTCCTCCTTCTTATGTTCAGGGTTCCCACACATTCTAAACAATGATTCTTCAAAACCTTCCACAACTTTTCCAAAGTATTTTATCCGATTTTCAGACCTATAGCAATCATATGGCACAATAATGAGACTCTGAAACCAGTGTGTTATCAACGCACCAAGACAGACTCGAGCGAAGGTGTCGCGTGCTCACAACATATCACGTAGCACTGCATTTTACCATGTTACATCTTTCACGTAAACAATGTATTTCGTTGTAGTCGGGTAGAACTCTCTTGTCTTGTCTCCCCAACTTTTCTTTTCACTTCGTAAATTAACACCCTACTTGATCATACTACAGCGTCACACAAAAGCATCGAAAGTAGCAAATCCGCAAGCTCGAAATGCGCATTTCGAGCCGCATTTCGAGCTCGTGGATCTGTTACTTTTGTAATTATTACACCAGCAGAGTGTGCAAGTACTGCGTCCTGTGTTGGTCCCCTGATTGGCTACGGCAGACAGACCCGCGACAGATACGCAGTACTTGCGCACAAGTAGGCCATACATGGCCACGAGTGCACAAGGCGTAAGTTGGCACCTCGACAGAGTGCAAACATTTTGTATTAATTCCAAACCTTTTCCAGGACTGGAAAACAGTTTTTTCTGATTTCAAAATATTTCCAGGAATTTCATGACCATGGGAACCCTGAATGTTGGTCCTCTTCCATCGCTACCTCCTCCTCATCCTCATCCTCATCCAGTCCCCAGTCATTGGTCAGAACCTGGCCCACCTGGCCCACGCCCGGAGCAGGAAGCACAGGAGACGGCACCTTTTGGGGCGGGGCCTCAGCTCTCCGGATGACGTCGTTGGCTCTTTCCGTGACCTCCTCCACCTCCATCTCCACCGGGGTCTCGTCTGCCGTCAGCGTTGTGATTCGTTCCCTGGGCATGGACGCAGCAAAGCCGCACCTTCCCCCCTCCTTCCTGGCTTTCTTATCGTTCGCCAGGGCTTCGGTGATGAGCTCTGTGATCTCGGACACTTTGACGCCGGCAATCTTACCGCATCTCAGAACCTGTTCTTTGAGCAACATGATGCCCCCGCAGGACTGGAGTGAGCAGATCTCTCCGTGTTTGTTCATGGCGATCGTCAGTAGACCGTCCATCACGCGCTCCTCATGCTCGCTTGGGTCTACAAGCAGGCGGGTGCCCTGTTGGAAGAAGGCGAAGCTGACACAGATTGGCATGTGGTGGATGCTCAGGGGAACAGGGTCTCTCTCCTCGGGACCATACACGGTAACTTCGTGTCCTTGGGTTCCTACGTCGGGCCTCTTGAAGTGGCAAAGCGCAGCGATGGCGGCTACACTGGCAGCATCCATCAGGTTGCCGTCGTGATTCAACGTGTGAACGTCCACTCTGATTTGCCACACCTTTTCCCCGGATACCACGCACAGAGACTCCGTGTCGATGCACTTGGAGTTCCTCAGGCATCTCTCCAGCTGTCCGTTTAGCTTCACCGACAGGTCGGACTGCCGTCCCGCTTCAAACGCCGGTGAGGCCATGGGTGACAACTCTATGTTGAAGAACGTGATTCCTTCATTAGGCCGATTCTGTTTGGGAACGACCAATTCACAGGACACCTGGGCCATGACTCTGGTTCTTCCCAAATCGACAGAGCAGCATCCGTAGTCGGCCCCGAAGGAGATCTTTATGCTTCTGTAGTCGTATGTCTGCCGTCCATCTAGACGCCTTTTCTCTTCGATTGCTTTAAGCAAGAAATCGCGCTCACAGTTGGATAACGGAGTGTCTTTCATTCTGTAAACTAATATAAATAATACTAGTCCTTTCCCGCGGTTGTGTTGTGTACTGAGGTGAAAGTATCGGCTCGTAGGATTGTGGGATTTAAGACGTTAAAGACGTCAGTCATCTTTGTTTGGTCACTGTTTCAGCATGCAGGAATATCAGATTTGGGCACTGTTTAGTACCAGTGATGTCAGTCATGAAGTCATCTCCAAATGTTGGTATTGTTTAGTATAAGTGATGTCAGTCATCTCCAAATGTGGGCTGACTGATGTCAGTCAGTGATGTCAGACATCTCCAAATTTGGGCATTGTTTCAGCATGCGGCTGTTACCATGGTGGCGACACTGTTTAGTATCAGTGGTGTCAGCATGCAGACAGATGGACAGACAGACATTCTTTAAGTGAATAGCTAGAGTATGGTGAATTGCTTAACGTTACTTTAGTACTACTAGTGCAGCTCGTTCAAAAGCAACATGCGTCCACCATCAATGTGTGGTGTGGTGAACTCCAACCCGGGAGAGCATGGATCTCTGTAGTAGAAGATCACCACAAAAGCTTTTTACATTTTCTCACAGTTGCATCATAAACGTGTTTCCCCATATGACCATATGGTGAGTAGCCTATTATTTTGGTTCATTGCTGGCAAGCTGAGTCAATCAACCTTATGAAAGATTTGCACAGCCCTGACTTCTAGACTATATTGCTCATTATTCCGAAGAACATGTTTTACCATAAAACCAATGATGCAACACCTTGTTGAGAAATCATTACCCACGCAGCCAGCCACGGACACAACCTGCGAGATTGTTGCCTAGACAATGAATCTCCTCATGCAAGATGAAGCTGTAATTACTAGTGTGGTTGCCCTAACAGGGCAACACACTATAGTACTTGTCCGACTTTATTATTCAAGAGTGACCAAAAGTTTGGCCGCGCTACTCCTCGCGCCATATGTCAAATCGACCGGCTTCATCTGGAATCGTGTGCTCTACATTTCTGTAGAGAAATGTTCTATAGTTAAATAGATATTATTTTCCCCATTGACTTATATTTACGTATCACATATGGAGCTATATCCATATCTGGAGTTCGTGATGTCAGACATGACGCGTTGTAAGTGTGTAGATCGACTATTTTTTGGCAAAGAGATTTGGTAGAGAGTTGAAAAAAAGGCTCTCCAGATGCCTCTGGGCAGGCAGTGTGTGGAGACCATTACCACTAATAGTAAAATGTGATCTTTTCTCTCTATAGATGCCTCTAGGCAGGCAGTGCGTGGACCACTACCGCCTGCTGCATCGCTACAACGTCTTCTCCCACGACGAGATGGTGGTGAACATGGCGTCCAAGGCCTCCACCCTGGACGTGGTGGTGGCGTCGGCTGTGCACCGTGACATGGACATCATGATCCGGGACGAGAAGGACATGAGGGACAAGGTCAAGAAGATGGTGAGTTTAAAGAAGGACATGAGGGACAAGGTCAAGAAGATGGTGAGGCTTAACTCATCCAGTGCCTATCCCGATCTTCGGCAAAAAACATTTATTTTTTATTTTTTTACTCACCCTGAGCTGCTTGGACCAACGTGGGTGGTCCTGGCTCGTCCAGCGCTTCCCAACGAGCCATTTTAGATGGTCCGACGATTTATTCCATTGAAAATGGTTTAAAATAAAGTTTAGACCCCCCCCAATGTTCACCGAATATTCACTGTCGGCGGCGCGACGTATTCCAGTGTGCCGATCCCGAACTAGTACGGCTTTTTTAATAAAATGAATAAAATAATCCGAGGCCGCACCAAGCCTGGCTCTAAATTTAAAATCTAGGCCGCCGACCGAAAGCCCTTTCCACCGGCCCGTAATCGGGTAACGCCGCCGAATCCAATACAAAGTCACATCTTTAGAGAGCATTTTCTCTGAACTGTGTTCTAATCTTAGCTTGAATGTTTTATTTACGGCTTAAATCGCCGGATATCTATCTTCTAAATGAGCTATCAGCCTATAGCTATCTGTAGCCATTTCAGGTCCTTCTCATCACAAGCACAAACATGTACACAGTACACACGCGTCACTGCCACGTGGGTCCCTGTATGTTATTACACTTGTCTATGAGAGAGACCCTGGCCACTCCACAGACCTTGGGCACCCCAAGTGGCCCGGCACTGGAAGTGTTAAGTGTCCTCCTGCTTCGTGATGGCTGTGGAGAGGGACTCGCTGTCTGTCTGTCAGCTACTGTATATAGGCCCCGTGCTTCCCAGACGTTCCCACAATTAGAATAGAATAGAATAGAATTTTATTTGTCATTATTACACAGAACAAGTCAGTGAACAACGAAATTTGAGCCAATCCCACAAGGTGCATACACAGTGCAAAAATAATAAAATAAAATAGGATAAAAGTCAAGTAGTGATAATAATAATAAACTAGCAACAATAATAAATTAGCAACAATACACAGTCTCTAGGTCAGCCCAGCTGACACGGTTCCTTACAGTCACAGTTCCCATAGTTCCCATATTGCACAGTTTGTCACAGCCAATGTTCACAGTCCAGCGTGGGGTTTCAGGGTATTTTGTACGTCAGGGACGTACAAAATATATTGCACTCAGACCCAGGTGCACATCCGAGGTGGCAGCCGATCTACAAGCTCACAGCGCCCCGCAATGCGAGGCGCTGTGAGCTTGCAGATCCTACCTACCCCTCTCAGAGAGCATGTCTTCATTCAGTGCCATAATGGCTCTCGGGTAGAAGCTGTTTTTGTACCTACTTGTCCTTGTGTTTAGCGCCCTATAGCGTCTGCCCGAAGGCATCATTTCAAGGTTGCCGTGTCCTGGGTGGAAGGGGTCCTCCACGATGCTCTCAATTGATAATACTTCTAATCACAACATAACCAGCGTTAAAACACATGCCCTGGCAAACACGACCCTGTCCTTCAGAGCTGTTGCGTTGTGTCTGCTCCACCACCAGGGGGTGATGCAGTGCAAGGAGGCCAGGTACGACCACCTGCAAGACGACGAGAGGCAGTGTGCCAAGTGTCGCACCACCTGCTACCTGTCGGCCATCACCTGTCCCTGCAGCCCGGGGCTCCTGGTGTGTCTGTACCACGCTCAGGACCTGTGTGACTGTCCCCTGGACCACCTCACACTGAAGTAAGACCTGTTACTGTACTGTATGTCCCCTAGTAGACCACAGGACCTGTGTGACTGTCCCCTGGACCTGAGGCTCACAACGCGACGCCTTGTGAGCTTGTAGATCGGTGATTTCCACTATCAATGTTCTTTTTTAAGTACAAAGTTGTCAAATATGTCAGTAACTTCTTTGTATATTTAGCTTATATATCATATCTGCCACGTGCAACTTCAAAGCCTACAAGCCAAACAGAAATGTAATTGTCAGCCACGAAAACACAATTAAATTGTTAATTAATCGCGTGGCATTGAGTGACAAATAACCGCCATGTAATATATCATAATAATCTGGACAGCCCTACAGTGGTTCCCAAGCAGCCCATTGCAAGTTGCATGATCATGACACCCTCTCTGTTTTGTTCAGAGAATCTGTTCTTGAGAGATTATGATGGTGATGGCGTGTGTGTTGTGCTCCAGTTACAGACACACCCTGGATGACCTGTACCCCATGATGGCAGCGGTCGGACAGAGAGCGGGGCTCTATGACCAGTGGGCGTCCAGAGTCACCGAGGCCCTGGAGGCCAGGCTGGACAAGAAGAAAGGTCAGCTTCTCTCTAGAGCAGGGTTGGGACACTTGGATGATGGGGAGGGCCACTCTATTTTCACCGACAGAGGTTTGCTTAAAGATTTCCAGAGGTAGCCTGATTTTGTGCCCTGTTTGAGGGATTTCTGGAGGGGAGGGACTTGGTTATTTGTCCCTCCCGGCACGGATTGGTTATTTGTTAAACCCACCCCCACCCCCTGCGCTAATTGGAGGAGCCGTCATTTCGGCTCCAGAAATCACTTATTATGAACACAATTCCAGACCAGAGAAACAGTCCCCTCTGAGAGTGGGCGGGTCTATGGGCTGGCTACTCCAGAGGGCCACAATGCATATACAGTCAAAAATAGCAAAAATAGGCAATCTACTAACTTGAGCTTGAAGATTAGCTATTTTTGCTATTTTTTAAATAGAATCCTGAAAAGGGTACTTTGTATTTTTTTCGTTATTTCGGCGGCTCGGAGTAAAAGTAATCTGAGTACATGTAATCCGAGTATTTGCTGTTTTTCATTGCGATGGTATTTTCTTTCACTCAGAACAGAAAAAATGACAATCGTGGCCATCAGTTCTTTTGTAACGGCCGGTAGAGAAGGACTCGTTTTAAACATGGAACATGATCTGGAGTTAGATAAATAGTTAGATGAACGCATGCTTGTGATGATGACAACGTCACTGCGTTTCTTCTCCCCCAGGTCTGGCCACGTTCCGCTCTCTCCTGGCCGAGTCGGAGGCCAAGCTGTTCCCGGACAGCGACCTGCTGCGGAGGCTGCGCCTCGCCACGCAGGACGGCGAGAAGTGCTCCTCCGTGGCGCAGCAGCTGCTCAACGGCAAGCGCCAGACCAGGTACGCAAAAACCTTTTACCCTCACGCAGTCCTCTAATTCAGTGGTTCTCAGTCTCAACCTGTGGGTCGGCACTGCTCTAATTCAGGGGTCTTCAATGTTTTTCAGCCAAAGGACCCCTTAGCTGAGAGAGATGAAGCATGGGGCTCCCATTACATATTGTAAATGTGTTGCAGAATAAACATTTTCCTAGGTTTCATAGATACTGTAGCTTCATAGACTTGTTTGACAGCACAATCAGCACATTATGGTTGCCGAAGAGCGACCCCACTTTGGGTCGGGACCCATAGTTTGAGTACCGCTGTCCTACACCATACCTCTTTGCTGAAAAAATTACATTGTTAGCTCAAAGATCTGCTATTTTTTGGCTAAAGTTCTCCTCAGAATGGGGATGTTAGGGTTCAAGTGGTTAATGCAAAAATCACACAAAGTTTGTAGCGTAACTCCTGTGACCCCTGAGGGGTCCCGGAACCCCTGTTGAAGACTCAGTTATGTTTCTTTGGATGTCTTTGAATGTCCTATGCATTTGTTGTAATGTTGTTGATGTACTGACACATTAACTTGCTTATTATATTGATGTATTACCTGCTTATTGTAAGTCGCTTTGGATTAAAAGCGTCTGCTAAATGCCTAAATTGTAAATTGTAAATTGCAGGATAGAACAGAGGATGGTGGCGTTACCGCTACGTTTCATTTATGCTCTGTCCTACAACCGCAAAATAATAGCAATTATATTCATATGACATCATTCTTGGAAACATGCTCTCTGTGGACACAGCCCCCTTAAGTGGTTGTTTTTATAGGCGATGAGGAGGATGATATGAATTCAGTGTTTGTGTTATTGTTTCCAGGTACCGCTGTGGGACCAGTAAATCCCACAGTCAGCTCACCGTGGAGGAGCTGCGTTCGTTCGTCAGGCAGCTTTACAACCTTCCCTGCAGTCTGTCCCAAGCCCCACTGCTGAAGGTAAACACCACACTGTCACCTTTACGGCTGAGCCTCATTTATATAGTTATTATTATTATTCAAGTGGTTAAACTGCTAGTGGTGTAAACAGGAATTTGAGCGGTGCTCCTGGAAGGAGCCAAACTCCAACATGTGGCTTTGTCCGGGCTCTGAAGCGTGGCCTACATCTGGCCTACATCTTGGCACAAAGCGCTCAAAGTTTGTTGTGCTCCCAGGTTCGCATTGGCCAAGCTTCATGGGACACTTAATGAAATTAAGTAGCACCGTTGATTCGGCAACAGATAAATTAAACTCATGGAAATTGGCCATTCAGGAAGATATTGATGACGCAGAGTGGAAACAGGCATGTGTAAAAAAACAGACAATTAATACAAGGTTTAAATTACTCCAATATAAGTGGTTAATGAGAACATACATAACTCCTGTCAAACTCCATCATGTGTCCGCCAACATTCCAGATACCTGTACCAAGTTTCACTGTATGTGGGAGTGTTCTAAGATGCACATTTTTTGGAATGAAGTCATGAAATGTCTGTCAGGAATCTTTAAAATCACAGTTCCACTAAGTGCTAAACTCTGTATACTCGGAATTCATCCAAAGAACTTTACACAGTCAGCGAAGCTAGCTAAAATCTTAGACTTTGGTCTTCTTCAAGCTAGAAGAGCTGTGGCATTATGCTGGAAAAGTGTTGAAGCCCCAAAATTGAGGATGTGGCATCTGGCGTCTTTATTATGTAAAAAAAAAACTAAAAAAAACAACACAAAAAACAATAAAAATATATATAAAAAAAAAAGTAGCACCGCTCAATTTTTGGGGTTAATGCCTGCTCCCCCCCACCCATAGGAGCTGCTGAACTCCATCGAGGACTTCCAGCAGCACAGTGAGAAGCTGCTGTCGGACGCCGAGCCTCCGGCCGTGGCCCACATCCAGGGCCTGCTGGACGCCGCCGCCCGCTTCGACGTGGAGCTGCCCGAGCTGCCGGGCCTCCGCGTGCGGCTGGAGCAGAGCCGCTGGCTGGAGGCGGTCCTCCGCCAGGGAGGGGGTCCGGGCCCGGGGACCCCCTCCTCCTCCGCCCCCCCGCCCAGCCTGGAGGCCATGCGGAGGCTCATAGACCAGGGCGTGGGCCTGGCCCCGCACCCGGCCGTGGAGCGGGCCATGGCCCGCCTGCAGGAGCTGCTCACCGTGTCCGAGCACTGGGAGGAGAAGGCCGGCGCTCTGCTGAAGCAAAGGTGAGAAGGCGTCAGGGGTGTCGCACCAAATTCTGGGGCCTGGGTACAAGGATTCACTGCGGGCCCCACCATGAATGTTCTTCATAGGGAGGGGGTTTAACCCATTTAGACTAGGAACACATTATTACACGTTATTTTGTGCTTTAACTATTGAAAAATAGCAGATATACACTGAGTGCCGCACTGCGAGCCTTTTAATGTGAAGGACCCCCAAAATGACCCCCATCTCAAAATATTTGGTTCCAGAAGCAAAATTTGAGTTACAAATGTTTGCTTAAAAAATAAATATATTCAAAGATTTGCACACATTTTCACGACTTTTCCTGTACCTTTTCCTTTGCAAACTTCTAATAAAGTCTTCAATCAATCAATCAATGGCAGTTTTGACTTTCCAATACTTTCTAAAACTCTTTTTTTTGGGTCATGGATTTATTATGGGTTTTCTGAAAATGTGACCAAATCTGCTGGGACAAAACTATAGATTTGGTAATTTTTCTGAAAACCCATAATAGATTCATGATCTACAAGCTTGCGACGTGTTCAGCAGTTTAAGCCCTCTCTGATTAAATCTATGTGTCATGGGGATTATGAATAGGATCATAACTGATGTTATGTCAGCACTCCTGATTCAAATCCACTTTTATTTGTATCCCACTGCTATTTTTCAGGAAGGGAATGAACAGGGCTGTGCAGAGAGCATAGAGTGGGCAGGTGCTCCTCAAAACACACAAAAGGGCACTTCTGCGCGCGCTGATCTTTGGAGTGGTCTATTTGTGGGGGTGCCTCGTGGCATTTCACACCAGAAATGCAGCTACTTGTTGGATCTGTGTAATAATAATAAAACACTGCTCTGTCTCTTGTCTCCGCAGACCCCCGCACTCCATAGAGACCCTGAATGCGGCTGCGGAGAAGGCGGGCTCCATTCCTGCCCACCTGCCCAGCGTCCTGCTGCTCCAGGAGTCTGTGAGGAGGGCCAGGGAGTGGCTGCAGGAGGCCCAGGCCATCCAGGTTAGTGTGAGGAGGGCCAGGACATCCAGGTTAGTGTGAGGAGGGCCAGGACATCCAGGTTAGTGTGAGGATTGCCAGGACATCCAGGTTAGTGTGAGGAGGCCCAGGACATCCAGGTTAGTGTGAGGAGGGCCAGGACATCCAGGTTAGTGTGAGGAGGGCCAGGACATCCAGGTTAGTGTGATGAGGGCCAGGACATCCAGGTTAGTGTGAGGAGGGCCAGGACATCCAGGTTAGTGTGAGGAGGGCCAGGACATCCAGGTTAGTGTGAGGAGGGCCAGGACATCCAGGCCATGAACGCAGATTTTACTATGGTGAAAGAAATGCAAACGCCCTCTTTCCATGCCATACCTGAAGGCAGCATTCAAGAGAATTGCCTCGTCCAAACTCTCCTGAACTTGAATGCAGCATCATATGTTGAAAGAATTGCCCTCTCAGTGTAGAAATCCATGCCGTTACGCCACATCTCCAGTCTATGCACGTCCCTGGCAGTAGATGCGTTGATGGGTTTGGTTCTGTGTCGTCGCAGGCGGGGGCCGGTGTTCCCGCGCTGGACACGCTCTCTGACATGGTGCTGCGAGGCCGCGCCATCCCTGCACACCTGGAGCCCCTGGACCAGCTGGAGGCTCTGGTGGCCGAGCTGCAGGAGTGGAAGGAGTCCACCGCCTCCATGTTCCTCATGAAGAGCTCTCCCTTCACCTTACTGGAGGTAAGCTCAGCTACACAGGGATGCTGACAGAACCCTCGCTAAAAACCCCAGGTCAGAAATCCACTCGTCCTAGACAATTCGCCCTCCTGGCCCCCAAACTGTGGAATAAACTCCCTGTCGCACTTTGAACGACAGACTCACTCCCTAAATTCCACCGTGGCCTGAAGACTCACCTTTTCAGACTCCACTTAAGCCCATAGCACTTACCATAGCACTCGCCTACCCCCCAATGACAATACATGAAAGCTAAAGATAGGATACTTAGGTTTTATATAAAGTTGTTTACTGATTAGGTGCTTGTTCAACCTACGTTATTTTATACCATTTAGACCATTCGTCCTAAAAGTGGGGTCCAGGGACTCTCTGGGTTCCTTTTGGGAGGTCAAAATTGACCCTTACAAGTATGTAACTCTCACAGTGTACACATCTGGTTTCATTTGTTACTGAGAGTTAAGGGGAGACTTTGACATTTTAAAGTTTGAGAACTACTGATTTAGACCAAAATGCAACAGGATCTTTTTATAAGGCTCATTGTATTTTCGATATATATACGATATCTCTGAAAAGGCATATCGTGGAGACATTGTATTGTCTCAGTGATATTTAATTACCATATCACTCTCCCCTACCTCAACAGGTGCTGTGTCCTCGGTGTGAGCTGGTGGGGAGCGCAGCCTCTTCTCCCAAGAGGAAGAACAAGAAGGCTAAAGACGGGCCTCCGAGCGGGAAGAAGAGAGCGTGCACGCTCCGAGACCTGGAGAAGAGCCTCGCACGCTGCAAAGACACTACCTCTGCTGTACGCACACACACACACACACACACACACACACACACACACACACACACACACACACACACACACACACACACACTCGCACACACAAGTGGACCTAGCGTAGAGCCTTATGCCTAAACTTTTTTTTATCATTTTGAAAACAGAAAGCATTTTTAAATGGTAAAAGTGGCTGATCTACAAGCACACAGCATGTGCGATGTGAGCTTGTGGATCTATTTTTTTATATTTTCCCCACAGAATAGGGATGTGAGGGTTCAAGTATGTCAAAATAAGTTCCTATCACACAAAGATGTGCTATTTTTGGCCATGTTCCCCCCAAAATAAGGATGCTAGAGTTCAAATATGTAAAAATAAGAAAATTGGCGGATCAGCTTGTGACGGCTATTTTCACCATTTTAAAATGTTTTACAGTAAAGTAAAAAAACATGCATAAGAAGTTTAGGCATAAGGCGCAAGACAGTAACCTGACTTGTGTCAGATGGTGGCAGTAGTGCGTAGGCTACCGCTCTACTTTACCATCTGAGATCTCTCGGGCAGACTCGCTGTGAGTGGCGGGCCATTTTTTGAAATTCTTTAGCAGGTGATTGGATGTGGCCGTCTCTGTCACAGTCTGGGAGTGCCAACTCCAACCACTCATATTGGCCTGTCTGCATCCACGTGGTCTGCAATCAGACTCTATTGGCTCAGAGCCGCTCAGAGCCTGCCCGTAGCTGCCGCTGATTGGTCCGGCCCGGGGCTTTACGAGCGTTATCAACTCCCACCGAGAGATCTCAGATGGTAAAGTAGAGCGGTAGCCTATGCACTACTGCCACCATCTGACGCAAGTCAGGTTAGCAAGACAGGGCACTATAGTCTTAGAGTATGGGAGTTTATCATGTGTAATGTTGCGTTTCCTACCACCAGATGGCGATGCTGGAGGACGTGCGTCTCCGCGAGATGGAGGCCCTCCTCGCTCTCAGGGCGTCCAACGAGTCCAAGCTCCTCCCCGCCGCCGACTGCAGCCACCTGAAGGTGTGCGTGTGTCACAAGCCAGCCATGGGTGCCATGCTGCAGTGTGAGCTGTGCAGGTAGGCTGTGTACCATTATTTAGACTATAGAGCTGTGCAGGGAGGCTGTGTACCATTTGGGATTAGTCTTAGTCTTTTAGTCTTCGTCTTTTAGGCTCAGTCTTACTAAAGTCTTAAGGGCTTTGCACACTGGCGTGATTTTCAACAATTGCGTTTTTTTTCTGTTTGCTGCATGATTAAAACGCATTGGATTTGGTGTGCAATGCTGTGCGGAATCCACGCTGCGGATCCAAAAAGGAGTCATAAAAGGAGTGATGAGTTTTTACCACATGCGACAAGACACACGAATCGAACCTGGATTCGATCGGGAAAAAAACGCACTGCCGCAGCCACCTGCCGCATGGAAAATGTGGAGCCGGTGTGCATGAGGTCATAGAGAATCATTGTTTTCTTTAAAAAAAAAATGTGTAATTTTTTTCCGTGCGAGAAAAACACATCTGTGTTCAAAGCCCTTTAGGCTCAATATAACCACATATATAACTCTGAACAAGTCATTGTCTTCTACTGTCTGTTACTTGGTCTAAAAAAAATATTTTTTCTCAAAAAAAGAATACAATAAAACAAAACAAAACAAAACACATGCCTAGATTAGTTATATGCCACAGTGCTACTGCCAGGTACAAAATCTCTGCTCTGCAAATAATATAGTAACAGTATCAATCACATCTGACACTGTCTGCTACTCTCTGTGCAAAACCAACAAGATTTGAAAAGAACAGATAAGTGCCATTCTCAAATTTGAGACTAATTTGGCCAATGTTTTACCAATTTGTATGGCTTGTCAGATCAAGTCTTGGTCTGACAAACCATACACATTGGTAAAACATTGGCCAAATTGTAATATAATAATAAGAATGAGGACAATATTTTGAAAATAGCCACACACACCGTATATCTAGGTGTGCCCTGGGATCTTTTGGCAATTAAAAGTGTGCCCTGGGAGAAAAAAAGGTTGTGAAACACTGAGCTAAAGTATAAAATAATTCCAGGCCATTATGGGTTCTAACAAACCAAACGCTGTGTGTGTCGTGCAGGGACGCCTTCCACAGTGTGTGCGTCAGGGACCCGTCTGCCGCCGTCGCGGCAGAACCGTGGCTGTGCCCGCTGTGCCGGCGCTGCGAGAAGACCAAGCCCTCGCTGGGCGAAGCCCGCGCCCAGCTGGCCGCGCTGCAGCAGTGGGCACGGCTCCCTGAGGGCGACGCCCTGCGGCACGCCGTGGAGAGAGCCCTCTGCTGGCAGCGCCGGGCGCTGCAGCACCTCTCCATCTCCGACGCCTCGCAGCAGTGCGACCGGCCGGGGACTCCGCCCACTCTGACGCGCTGCATGGCGGCTTCATCGCACCACGGCGGCCTCGCGGCGGAGGATGACAACGCACAGGTCAGGAGGAGGGGTCAAGCTCTTTGTCCCCTGGGTTTGAACTGGGATTGGGATCCATTAGAGTTTTAAAGAGTCCAGTTCCTTCACGATTGACCTCTTTAATGGTCCAATTCTCCTTTTGCGCAAAGTAATGCAATGCAAGATAGAGGGCGCCAGATCCCTTTGAGTCACACCCTATACCACTACTTCCTGTTCATCCACAGAGCATTGATTCTAGTCATTTTCTCCATTAGATTTCTTTTCACTTTTTTCAACTTTTATTACTTGGGATGGTAAAAAGATGAGGCAGACAAATAAAATGTATTTTGACAAGTAATAAAAGTTGAAAAAAGTGAAAAGTAAACACTTTAATCTAATGGAGAAAACAACTAGAACCAACTTGCCAATTTTTATGGGCCACAACTTGAGTAAAAAATCGCACCCGTGCGAAGTGAGCGGTGCAAACTAATTCCTGTAAGGGCGCCTGCGCGAATCAGTGTTGAGAGGCATGCATGGCAATATTCTTTGTGTTGTGTATGATGTCAGTCTAGAGGTCTGCTCAGACTATATAAGGTTTTCGTGTGTCCTGACCTTTACACCGGCTCAAAACGAACACCTCCCAGGATTCGAAACAGCAACCATAGACTACAGGGTTTAATGTAGCGTGGTCGCTGTCTTGAATCCTGGGTGGGGGTCGATTTGCGCCAGAAAGGTCCAGGATATGCGGTTGGTCAGACTTTTTCCCTCTAACTTTGACTGACGGCCAACGCCAAGAAGTGCTGGGTTGCCTCTTGGAAACAGATTATGTCGGGAGTATATTATGCGCAACATACCAGCCAGGTTTGTTAGTATCCTTGACCAGACCAAAGGCTCATAACAATTTATCGTGCACATTCATGTGCACATTTATGTGTCACCAGAAACTCCATTTTGAGTAGCCGAGATGCAGGAGAAACTCCTAATTGTCGCTGTCTGAAACCAGATAGAGCCAAATAGAGCTTCTTGTGGGTTATAAAGCAAGGGGGAGACAGAGGGAGAACAGACAGGATGTCAGACAAACAGCCTGGCCATTAACAGCCTGGTGGCAGTCAAAGAGTGAATAGAAGAGAAAAATAATATGCAGTCCAGACCAGAAGCTCAAACAAAACAGACAGAGGGTTTAGGAAAAGTCCAGGATATGAAACAACCTGGCCATTACGCCTGGACCTTTCATGAACTTTAAACCGGTCTCAAGTGCAAGTGTAATGGCCAAGACAGATCTAAATTAGCATGAACAACACAGCATTTGATTGGTCTGTTCTGTTTGGCTAACACATGTCGTCACGAGTAGAACGGTTTCTGATTGGTCGATTCTAATGTTTAGTTAATCAACTAGCCAATCGATGAAGAATGAAAGAATCGTCCCGTGCTAATATGTTTTAGCTAAATAAACCGAAAGTGAAATATAGGAGCGGTTTGCACCGCTCAAAAAATAGAAGTGATATAAAAGTGAAAGAAGTAATATTAATTCTATATAATAATAATTATTATTATTATTACACTAATAATAATATGTATTTCCCTCCATCCAGGCTCCATATCTGACTCCAGAGTGGAACAGGACGCAGCATGCAGTCTTCTACACAGAACACAGATGTATTCCTCTGCAGGGTCAGTCTACTAGTCATTCTTCACTGTATATTAAACATTATATATACTGTATATTTAGCGCTACCTAGGTGGGAAAGCGCAAGCTGTTTTGTAGGAACATTTTGATTTATTTAATCTTTTAACAACTTGTTTTGTGTGTGTGTGTTTGTGTGTCAGGCTTGAGTGCAGAGCTGGAGGAGCTGATGGTAGAAGGTCTGCTCCTGCCGCTGGGGTTACCAGAGGTCAGCCGTCTGTACCATAGTCTGCTGAATGCACCTCCCAGCATGGCCTGCAGTCTGGCGCCCCCGCAGGACGACAGCCACACTGCAACGCAGTGCAACAACAACAGCAGCAGCAGCAACAACTCTCAGGGAAAGAGCCACCCGCGGAAAGAGGTTCAAAGCCTGATTGTTATTAGTTTCTTTTATGATTCAAACCAAACACTTCCTGGTTGAAGGACTTTCATTGTGTCGTTTTACTTTAAAACGAGAACTAATGCAGGCTTCTTTGTTTGGCTTTAATTTATAGTAGAGGGTAGTACGAACAAAATCATAATTATTAATTATTTACTGGACCCGGTCCCAAACAGACCAAGGAGGATTTGAATCTATCTATCTATTACACCCCTCTTATGTATAATTTTCAATCCGAAAGTTTAATATAATAACCCGACCAGTGGGAATTGGATTCAATGTTTTGGACCCGGCTCGGTTCTCGGTAGTACAATATTTGGATCCGAGATGTAGTCGAGTAGAAGTAAAAGTATTGGAAACACTCAATAAGTGTACTTGAGTACCGTACAGTAAATGCACTTAAGCCCCTTTTTCGACTGCAGCTTATCGGTAAGAAACAAATTGACCCTTTTAACTGTGATTATAATGCAATATAAATTTGTATTACAACTATCCTAAATTATAATACACTATAATGGATTATAACTATAGTATTAATGTAATACTATGATAATTATAATACACTATAATAGATTATACTGTAATAGTGGTTATAACACAATATAATCTATTATCATGTATTACAACTATATCCTGTTGGTCTAAATGAAAAGTCATTGAGTGATCAGTCATTATGAAGTGTTTGGCCCTGTTTGGCCTAGCTCAGACCTACTCTAGATTGGATACTTTTTAGTACCATGTTTAGTACCACTTTCACACCACTCTACCCAGGTCCTTGTAGTGGAAAACCTGGCCCAAGTGGGCGGTGTGGTGTGGTGTTGGGCCTGTGGAAAAGGGGCTTTAGAACAGCTGCAATACTGCTGGGTGACCAAGTGGTGCTGTTGAGCAGCCTAGACACACACACACACACACACACACACACACACACACACACACACAGGGTATAGCTGCTCAAATGCTGCGCTCCACTTCTAACTGATGGGTTTGATAAATTGTTTTCCTCTAGGGTGGCGTGGACGACGTCGACAGGGCTCAGGACGCGTTGGGCGTCTCCCCGGAGAAGAAGCCCAAACGCCCGCTGGAGCGGGACGTCCCGGAGGAGGAGGTAGGAGGAGGAGGAGAGCAGCGCAGCGAGCGGGACAGGAAGCTGTCCCGTCACAAGAGGCCGAGGATCAACAGGAAGAAGAGGAGCGCTAGCGGCGGCGAGCGGCGCGCCACCTCCACCTCCTCGTCCCCGCGCTCCTCGGACTCCTCGCGCTCCGGCGGAGAGTCGGACAGCGGCGAGAGCACCGCCGCCTGTCCGGCACAGAGCTGCCTGCTGCCGGAGGGAGAAGAGGTAAAGGTTTTACCCCGACTTTACCCACATACGGCTAGGGCTGTCACGATCATGACATTTTACATGACGATTAATTGTCACTCAAATAATTCGATTAACGATATAATTGTGTTTTTGTCATTGACAATTACATTTCTGTTTGGCCGTGAGAGATGTAAGCCATTTACCATGAGAGGGAGTGGGTTGTTGGCTGATTTACCACTGTTTCAGGGTTGTGGCACGAGGCGAAGCCGAGTCCCAAACAACCCTGAAACAACCACTTCTACCATATAAATGAAAGAAAACACAGTTGTAACTTCCAAGGTTATTTAGTTACAATCATTAATTGTTTCAGTGGGCGGGGTCCATGAGCCAACTCAAGGTTGTTGACTGATTTACCACTGTTTTAAGCCAATCAGAATCCAGTATCTGAACATGTGACCACAAAAAGTGGTAGAAATGTGATATTTAAGCAATATTACACGAGAGGTTGTGCATTATCACGGTTATCTGGCACGACAGTCTTGCTGCAGGAACGAGCCGAAGGCGAGTTCCGTAGGCAGGACTGAAGTGCCAAAAAAAAAACACGTCAACTTCATTTCATTGTAATTAAGATATTCGATAGGAATTTGAAATTTTTTAATGCCACATTTAGCTACTATGTCCCTGAACTTCACATGAAAACTGCTAGCCTAGCCGCCTAGCATAGTGTGGGGAGAGAGAGAGAGCGCACAGCTGAATTATTTTCTTGATGAGACAGTGCAGTAGTGCTCGTTATCTGCACTGTTGGAGAGCCTGTTTTTCATTGAAAGCCCGACTACCCGTTGTAAAATGTGGCTTTAATACATGTTCGGTTGTGAGATTTTTGCTCTGATCCACGTTGTCTTCTCTCTGTCTCCCCCTGCAGGTGGACTGGGTCCAGTGCGACGGCAGCTGCAACCAGTGGTTCCACCAGGCGTGCGTGGGCGTCACGCTAGAGCTGGCCCAGAGCCAGGACTACGTGTGCCACGGCTGCACCGCGAGCGGCAGACACGCCCGCGCCCAGTGAGACTGCATGGAGGGAGGGAGGACGGTGATGGCTGTACCCTACTATAGCCCCGCTTGGAACCCTCGCCCTCCGCGATAGCTCCCGACTCTAGGTCCTGCTTCGCAGGTCGACCGCAGAGGGTGACACCGGGTTAAAGCTAAATCAAGGACGTTGGCCACAGTTGGCCGGTGTCACACTCTGCTGGCAGCCTATGCGCAGCGGAACTCCTATACTGTATATCCACGGGTTTCCCAAGGAGTTTACTGGGGAAAAGGGGGTGTGTTTATGCGGGCTTCACTTCCTCCACACAGCTGATTCAAATCACTTACTAAAGCACCAAGTAATCACCATGCAGAGATTCAGGTGTGACAGGCTCACAGCAACCAGTCAGAATGAAACAGCTAAGAGGAACAGGAAGTGATGCTCAACTTTTACACAAGGGCTCATGGGATACTAGTCTCGCGTAGCCAGACAACTATTCCACAATCTCTGAATGCTATATAGAGTCTGGAACTACACCTCCTGAAATCCCAGTATCGGAAGCTGGCATTATCATTGACGGAAATATATTTTAAAGTGTAATTTCTGATAAGCAGCAATATATATATATACAGTATATGCTTAGATGATTTGTATTTATATTATGATAAATATGCGCGACTGTAAAAACGAAACGGTTCTCATGCCGGATACTCATGATTATTAGAACTTCCTTCTCCCAGGCTGTATGACCGGAGCATTTGCAAATTGTAGGAGTCAACAGTCTGGCCACGCGAGACTAATGGGACACTAGAAACCTGTGGATATATAGCGGTGGGGTGGGAGAGATTTCCGACCGGGAACTAGGCTGTACCATAAACCACACAGACACAAACCACCCAGTTGTGAGACGGGGCGTATATCGGACGATAAAACAACAAGACGCGCAACACGAAAGCGAGCCGTTAGCTGTACGATAAAATGACAGACACGACCCGGGGGAAAGCGAGTCGTACTCGCGACACAAGAGAACGATGACGACGACGACGACGGAGTGAAGGAGAATTAAAGAGCAGGAAGTGATGGTTTGTGGGAGGAAGCCGTTAAGGAATGTCACATGACTGTCTCTGTCCCTCGCTGTCCCCACTTTGTTTTTGTAACGACGGTGCTATTTTTCCTCTCTTTTATTGACTTGTTGTCCAGAACCATACGGTTCGACTTATTTTATTTTATTTGTTTTGTATTTTTTACATATATATTATATTATATATATATTTCTTTCTTCCTATAAAAATGTTTGTGGTTGTTCGAATAATTGGACTGTATGGGAGGGCGCTTGCATGGCAAATCCATTACATTGGTGTGAAGGAGGAGGGGGTCGTCCCCCCTCCCCCCATGTGAGGATTTAAGGGTTAAGCCTAATTTAAGGGTCTTTACATACCGGGGGAGCGTACAAGAAATAAACCACACCAAAAATATCATACTTGAATAATTTACATCAAAGCTATTTGTATAGTAGTTCAGTGGTTCTCAACTGAGAGTGCACCATTTGGTGTCCATTTGGTTCCATTTGTACACTCTCAGAGTTACAGACCTGTTTAAGTGTCAATATAGAAGCCCCTCAAGCAACCCAGAGGGTCCCAGGACCCAATTTTGAGAACCACGTGATATAGTCGATGCCTCATCCTAATCACATTGATGCTTTCTATCTTTGGTCCATATTCTAATTCCGTTGTTTTTAGTTCTCCATTTAATTCCGTTCTCTCGCTGCGTAATATTTGCGTTTCGGTGTGGATGTACTTAGTTGTGACATAAGCGTCCTAAAAGGTATATATTTTAGGGCTAAATGAATGCCATTTATAACAAACGACCTCCCCGGTGTGTAAAGCCCATTTTCCACTACGAGGCGGAGCCAGAACCTTTTTTTTGGGTTGTGTTTCCATAGAGCACAGCCCGGTTTCAGGCAAGGTTCTGGGAACCTTTTTCAGGTCCTGCTTTTGATGTAGTACTAAACTTGAGTTCTTTTTTGGGACCTTCCCGGTTAGGTCTGGTTATACAGTATATACAGTATATATAAACGTAATCAGAACTTGGTCCTTGGAACTTCACAGGTTTTTGAAAGTTCTTGGTTCTGGAAAGTTCTGGTTCTAGTTCTGGTTCGGCCCTGTAGTGGAGAAGGGGCTTAAGAGACCTCTTATGCTTCATCGCACGGTGGAGTGTTAATTAATGAAGCTTCATATAAAAACGATAATTATCTACTTTGGAAAACCCTCCTTGCATGCAAAACCAGAAACACCCCCCCCCCCCCCCCCAACCCCAATCCCTTAGGGAGTAAAAACTATTAAAAAAAGATAATTCTGTTACAAGGTTTTGTAAAAAAAAAAAAAGAAAGAAAAAAAAAGGTTTTTGTTTGTTGTTCTTTAAACCCGGTGTTTAGCACATTGCATCTTAATATAATTATTCCCGGTTTTTTGTTTTGTTTTGTTTTTTGTAGGTTTTAGGTTTATTTATCTGAGCAATAACGTTTGTCTGAATTTTACCTTTTTAAAAGAAAACGATAACGGCTTGGTTCTCCCGCTGATGTGTTGGTGCTTTAGCAATGTTTTTGTTTTGGTTTTGTTTTAATTTTTTTTCTATGTACAGAATGCTGAATAGATGAGATGTCACGCCTAATTTATGCTCTTGGCACAGGACGGGCGTCGCGCGGACAAAAACAGCTTGCAGACCGGCTGTTGTTTGCCCTTGCGACGCCCGTCGCGCGGCGAGAGCGCGAACGGGGCTTTAACGATGTAGCAGAATGAAGGATTGACTGCTCCAGCATGGGGTTGTGTGTCTTTTACCTGTCTTTCTTTCTTTTTTGTCGGGGGAGGGGGAGGGGGAAGGACGTGGGGCTCGTTTAAAAGACGTGGCAGTTTATATTGTGGAATAAAAAAATGCATTTGTTCTATTAAAACGTCGTCTGTTCTTTTCACTCGACGCGAGTCGCCAGGTCTACAAGCTCGTGCGTGTTTTGTGATCATCTGAATCTGTAAAGTTACTTGTGCAACTTTGGGTTTCGATTGAATAATCGTAGCCGAGTAAAAAATAAATAAAAGTACAATATTTGGCGTCAGAGATCTACTGCCGTAGAAGGTTAAAGTATTGGAGAAATTTACTTGATTTGAGCAAGTACCTCAGTCCTCAGAAATTGTACTCAAAGGGGAGCACGGTGGCGCAGTGGTTAGCGCTTTGCCTCACAGCTAGAAGGTCCTGGGTTCGATTCCCGGCGGGGGACACTGTGGGCACTGGGGGGCGTGTTCCTCCCTCCGCATCATCAGCGCCCACACCCTAGGTGGGGTTGGCGATAGGGCCTTTCTGTGTGGCGTTTGCATGTTCTCCCCGTGTCTCCTAGGGTTGATACCCTCACAAAACATGCAGTAATCCTGGTCTCAATAATGCCTCCCCTTGCCAGCCGGGGCGCCTGATGGAGGGAAAAGGAGCTGGTTGGAATAACGTGTTCCTTCCACGCGCCACGTCCAAACCAGGGAAATCCCCACTGTCATGGTGAAAAGAAGCAACTTGGACTCCTCATGCACTGAAGGAAGCATGAGGTCAGTCCGTTGTCTCCCCAGGCGTGGCAGAGGGAGAGCAGAGCCCAGGATTACATATGCAATTGGCACTGGGTGAAAATGGGTTAAAAAAAAGAAAGAAAAAATTGTACTCAACAAGTACAGTAGCCTACTTGAGTACATTTAGTTCATCATCATAACCTTTATTTCAGTTTTGAGTACAGTTGAGGAGCAGGCCCTCATTTTCAACGTAGCCAGAGATACAGAACACAACAATCCACAGGAATAGACATTCATACACAGCAAACATCAAAACACATGAATCAGGAAACACTAAAGTTATTGTTCCAACGCTGCCATTGGTCCAGCTCTACACCAAGTTAGGGAGTGAAGAGGGAGGCGGAGGTTGCAGTTTTAAGTTAAACAGCCAAAGTAGGACGGCTAGGCTTGTCCATTATGGTCGCTCTTTGGCTGTATAAACGACAACCTCTTTCCGGGGGGGATAATGTATAAGAGCGGGAGCAAAGCTTCCCGAGAGTACATAAACATGTCTCTTCCGTCGGGTCAGATCTTAATAACTCTGTTACGATAACAATAACACTGACACTAGTCCACTCCAGGCCCCACTACTTTTATAACAAAGACAACCATGTCGGAGGAAGGAGACTTTATGGACGACAACACGGAGGCTCTGCTGGCGTCCCTGACGGCCGCGGAGCTGGAAGAGCTCAGCCAGGAGGTGTTGGACATGGACGGGGACGGCTGGGTGCCTGCAGGCCTGCGCCAGAGGAACCAGACGGACAAGCAGCCCTCGGTGCGCTACAACCGTATGGCCATGCTGGACTTCTGCGAGCAGCAGACCAAGAGGCTCATCCAGAGAGAGATGTCCACCGAGGTTGGTTGGAACTTTTCTTATTTCGTTTGGGAAAGTTAAACGAATCTTTGACCAATCTGGGAACTAAATGCTTACTTACCAATACCTTTCTCTACAATTGTGTTCATAAAGGTGTCTACTATCACCTCTGAATGTGTTCCAACCCAACTCCCATGGGAAACCTTGTGGGAGCCAATCAAAGTTGGTCCCATTGACAAAACTATGGTTTAGTGATGAGTCATCACTTTTCACAGTTTTTAGCCGTTTATTAGCCCAAGGAATGTTGTTCGTGCAAAACAAATGCTTGCAATGGATTCAGAATCATAGAAAAACCCCTGGTTTGATATTTTCAAAGACTCCAGATCAAGATTTTTTCACTGAGTGCCGCGCTGCGTGCTTGTAGATCTGCTATTTTTCAATAGAGGGTATGCGCAATTGCGCATGCATAAAGTGAATGGCAAATCGAGTGGCAAAGTGAGTTTAATGTCGTGTAACGTTGTTTAATGCAATTAGATAGGACTTTTCTGTTTGGATGTATGGGCTGTCAAGTCCAGAAAGTAGTTTTTTTTGCCACTCAGTAGGCGTTCCTGCATAACTTCCTGGTATGATGATGATGTCACGCGCATACCCTTTATAGCTAAAGCAATAAATAATTCTAGGCCTGGGTTAAAGTAAAAACTAGAATTGAAATATTTCAATAAATACTTTGTTGCTTGTCGTTTTCTTTAGCATAACAAAGAATATTAAATTCGGCTATAAGTAACCGTCATTTTTCATGAGGCAATGTCCAGTCCACGATAAAACTAAACAGCTGTGTCCACTTAAAGGCAACGGCATCACAGCAATGACGGCATGCTTCGTTGCGCTCAGACATTAACTCTATGGCGCAGCACAGACTAAAAAAAAAGAAGAAAAAAACAAAGAGGAACGCACGTGCACACATAGACATGAAAGGAGGCTTGAGCTCCTGCCCTTTCATCTGTCTCTAGCAAAAGTGCCCTCTCCAGACCATGAATGCAGTTTTTACTATGGTGAAAGAAATGCAAATGCCCCTCTTTCCATGCTATAGCCTGAAGGCAGCGAGAATTGCCTTGTCCAAACTCTCCTGAACTTGAATGCAGCATCTTATGTTGAAAGAATTACGTAGTGTAGAAATACATGCCATACGCCACATCTCCAGTATTGACTATATGCTTAGTTCAGTGTGGTGTCAAGAACTGAAAATAGCCGAACTCCAAGCTCACAACACGTCGCAGCGTCTGCTATTTTCAATATTTTTAGAAATGTCAGCCCCTGCATCTCTAAGATTCTCTGCACGTCCCTGGTAGACTAGCGCAAAAAGGCGGGAGAACTAGCAACTACAGGGGGGAAATCTGTCGGAGTGCTTTTCGAGTGCTGCATGATGACGTCGTTTCAGTACAGTTTTGGAAGCTGGTTATTGACTTTGTCGCTTCGCAACAGAGTAAAAACAACAACATGTGAGCACTTCTTCCTCCACCTCCACTGCCTAATTTGAAGACAAAGTACATTCCTTCTGCCAACAAGCTGCCTTTTAAGGTTGGCTCAGCTGCACTTCCTAACAGCCTGCTGTAAACTAAACCGCCTTCTGCCCTAACTCAGTGGTTCTCAAACATTCACATTTCAAGGTCTCCCCGTAAATGGTAAATGGTGCATTTACACAGTATATTGCACCTTTATCCAAGGCACTTTACAAAGAGTGTGCATTACATTCCCCCATTCACACACACATTCATACACCGATGGCAGAGGAAACCATTCAAGGCACCAACCTGCTCACCGGGAGCAACTAGGGGTTCAGAGTCTTGCTCAAGGACTCTTCGACACTAACTCTGGGGGAGCCCGGGATCAAACTGGGAACCCTTCGGGAACCCTCCGTCTTGAGCTTTGAATTCATGGTGATTTTTAGTTTTTGCCGCATCCCTGAGCCAATCGTTTGATGACAGGTGAAGTCTTCGGTTAAATTAACACATTTAGCTGGGGACCCCCCGGTACAATGTTTATATCATTGTGTAGACCCTTCAGAAAAATGCAATTATGCGATAGAATTTCCCGCATAATCAGCCAAATGCCACAGATTATGCAGGGGTCACGTTTTCAAAAAGGCAGCATATTGCATATTTCTGCCAGCATATTTCTGCCAGCATATTTCGGAACTACCCGGATATTTCACAGCATAAAATCACATAAACCCTGCATATTTCGCGTAATTTCGCAACTTTCCACAAACTTTCTGCAATTTCACTGCATAAAATCACAGAATACTCAGCATATGTCATCGCAAAATCAATGATTTTAGTCCGCATAATCAAGGATTTTTGCCTGTGTTTTTCTGGAGTGTCTAATTGTGATCTTGATGTTTATTTTTATTTTCCTGTGTCTCATTAAAGGGGGAAACAAGCGGAGATGGAGGGGAGAGAAGAGGGAGCCATGATGATGTGAACACTGAGCAGGAGGACAAACCAAAACCGCCAGACGATCACACCTGTTCACCCACCGCAGACCACTCCTCCTCTGGCTCCGGGAACGCAGCGGGAGGGACCTCGGACACAAGCCCGCGCGACGACGTACGCCTGTTCGACACGAGACCATCCGACACAAGCCCGTCTAAAGTGGACGCAAACGAGGACACGCACGGCCGCGAAGCGGAGCGGCGGGCGAACAAACAGCAGCAGGACCGCGAGGTCGTTGCGACAGGCGACGAGGGCAAAAAGGACTTTGGGAAAGACGCGGACGAGGAGGCCGATAAGAACCCGGAGGGCCGTTGTCGCGCAGAGGTCAAAGGCGAAACCAATCGGGGGAAAAAGGAAGAGAGGAGGGGCAACAACAAAACGCTGGAGCTCATCTCCAAGTTGCAGAGGAGAAACGAAGCGAGACGAGAGGAACCCGCAGGAAGCGAGGAGGACGGTCACAAGAGGACAGAGTGCAGCAAGACCAAAGACCTGGTCTCAAAGCTGCAACACCAGACTAAGAGAGACAAAAGACGGGAGGCGGACGGCGGTGGAAAAACTCCAAAAACGAAAGGACCGCCCACCGGAGCGGAAACTGTGGTGGTTGACGAGAAGGAACGTGTTCCAGCCCTCCTCGCAGAGAAGGAACCCAGCGGACTCCAGCACAGCATCAGGCACGTGCACACATCAAAGGGGGCTTGAGCCCCTGCCCTTTTATCTGTAAAAAGTGCCCTCTCCAGACCATGAATGCAGTTTTCACTATGGTGAAAGAAATGCACTGAAAATAGCCGACCTCCAAGCTCACAACGCGTCGCAGCGCGACGCGTTGTGAGCTTGGAGGTCTGCTATTTTCGATATTTTCACCAAAAGGCCCTTTTCAGAAATGTCAGCCCCTGCCTCTCTAACATTCTCTGCAGGTCCCTGCACAGCAGCAGTCCCACACAGAACACCACGGTCCGTTCCGAGGGGAACGCGCGTGACAGCAACGATGTCCAGATGAGAAGTAGAAGGAGCGAGGAGGAGAAATCTGTGGCAGCCGGCGATGGAACGGAACAATCCCTTGATGTTTCAAGTACGTTCGACGACGAGCCACTTAAGCCCATTTTCCACTGCAGCTTTAGCACCACACTACACAACACTACACCGCACCGCACAGGACCACATAAAATATCAACATTTTTCATTACACAAAAGTACCCCTATTGGTAAGAAACACATTTACCCTTTTTAACTGTGATTATAACACAATATAAATTTGTATTAGGCCTACAACTATCCTAATTATAATACACTATAATGGATTGACCAATAAGGAAAAGGGGTACTGAAGCCCAAAACGGTTGAGAACCGCTGTCTTAGACAACTGTGACCGCTCGATTTACACCAAATCTTGCAGCCGTATTGTGAGTTTGTAGATTGGCTATTTGTTGGTGATGTACACAATATAATCTAGTAATCTACATCAGGGTATTGTGAGTAGGGCATTCACGAATAGTGATTTTTAGTATTCGAATTATTCTACCTCAAAGTATTCGAATAGTCAAATATTCGACAGGGCTGGCCAAACTGTCAAATATTAAGTAAGCAAGAGGCGAACATTGTGAAAATAGCCGATCTACATGCTCACAACGCCTCGCGTTGCGAGGCGTTGTGAGCATGTAGATCTGCTATTTTCACAATATTTATCTGCGGAACCGAATCAAATTTAATGTAATACCTACAATGTGTGCTTACCAGGGTGGGGGTCCCCAGTTCAAATATGTTTATTTTGGGAGTCACAGCCTAAAAAGGTTTGAGAAGCCCTGGTATAGAGCATTAACAAATTCATCCACCAGGGGCATTGACAACTCATTCTTATGACTTCCTATCTAGCCAAGCTTTATGAACCATATATTTTTTAAAGAGAAAACAATAATAAAAATAATTTAAAAAAGCAAATATTCGACTTCGGTGAACAACGTCGAATAGTGACTTTGATGTTCGAATATTCGAATATTCGGTGAATGCCCTAATTGTGAGTAACCCTAGTACTTGGTCCTGCAGTGTTCGAGGATCTCCTGGAGCGCGTCAGGGGGAACGACCCGTCGCTGACCGAGCTGAACCTCAACAACTCGGAGGCGGTGCGGGTGCAGACCCTGGTGCAGTTTGCCGAGGCGCTGCGGCTCAACGCCAGCGTCCGCACCCTGGCGCTGGCAAACACCCGCGCCGACGACCGCGTGGCGCACGCCGTGGCCCGCACCCTGCAGGAGGGGCACCCGTCTCTGACCAGCGTCAACCTGGACTCCAACCTCCTCACCAGCAGGGGCATCCTGGCCCTGATCCGCGCCATACAGAACAACACGAGTACACGTTTTTACAGAATCTTGCATGAAGATGTGTGTCTTATGAATATTTTTGAATATTTTTGACCCGATTCTATAAATGTCTTCTAAATCCTTCTTCTGAATCAGTGGTTCTCAAACTTTTTCATGTCAATGACCCCCAAAATGACATGCATTTGTCCCATGGACCCCCATCTAAACATATGTTGTTCCAGGGACCAGAAGCAGAGATTTGAGACAAAAGTTTGCCTTGAAAAATATATATTCAAATCAAAGGTTCAAAAGGCTGGTATATCTGCTATTTTTCAACAGTTAAAGCATGAAATATACCCAGGTCTTATAATGGCTTTAAAACAACAGGCGTGACGGAGCTCCGCTTCCACAACCAGCGGCACATCTGCGGGGGGAAGGCGGAGATGGAGATGGCTGAGCTGCTGAGAGGCAACACCAGCCTGCTGAAGCTTGGCTTCCACTTTGAGCTGGCCGGGCCGCGCATGGCAGTTGCCGGCCTACTGAGCCGCAACGTGGACCTGCAGCGCCAGTGGCGCCTGGCCCACAAGCTGCAGGCGGAGGAGGAAAGACGCCCGACGGCCCCAGTGTCGTCTGCCCCAGTCCCACATCTGCCGGCGCCCACGGCGGCGTCCAAGGTGGCATCAACAGCGACGTCCACGGCGTCGTCCAAGGTGGCGTCCAAGGTGGCATCAACAGCGACGTCCACGGCGTCGTCCAAGGTGGCGTCCAAGGTGGCATCAACAGCGGTGTCCACGGCGGCATCCACAGCGGCGTTCACGACGGCGTCCACTGCGGTGTCCAACAGACTGGCTCCTGAGCCTCCCCAGGACAAGAAGAAGAGGAACATGTTCTCACACTTCATGGAGAAGAAGACCAAGACACCTGCTGCTCGGGATGCTTCCTCTCATGGACCTGCAGCCCACAGCATCGCCGCAAAGCATTCTGGACCTCAGGTCGGTACACTTTAGGATCTTTCTTTTTAGTTTGACTTGTTTTCAATTTCAAATTTAATTTAATACCTAATAGGCCTGTATCAGTAGCCTGGCTCCAGCCAATAGACCCGCCCACTCTCTGAGTGAACTGCATCGTAGAGTCTGAAATCAGGCTACTGTATCAGTGGTTCCCAAACTTTTTAGCTCAAGACCCAAAAGAGAAATTAGACGTTTGCCCGGGACCCAATCTAGTGAAAATAGACGATCTGCAAGCTCACAACTTGTGAGCTTGTAGATCGTCTATTTTCACTACTTCTTAAACATTTGGAATGAAATTTATGGAATTTCTTAGATTTTTTATTTATTTTACTTTTATTTCTTCATGAAATTACAGAATATATATATATATATATATATATATATATATATATATATATATATATATATATATATATATATATATATATACACACACACACTGGCTCCCAGTGTTTGGGAGCCAGTGCCCTATATGGTTGACCCCGGAGTCCCCCATGGCTCTATGTTTGTGTCTTTTCTGCTTTCTGTTATTGTGGCGAAGGCTTTCTCTGAAAAGAACCGATCAATGAGCTCAAAACGTGTTGCAACACAACTATGGTCCTATTTCCTGCGAACACCCACATATATATAGGTATTTAGTGATAGTTTTAGGAACAGTGGAAATGGCAGATCTACAAGCTGTATTGTGATGAATTATGAGCTAGCAGATCGTCTCTTTTCACTATCTTCTAAGAAGAATATCGGCATATTGACAAGGGCAAAACTGTAATCACAATACGGTTTCAGTCAGTCCTCGTTTTTTGGACCTCAGGTTGTCACGCCTCCTCCTCCTGACCCCGCCTCCACTGTGTCAGGGAGGCCGTCCTTACGGAAGCCGTCGACGCCCCCAAGCAAGCAGGAAGGTCACTGCTCGCGAGGGAGGCTGCTGGACTCCATCTGCAGCGGCACGCTGAAAGTCTTCAAAAAGGTACTACTGACCTTATAGGGTCCTCAAAGTGGGGTGAGGGGGACCTGCCAGGGGGTCCTTGAGGGGCTTCCAGAGGGTCCATCAACAACGTGGGCATGTTGCTTCAAATTCAGTTCAACCACTTTAGCCCTTTATAATAAAACTATGCACAAAAAGATAGGAAACTTAACTTCGTTCCATTATAACTCCCCAATTGGTATGTAAGGGATAACGTCTGCCTCAGCGGTCATTATCGAGCGATAAGATCCCGACAGGCTGACATGGCACCGACACGAAGCGGAGGTGCCATATCAGCCTGACGTTGCATGGTGCAAAACAAAACATAATCTTGGCCTGCATGCCTTTCGGCCTGGCGGAGACAACAAAATATCATAATGTAATAATGGCCCATATTGTGGAGAAAAGTCTTACATTGTCATATTTATATATTTATTTATCATTTACTATGAAAACCCACAGCTCATGTCCGTCAGTCAGTCACGCCTCATGTCACGCTCCATATATGGCCAAAACAGAATTCATTTCCAAGTGTGACTTGTGTCACGGCAACCACACAATCTGTATTCTGTCCTTGTCCTGTTTATGCCCATACAGTATATGGAGATCCCTGATGTCATCAATATTAAGCCCGTATCTGGGAATTCCCATATATGGACATATTGTGTAAGTCTCTGTTGTTTCAGCATGACCTCGCCCTCTCTGTCTGCAGGATAACGCAAAAACTACCGGACCAAATTACACAAAACTTGTAGGAGTGTTGCATTGGCCCACTTAGATGCCATATCATTTTCAGATGGGGGTTCACTGCCAAATATAGCCTATATAATTATAATTTTGGTTTGAGCACCACTCATATAGCAACATACGTTTTTCAGAAAACTGTTTAGACATAATCTGCCTCAGGTGACTTCAATGCCACTTAAACCCTCTTCCTTAGTTGAACGGCATCCACCAGGGCTCTGTACTAGTCTGGGTGGATCTAGATTCCAAATACTATGGCATCACGCAATGACGTCACAACATTGTCATCACAACCAATGTACCTGTATTTAAAAGTAAACGTCCGGAGGTTACATGGGCGGAGCCACGTCAGTGTTCCGGTAATGTCAACAATATGTCACAGAAAGACGAGTCGTCTTCTCACAACGTGGTGTCTGTGATATCTCAGTTTGCAGATGATAATTTAACATTTGTGCGGAACATTAGCACTGGACTCGCAATTGTTGGTGTTATTGTAATATTATTGTAATAGCAAGGAGTATCAGACTGATCACCAAGTTTGGAGCTGTGTCTGATATCCCTACTCGATTTATTGAGAGGAACGTAAGCCTTCGTGGGACACTTCATACCATCACAGATAAAGGACTGGAAGTGGAACATGTCCCAATATACCTCCCTGTCCTCTCCCATCTACTTTCAAGAGGTGTGCACACCTCTTCACTTGCAGTGCGTCTAGCAGGAGTGCAGGTGACACCAGAGGGGACGACATGGATGAAGAAGCACCTGGCTGCTGATCCTGTAGTCTGGCTGAAGCTGATCACTCGGGAGGAGAACACACTACACTGTTTGGTGTCTTACAGCAAGCAGGGGTCATTATGGAGCCAATGTGTGAATGAAGAGCTACTTAAGCTGGGTCTGGCACGCACTGTGCCTATCTCAGGACTGCCTTCTGACTCTCATCTCTGTCGGCGGCTACACAAACAGCTACGCAAGGCAGAGGTTAAAGCCGAAAAGAAGGGTCGAGGACTGTGGAAGGAAGACAGCCTATGGGAGAGGGCCTCAAAGGCTGTTAAAGACAATACATTGCTCAGATTCATAATGAGGCTCTTCAAGAGAACTTGATTCATATTCATTGATCAATTCAGTGACCAACAAGGTAAAACTATAGGTAAAACACAAAGAAAGAAGAAGAAAGTTCAGGTTGACCCCCCCTAAATTAGCTGGGATTGTGTTGGCTTGGAAGAGGATTTCAGAAATGTTAAGGATCAATGCTTAATTTATAGTCTCATTTGGACTAAATTTACAATAATTAAGCAAGGACAGCAAGGACATTTAAAATGTGGAAAAGATTGTTGTTCAACCTTTTAACCGATTTAGACCTGCGGCAGATTCTAATAACGCCTTCTAAATCATACCCTAAGTTTTCTTAAAAACGTCAGATTTTAATTCAAAAATGTCCCAAAAATATATGTTGCTATAATAGCAATGTTGCACAAAGGTTTTCCCTGACTGAGAAAGGTATAACAGCGTATACTGGTAGGTGTCTAAATGGGTTTAATTGCACAGGTCATCCACACTTGTTAATATGTTTTCTCTAGTTTTATTATCCCAGCCTAGTAGTATCAGTTGCAAAATCCGTGTTGTCTTCTTCTAGCATCCATTCAAATTGATAAAAATGCTATCATTGTCAACTTCTGTCTGAAAAAACAAAACAAAATATATATATATATATATATATATATATATATTCTAATCCCCTGGCAAAAAAAAGGAAACATCCAATAAACCAAATGTCATTCAACAACTATTCCAACCAATTAAACTGTCGTGTAAATGTGTTGCACTGATTCACGGTGGTGCTGTTGTGTGAAATGTTTCATTGGACAGTAGATCTGAAAGACGGACCTAAGAATCACAACCATGCTGCTGTGGTAGTCGGACACAAGCTGTACTGCACTACAGTAAACAGATTGAGTGGAGGACAAAGGAAGAGGAAAAAGTCCCTTTGAGGTTCCCACAGCGCACCGGGGCCATATAACTGAGCTGGTAGAAGAAATTGTCTACCGTACTTCTGGGGAGGTAATCTTCACTGCAACGTTCTTTATGCCTCTGATGTTGACACCCACAGCTGGTTCAAACCCAATATTTATGGATATATTCCAGAAGCAAGGAGCTACCACTCAGCCTGTGTCCTGGATAAGGTCATGTATGTGTATGGAGGATACACCCTGGTGCCTGGATGGACTAATGAGTATGACATGTACAAGTTGGACACCACCACAATGGTCTGAACTTTAATTAACACCAGAGGCACTACACCACCTGTTTCAGAAGGACTTCACTCTGCTGCCATCATCGGGACAAAGATGTTTGTATTTGGGGTCTGGGAGGGCCAGGGCCACTTCAACAGCATAAGGGTGTTTGACACAGAGACCAACTCCTGGTTGAACACTCCTTCTGCATCTGCACACCTTCTCCCAGAAGAAAGTTCATGTAATTCCGCCTTTGCCTACAATGGAGAGCTGTACATATTTGGTGGCTGGAAAGGTAAACAGTACTTCCACTACTCTGTGGAAATTCAGTCGAGAGACCTTTTCCTGGAAGCAGGTTGAGCCCAAGGGGAAAGATCCCTGTAGGTTGTATGGGATGTGCTGTTGCATGGTGGGCAATCGTATCATCATCTATGGAGGATACAAAGAACACAATACATTGTCTGAAGACTACATTTAGATTCTTAGAAGTCCTAGCCTGAAGACGTTATGCAAGCTATCAGTTATTCATTATGGTCTGGATAAGTTTGAACTCCCACATGACATCAGGTGGGAACTGGCAACCATGTGTATCAACAGCAGCAGAACAAAATTACCTTGCAGGGGAGGAGACTGGAGCCACATTCTCATAATATAATTCGATTTAGTCGTGCGAATGGGAGGGGTGAAGTTTCCACATTCTTGCATATTTAATTGATACGTTTGCCCTCACACTGCACATTGTCATCCGAAACAAGGAATCACTGAGTCCACGTCTCTCCACGGGACATGTATGTATCCAAGCTGCATAATAATGCCTCCTCCATCTCCCTGTGTTTATTAATTCTTCAAGTTCAACTCACAATGTAACCACAGGACCCCTGCAAAATTGCGGCGCCGGTGTTAGCCTATTTATCTGCGGTCGACGGTCGTAAACGGGCGATCAAAAAATAAAACCAGCGGCGGCCGGAGGGACTCGCAAAATCTACCAGCAATAAACCAGACGGCAAATACTTTTAATAGCAAGATATGAATATCTACGAAGAGGAGGACGTCAACGTCTCTCTCTCTCTCTCTTTCTCTCTGCCCCTCGTCTTGCCCTCCGCTGGCACCGCGCGTAACAAGCATCTCCATTTGGACATGATTTGGCACAGAGAGCGACAGAGAGAGCGCGCGCGCGAGCAAGGGCGAGAGACCCACACACCTATATTATATTAGGCCTATAGCCTATATATGATATAAGTGACTCCAGTGGCACTTTCCTTTCATCTAACTGTGAGCAACTCCTCACAAATAATACACTATGTGCGATCGAGGGAGCGGTGATCAGAAATGTAATCAATGAGGGGAGGGGCAGACACACAATGGTCAGACATCTAATGAGAGCGGACGGTCTGGAGGGGGATTTAACCTTTTATAAATAACTATGGATTTAACCCGCACATGGCTCTATAAGCCTACCACAATGTTTCATTGCCTGTATTTAAGACGGATGGATTCACACCAACAGTGAAGCGTTACTGCGGTCACGCCATCTGCACTTCAGGAAAGTGCAGATGGCAGAAAGTGCGTGACTGCAGTGAAGCGTTTGCTGTAGCGAATCGAAACCACTGTTTTTTTGTGGATTTGCATTTGTTTCTTTGATTCGAAAAAGAATACGGATGCATCTTCACACATGCCCAAACGTTGTGTATTTTCCGACAATACGTTAGAGGATTCGTTTTAATCGCAATAAAACGTGCCTGTGTGAATGCCGCCTGGGAGTCTCTCCTACTGAAAAGGGAGGCATTTTGGATACATGAACTTAGATTACAACAACATTGAGATCTGAAGCCTATCTATTGGTTAATTAATTGATTGAGTGATGACACCCACTGCCGTGGACCTATTTAAGGGTTCAAATAGCATACCCATGTAACTTGAACTTGAAAAAGCCCTGCTGGGAGAAACGTTGTTTGGTTGAGAAATAAAGAAAAGACCGGAGAGCATTATGACGTGTGCAGACTTTTTTATTCACTAGTTTATTCTTGGATCCAGCAGATCAGCACTGTATAAAATGTTTTGGGGAAGTGCATATCCTACGCCTTTTTGTCTATGATAATGACCATGATACTGACCAAGATACTGACATGATACTTACCATGATACTGACATGATACTGGCCATGATACTGATCATGATAATGACATGATACTGACATGATACTTACCATGATACTGACATGATACTGGCCATGATACTGATCATGATAATGACATGATACTGACCATGATACTGACCATGATACTGACCATGATACTGACATGATACTGACATGATACTGACCATGATACTGATCATGATACTTATCATGATACTGATCATGATAATGACATGATACTGACCATGATACTGACCATGATACTGACCATGATACTGATCATGATACTGACCATGAAACTGACCATGATACTGATCATGATACTGACCATGATACTGATCATGATACTGATCATGATACTGACCATGATACTGACCATGATACTGACCATGATACTGACCATGATACTGACATGATACTGACCATGATACTGACATGATACTGACATGATACTGACCATGATACTGGCTATGATACTGACATGATGCTGACATGATACTGACCATGATACTGACGGTTACACCCCGCCATTCCGAAACACCGCTATTCCGAACGTTGACTTCTAACCCTAACCCTACCCCTAACCCTAACCCTAACCCTAACCCTTACCCTAACCCTAACCCTAACTAACCCTAACCCTACCCCTAACCCTACCCCTAACCCTAACCCTAACCCTAAACCTAACCCTAACCCTGCTTCGGAATAGCGGTGTTTCGGAATGGCGGACTGTTGCCATACTGACATGATACTGACCATGATACTGACAAGATACTCACATGATACTGACCATGATACTGACCATGATACTGATCATGATAATGACCACGATACTTTCATGGTACATGATACTGATCATGATAATGACATGATACCATGATAGTAACCATGATGATGTCTTGATATTGACATGATACTGACCGTCTACTGACTATGATAAACAATTTGAGAGTGAGACGTTATTACATTATGAGTTGCTACATTTGTCAACAGAGGTACTTTAATACAGGTCACCATGTAAGACTTTTCTCCACAATATGGGCCATGGTTGTAACACATTATAACAATATTACAGAAAAATCCCTTATTACCGTATGCGCTTTTTTATTACATTATGAGCTGATTATTACATTATGAGTTTTTATTACATTTAAATTATTACATTATGAGCCCTTATTACATTGTTGTTGCTACAGGGAGCCATAAAAATGTGTCCGCGACCCACTAATGGGTCCCGACCCAGTGTTTGGGAACCAGTGGATTAAAGGATGTATTGTAATGTGCCATCATCCATAAGTAAGACCCATATGCATGTACCGAGGGGGAAAGGCTTAGGGCTGATGCATACTCCACTTTTAGAGACAAATTTATTTCGGTTCGGTTCGGTTCGGGGAGTCACAATATCTCGGTGGCACCGAACAGCCGAATTAATGATGGTACCTGCCCCCCCGAACCTTTGAATGACGTCATATTGTAGTTTCGACAGAGCCGAACCGAAATAAATTCGGCTCTAAAAGTGGAGTATGAATCGGCCCTCATGAGGACTCCTGAGCAAATATTCTGTCATAGTAAAACCAAGGATTGGATTGGATAATTGGATAATTTGAGATCATTACTTTTCAACGGTAAGGCTGAAGAAATGATTAACATGCATATTTCTCTCTTGCAGGTTGATGTTCCGAAGCGTCTTCGATAGAGCGTGTGTGTGAGCGTGTGTGTGTGTGTGTGTGTGTGTGTGTGTGTGTGTGTGTGTGTGTGTGTGTGTGTGTGTGTGTGTGTGTGTGTGTGTGTGTGTGTGTGTGTGTGTGTGTGTGTGTGTGTGTGTGTGCCCGTGTGCGTGCGTGCGTGCATTTGTTTTACAAAAAAGGACAATTCATAATGTAATGTGCCTTTGTCGGTTTTGGAATGGTTCCATTGATTTATCTTCCTGTCTAAAATGTTTGAATTACTCTCTGAAATCTCAAAAAGAATTATGGTTACAAAATGCACACTATGTGCAACATATTTGCACACTGAAATAACAGAAGGAATGTGTGTATATATTGATGTCCCTCCTCAGTAGCCTGACTGCAAGCGTCAGACTCTATCACACAACACCACCACTACCAACAGGGGGTGGTGTTGTGCAGTCTGGTTTATTAACCAGGCTACCTCCTCAGAGCCAATAAAACAGAGGTAACAGGCAAAAAGGGATTCTATCCATAAGTCTAAGGTGCCGGCTACACGAATATGGATCTTTTTCCAATCGCACATTTTGTTGTGCGATTGGGGCATGTAGCCACACAAAGCTGGAGAATTCGGCCGCTAAACCGGATCTTTTTGTAACCGGATAAACAAGTGAAGATTTACAAAAATATCCGATTCAGTGGATCTGTGTAGGCATGGATTTAGACCTAGATATTTTTGTCGTGTGGACCTAGATATATTTTTCTATGCGGATATACAAAAATCAGAGTTTAGAAAAAGATCCAGATTAGTGTAGCCTTGGGCTAAATGTGATCCAAATCACATTTTGCTCATGGAAACTGTGTAACATGAATTGCAGTATTTTTGTCAACATCTCTGGTAGCTCCTGTGATCTCTAACAAACATTTTTTTAAACACAATAACAAAAGTACTGTTCCAAAAACGAATGCTGCAGGCTCCTGTAGCGCCATGGAGAGTTTTGGAAAGTAATGTTTTCAGAAACTGACAAACAGTGTGTATACATTTTAAATACATAAATTAATACATTTCTGGTAACATTTTCCAGTGCCTGGGTCATTTATGCGTGAGTGTTATGTAGGGGCAGACACTATCGTCGCGACTAAAGTTTAGAGAAGTTGTCTTTGTGGTTATTGTGAAAAATACGGCAGAGTGACAAAAAAACATTATAAACAATGTGTCCTTAAACTTGTCACAATGCTAGTAGATCTGCTATTTTCTCTGCTATAGAGTGTGTGTCTGAGGGATTGTAAATGTTTAACCATCGAAAAGCATTAACAAGAGCTTGTTGTGATTAAATCATAGCTACATTTTATCCTTTGTAAACACTGTTTCCATCTCCTGAAAACAGTTTTGGGCATACAAGGTTTCCTCCCGGCAGCGACCCAAAACTTTACTGAGGCTATTTTCTTTCAATTACACGTCCCATGTTTTTGTCACATTCCCGAGCCAATAATTTGATGACCGAGTCCGGGTCAATAGGAGTCTCAGGAGGGTCCGGGGACCCCCCCAGGGGAACCCCTAGGGGAGTTCCAGGTGCTCCGTTAGGAACCAAATGGACCCTGTAACTCTGAGTGTACAAATGTACACTCCATTTGTACACTCAGAGTTAAATGAACGTTGATTTTACTATATAAATTGGGGTCCAAGAGATAGAAATACCATTAAATGGAGGTCCGTAGCCTAATGCATGTCAAACTGGGGGTCCTTGAATTAAAATGGTTGGGAATCACTATAGAGCCGTAAAAATACTTCTCTTATGGGGGTCCCCAACCTATCTTTTCTAATGGGGTCCGTGGGCTGATATGTGTCAATTTGGGGGTCCTTGACATGAAAAGGTTTGAGAATCACTGGTGTAATTGACAGAAAATGATTCTTATTTTTGGGTAAACTAGCCTACTCCTTTAACTTGTCAGAGAGAGGCGCATTAGCAGTCTTGAGGTGTTATCCTCAAGTTTCGTGCTGCGCTGCATTCTGTCTTGTGAAGTTGTGAACAACCCACGCCGTTTGTCCTTGAATTCAGTTTCCATATTTGGTTTTGCAACGAGGAAGACATGATACAAGAATAGCTCTGTGTCCTGTTAATTGTTGGCCTGTGGCCTAGTGGGCGTCTTCTTCATGTAGACATTTGTCTTTGTCTAAAAAGGCAAAGAGGAGGCTGCATGCAGTCAGTGGGGAGGTGAAAATATGTAAATAGAAATGGAACATATACGTGTTTAGAGAACGCGTTGTTTCAGTTCATCTTAAGACAGGCACGTGCACACATAGCCATCAAAGGGGGCTCGAGCCCCTGTCCTTTTACCTGTCTGTAAAAGGTGCCCTCTCTAGACCATGAATGTATTTTTTTTTTTCACTATGGTGAAAGAAACGCAGATGCCCTCTTTCCATGCCTGAACTTGAATCCTGAATCTTATGTTGAAAGAATTTCCCTTTCTGTGTAGAAATCCATGCCGTTACACCACATCTCTTGTATTGACTTAATTATGCTTAGTTCAGTGTGGTATAACGCACCGAAAATAGCCGACCTCCAAGTTCCCAACACGTCACAGTGTGACACGTTGTGAGCTTGGAGGTCTGCTATTTTCAATATTTACACCAAAGGCCCTTTTAGAGATTTCAGCCCCTGCCTCTCTAACATTCTCTGCACGTCCCTGCTAACGGGTCATATACTCTGAGAGTCTATACAAATGTCACCAAGTAGACGAACTGGAAACACTTTTCGATGAAGAAAATAACATATTTACACTTGTGAACCTGTGATGTGACAATAAAGTTGATTCTGATTAGATTCTGATTCTGATTATTATTGTGTTGTTGGTGCCTCATGAACAGTCATGGAAGAAGTAAGCTACCAGGGACGTGCTGGCCATTGGGAAAAGTGGGACAACTCCCGAACGGCCGGTTCATTCCCGGCCGGTCCAGGCCGGCCATTAGGAATAAAATATAAATAAAATGTCGGCCTTTGTTCCATTTTGGGGGCTGGGCGGCCAACAAAGTAAAGTCACTGTCGGGCAGAAACCTTGCATCTCCAAGTTTCAAATTTGTAAATTTTTTCGCAAAGCAAAGCTTCATCATACAAGGCTGTCACACAAAAGTAGTGAAAACAGCAGATCTACAAGCACACAACGCCTCGCGGTGTGAGGCGTTGTGTGCTTGTAGATCGGCTGTTTTCACTAGTTTAAATAATTTTTTAATCAGTTTTGGACATACAAGGTTTCCACCCGACAATGACGAAATATAACTCATGTAATTGGCCCACTGGCTTGTCACTTGTCATGATCTGAAATGGCAAATCTTTGAGTAGCAGCAGCGCTATAGAGAGATCTCTCTCTATAGCTCGCAATGAGGGCCTCTCCAACTCTTTTTCACGGGCTGAATCAGGGGCCCAGCACGTCCCTGTAGCTACTCACATGTTTTAATTTAAGTTAAAGTATCAATTATACTGCACTGTAGATATACTCTGTTAAGTAGAAGTCCCATATTCATAATGTACTTGAGTAAAAGTACAAAAGTATCTGCATCAAAATATACTTAAAGTATAATGCACCTAAAGTAAAAGTACACATTGTGCACAGACTGTCCCATTTCACATGGTTGAAAATAGCTCATCTACAAGCTCTCAATGTGTCGAATCCATCGATGCATTGTGAGCTTGTGCATACTGAACTCAGATCTGATCCTTCAGATCTGAGTTACCTCAGTTACCTCTGCACTAAGCTCAAAGCTGTACTCGTATAAAATATATCATATTAAAGGAGTAGTTCACCCCCCTTTTCTTTTATTGATTACTCACGCCATGGAGACTTGAGTTCAATAATAATTTTAGTTTTTTTTTTTGCATTCCTAAGACAATAATTTGATTACAATAAATTTACCCCCAATGATTCTGGATGGGGACCCAAATTCATTTGGAATCAATGGGGGTAAATTTACTAGAATAAAGTTTTTGTCTTATAAATGCGACAAATACAAAAACATATTATTGAACTCAAGTCTCCATGGCGTGAGTAATCGTCAGAAAAATGTCATTTTGGGTTGAACTACTCCTTTAAAGCATTTTCTCTCATGGTGAATCTGAATGGAGGTTGTAGCCTAGGCACTGCATAAACTGCAGTTAAACCTGTCTCAGCATGTTGCTGTATTTAACTTTATATGTGAAAGCTCCACTCACCGTGTGAGCATGAAAGTGGAATATGCAATGTTTTATTAAATGATAAACCGGGGTTTGGAGTCAAACTGGCTGAATCAAGTTTATTTTAAGTTTACTTCATTGACCCTAACACAGTAATGTTGACTTGCTGCCGCTAGGGGGCGGCAATGTTTCAAATACAAGTACATGCTACTACAGTTCCTGACAGTGGTTCAATCTCAACCTGTGGGTCGGGAGTCGGGACCCCACGGGGGGTCCCCAAATAATTTTGAGGGGTCCCTAGATGATTAACTAAAGCCCGGATCATAGTCGGGTCCGCGGTGGAAGGCTATCCACCGCGGTGTAGTCTTTTCGAGTCTTTTTGAGTCATGAAACTACAACGTTACATCATTCCTCGCGTGGAGAGCTTTCCACCGCGAGTCCCAACATCTCTCTGTTTTTGCTATCAGACAGACACGCTCGATTTTTAGATCATGACCCAAAAGAGAATTCATATGTTTACCCGGGACCCAAACTAGTGAAACTAGCAGATCTACAAGCTCATTGTGCGCTTGTAGATCGACTATATTTTCTCTTCATTTTAAATATTATTATTTTTATGTATGGAATTGCTTAGATGTAGGTCTATTTGTTTGTTTATTTAATTTTTTTAATTATAAATATATGACCCATACAAATTGGTCCGTGACCCACAAATGGGTCGCGACCCGCTGTTTGGGAAACAGTGCTGTAGATCGTTCTTTTCTACGCGCGACACCTCAGTACTACGGAGCATAAATGAGACTTTAGCCCAGCAGAGGAAGGAAGAGCGCTAGTTAGCTGGTTAACGGTAGAGGATACCAAAGGACCGGTCAGTGATGTCACGCCATCGAAAGGAAGTGTGTTGCCCCGATGCCTTTCAACAACAATAAAGTCCTAATTCAAAATGTACTTGAGTAAAAGTACAAATTCCAATCCAAATCCAAAATCTAAAAGTAAAGTTTTCATATAGGCCTAATTGTAGTGGAGTAAAAGTTCAATATTTTCCTCTGAGATGTAGGCCTAGTGGAGTAGAAGTTCGAAATACTCCCTCTAAAGTAAAAGTATCTACTTTTACTAGTTTACACCACTGCTTTTTAGTTTTTACCCACTTAAAAGCGTCATTTTTGTCAAGATGCACTGACTTCAACTTTATACAAAGAGAAACCTTATATAGGCCCCTACTATAATTTTGCGAATGTCTGTCTGAGTGAGTGAGTGAGTCTGTATGAAACAGCGTTTCTCCTCGGTGGCTGGAGCAATTGATCTGAAATCGCATCACCATCAGCATATGAACACACCTGACATAACTGTGAAGCCCGTTTGTCACTTTCACAAATCGTATGCTGTATAATAGCATTTTTATGGTGTATCTATATCTATTTAGCCTACAGTACCTTTTGTGACCACACATGTTAAGGGAGGGGCGCTGTTGTTCACGCCATGCACAATCACACACAAACCCACACACACACACACACACACACACACACACACACGGGGGGGGGGGGGAAGTGTGTGTGTGTGCAGGGCAGGCGGACGGGCTGGGGGGGGGGGGGGGGGGTGGGGGGTGCCATTAAACGAAACGGGTATTTCTTACATTGATGCTCCTACATATTATCATGCAAGCACCAGTTAAAGTTACTTTCCATCCCTCATATACTGTATGCACAGTGCACATCCCATAACCCACACACTGCACATCATTTTGGAGCTAGTTAAAGTTACTTTCCATCCCTCATATACTGTATGCACAGTGCACATCCCATAACCCACACACTGCACATCATTTTGGAGCTTTGGAGGAACGGGTAAGGGCTAGTCTTACTAAAGTACAAACACTATAAACTAAGGAAAGCCAGAAGAATATGTGATGAATATATTGCCTAAATGTACAACTGAGCTTATTTATTCTTTTTTCCTTTGATTTCCTTATTTTTATAGTAATCTGACTACTTTTTATGTACTGTGATATTGCGTCAATTAAAAAAAAAAATCACACTCGTGTGAACTGAGCGGTGGTGTGTGTGTGTGTGTGTGTGTGTGTGTGTGTGTGTGTGTGTGTGTGTGTGTGTGTGTGTGTGTGTGTGTGTGTGTGTGTGCGTGCAACAGCGCCCCTCCCTTAACATGTGTGGTCAGAAAAGGTTACTGCAGGCTACAGACCCGGAGACAGACAGACATACAGACATACAGAAAGACAGAAAGACAGACAGACAGACAGACAGACAGACCCACACACACGGCCACGTATAGGAGCGTTGTGACCACCGCTCAAAAAAGCCGTCGACGCTTAGTTATGACGTCACGGTCGCATCCTTGGTGTGTATGCTCCCGGAGTGCTCTCTGGTCGTAACACTTTAATGACCAAACTTCAGTGTGTCGTCGCTCTGTAACGGTCTCTACTACACACCGGCCCAACACAATCCTAACCATACACGGTAAGAAGACAGCAAGTTTACCATTAAAAACACACACCTATACACACGTTTAAATGACATTTAAAAACACCATTCCGCTCGTTTCACTAACATTCTAACTTCAACGCCCCTAAAACTAACTAACCCCATAGCGGAGCTAAACGGCTAACGTTAGCATTAGCTGCCGCTAGCAGCTGCTTGCTACAAGGGAGGCGACCCGTTTTATTATAGTCTTTCGCTTTTTTAAAAAGGCTCGTAAAGTTAAAACACTAAACGTCACATATTTCACATTAATGTAAGTTTATTTGACGCAGCGTTTAAAGCGTGTGCTCGTATTGAAAGCTAACGCCTTTTTTAATGGCATTTTTCGTGCGGCGTTAACCGTTAGGAGACAAGTTAGCATTCTGGGTGGCTAGTAGTAGTAGTTATGTTATTATATTAGCGTTTACATATTGTCCGTCAGCGAACGTCACGTGTGCTTGATAATTGTGAATTTATCTGAAGTGAGGTGACAAGTCTGTAACCTAAATAGTTGTTGTATTTGTTTTTAATTAGCCAGCTGGGAGGCTACAATCCCACATTCCGTCGCTGCGAGCGTGAAACTCGACAAAAATGACGTATTTACAACTAAAGCTGACGTGTAATCGGGTGGGGGTGGATTGGGTTGGGTGGAGGGGGGTCCGGGGACCCCCGGCGACACATATTTTCAGTTGAAAACACGTCGTTTTTGATCGCTGGAGGGGTACGTATCATATACGGTCCGACGGCGAAGTTTAAATCGGCCGTATAACCAAAGCCCCACCCTTCCCTTTCCAGGTCTTAATGTTTATCTGTGGACCCCCGAAACGATCGGTTTCCGATCAGAAAACTGATCGATCACGAAACGCGACGCGTCTGTCTTGCTTTCCATCGTTTTGGACCCAAAACGATTCATATGCATTTTTGAGAGTACTTCTGCAAAGTTGGTTGGAAAAACCTCTTTGCCCCCTGGTGGCACGATTAGGTACACTAATACAGTGATTCTCAAACTTTTTCATTGTCAAGGACCCCCAAATTGACACTTACTGCCCCACGGACCCTCATGTGAAAAGATGGGCCATGGCAGGGGCCGTACAAATAGAATATTTTTATGGCTCTAGCAGTGATTTTAATTTCAAGAACCCCCCAGTCTAACATGCATTAGGCTATCAACGTTAATTTAACTCTTGAGTGTACAAATGAGTGTTCCATTTGGAGTGTACAAATGAGTGTTCCATTTGTACACTGAGTTATAGACCTATTTGGTTCCTAACTATCATTTAGGACCCCCTAGAACTCCCTCAAGGACCCCTGGGGGTCACCGGACCCCACTTTGAGAACCAATGCACTAATATAATATAAAAACATAGCTGGTCTCAGAAATACTACAGAGTGAGTATTGTATAACGCTGGCATCCATTCCAGAGTCTTATATGCTTAATTGTATTTGACTGTACTTTATACAGTAGTTGTACACCAGTGTTGCACAATGAAAATAGATCCAAGAGCACAGGACACATAGCGATGAGACATATTGTGAGATGTGGTGTATATGATTGTGTCAGGGGTAAATGGATAAATAAATTTGCACATAACTGGAATCCACCGTCTGTATGTACCATCCTAACTACTAGGAAAGTGATTCAGCCATACTAACTATTGGGAGCAGTGAGTTACATAGCTCTGTTTACACAATGCTGCACTCCAACTGTATATTATGTTACCCATTTTCAACAATTGTTATTATATTTTGACACTTGCTTTGGCAGTGTAAACGTATGATTACCTGAATTGAAAATTTGATTTTAATAGTGAATCATCCTAATAGGAGGATCAGTCATTTAACTCATCCTAACTACTAGGAGAATTGAACCAGAAACCTATATGGTTCCCAAATGGCTGCTCAACCTCCAGAGCCACTTCGATGCGATATGATCCGATTGATATGAAGTCACATCGCCCGGCTAATACCGATTATACCTTTAAAATTGATTATGTTCCCCACTTCAACCATTTCGACGTTGATGCAGCTTGTGTTAACGTACCATCACAGGAGACACCGTCTGCAGTTATTTTAAGGTCTGTGAATGTGACAACAAACTTATCGTTGCTGGCGGGTAGAAAACGTAGCTCTATATTTTAACGTATTTACTGTAGCGCCACACAAAAGCATCTCATTTTGAACTTGTGGATCGGCTACTTTTAGCAATTTCTTAACTCTGAAAAGTAACTGTTGTGGACATCCACCCGACAGAGACGTCATCATGTGTGCATGCAATGACTGACCGTACAGCATTCAGTCATGCGAGGAGGCAGCAAGACAATAGTTTAATACCAAACTTAAACAAACACCTGGGCGGCAGTGGCTCAGGTGGTAGAGTGTCCGCTTGGTAACCGGAAGGTTCCCAGTTCGATCCCGGACTCCCCCAGAGGTAGTGCAGAAGTGTCCTTGAGCAAGACACTGCTGAACCCCTAATTGCTCCCGATGAGCAGATTGGTGCCTTGTATGGTTTCCTCCACCGTCAGTGTATGATTGTGTGTGAATGAAATGCACATTGTAAAGCACCTTGGATATTGGATAAGGTGCAATGAAAATGCACCATTTACTATTTACCTGGAGATAATATACTTCCTTATATATCTGTAGTGCAAAGGCCTGAAAGGAGCCCTATATTCTGTAGAGAATAATCACAAAAGCATAAGTCCAGCCCTTGCTGTATTCCCACCACTTCCCCATGTAAACGGTGCCCTTTATACATACAGTGTCTTTATCCAGAATCACAAAGTGCTTTCCAATGTGCATTCACACACTGACTGGTGGCGAACCATGCAAGGCACCAACCGGCACATCAGAAGCAGTTTTGGGTTCAGTGTCTTGCTCAAGGACACTTAAGACACAACAAGGGGAGCTGGGGATCAAACCGGGAACCTTCTGATTCCCAAGTGTCCGCTCTACCTCCTGAGCCACTGATGCTACATTTGAGATGAGATGTACTTTATTAATCGCTGAGGGGACATTGAGGCTTTACAGATGCATAAATGTGAACATTTTGAAAAAATTATCTACCAGACAAACAGAAACACAGATGGACATAATCACACAAACCATGGAATGTTTGGCCTTGAATTGTTTTTAAATAAAAGTCCCTGACATTTCTTGGAAATCCATATTCCACAATGTGTCTAAGAACCGTGGAACACAGCGTCACACCTGTTAAGCTGACAGTATGTCCTGATGTGTGGTTTCCTGTGTTTCCTGCAGCCCTCAGCGCCAGCCAGCAGCACGTGCACGTCCATCATCATCAGTGAGCGTGAGGATCCACCGGATCTCCTCGCCAGATGTAGAGGGAGTTGTCTCCTGTCTGCTCTGCTGTCAGCCGTGTACTCGGTAGGTGAGAGGCCATTTTGGTCTAAGTGGTTAAATAATTTGTTCTTAACCTGTAATACGTGTAAGACTCCCTAATCGGGAGATAAGCGCATGTATACACACTGCAAAAAACAACCTCATGGTGGTGCTAGAAGAGGGGCATGTGAGAAATCAGGGGCGGAGGGTTGTGGTTTGCCAGCCAAGGAGTCTGTGTGCAACGTTTGGCAAGGATAGGGGCAACGTTGCCAGAGATAAGAGTAGGGCCAAAAGTGTGGCGTGACGGACAGACTGACGGAGGGACTGACTGACTTACAAACAGCCGGTGGAGGTTTTCATAGTAACTGTGCGTCGGTCACAACAAAAACAAAGAAGAAAACAAAGAAAAGTGTTACTGGAAGTATGACAACTGTCATCAAAGCCATGTCTTTGAACTTGTATTCTGTTTCTTGTTTTGCTTGCGGTCGTCAACAAAGAAGCATTGTCTCTCTGGCCTATCGGCCAACGTCACCAAACCGGACCCAGCCAAGGTCATCACCTTGATAAAACCTTTTAAAGTTAAGACTCCTATCTAATCAGAGCAGAGCGTTATGCTTTTCTGGATTATCTGATATCTAATAGCAAACTTCTTAACACCCTGGTTTATTTACATCACGTTAAGTGAAGTCTAGTTTTGCCTTTCACATACATTAATAGGCATATCCCTGATTGATACCATGTCAAACAACATTGACCCCAATCCACATTGTAAAATCCTCTGTCTTGATTTAACTCCAAGTGTATAAATGGAAGAGAATGGATTTGGTTTCATTGCTGCGCTGGTTCCAATGGTTCTCTTGGCTGTGCAGTGTCTGTATGGGCAGTGTGGTGACAATGGGTCTTTGTGGCGATGCCTCATGTGCCCGTCTCTCATTGTGGGCAGTGTGGTGGCGTTGCATACGTCGCCGTTAGAATTGCAAATGTGCTGTCGAGGGCCACAGAGCACGTTTTGTGTGGTTTGTCTTGCTGCAGCATCTGACAAAACGTCCCACAGAAGTGATGCAAGTGTGTGACATTGTTAAATTGTCAAGCTCGGTAGATTCAAAGAGATTTCACGATCACCCACCTCCGCTCATATCTTTGATGTTTGCACATCAAATGAGCATAGGATTTGCATCATAGAACAAGATAAGAGCCGGTGCAGTTGATTAAACAGACAGCGCTCTCCATATGTCCAGATCCCCCCAAGCTGTGAGCATTGACCATGCCAGGCAGACATGTCACCACCCAGGGCAGAGACAATGACCTCAATATGTGATGCATACTGCCAGGTTGAGATCATTCCAGTAATTGTTTCATTTTTATAAATCAGAATTTATATATTTGTGTGTGTTTTATTTTTCTTCCTTTTTTCAAAAGAGCAAATAAAAAAAAAAAACGATTTATGGATCAGCTACCCTAACCCTAATTCTTAAGCTTGTGGGTGGGCTATTTTCTGATATCTACAAAGTTGTAGTCAAGCTTGTAGGTGGGATATTTTCTGAGAACTACAAGCTTGTAGGTGGGATATTTTCTGAGAACTACAAGCTTGTAGGTGGGATATTTTCTGAGAACTACAAGCTTGTAGGTGGGATATTTTCTGAGATCTATAAGCGTGTAGGTGGGATATTTTCTGAGATCTATAAGCGTGTAGGTGGGATATTTTCTGAGATCTATAAGCTTGTAGGTGGGATATTTTCTGAGATCTATAAGCTTGTTGGTGGGATATTTTCTGAGATCTATAAGCGTGTAGGTGGGATATTTTCTGAGAACTACCGGTACAAGCTCGTAGGTGGGATATTTTCGCAAAAGGTCTAGAGGGGGAAAAAGTAACGACCCCTGTGGGACCCCCGTCAAGATGTTGCACCTTATCACAAAATATCAGTCAAACCATCGGTAAGTGGTGTTCCTCCCAAGCAGTGGGTCACAGACCTAAAAAAAAAAAAAAGATTAAGTCTCGACCTGAGGAGTTTGGCAACCACTGCTCTAGTGTTCTCCAACATCGGATCGTGTTGGACTCAAAACTGTTACCTGGGCGGGGCTCTAGTTTTCTGTGATTTTTCAAAGCGTAATAACATGTGTGCTGATGATGTAACTTTGTCTTTTCGCTCTCTCTCTCTCTCTCCCAGACCCCAGTTCCAGTCCAGTGACGTCAGCCCACCATGCGTGAATACAAGCTAGTGGTGTTGGGATCGGGAGGCGTGGGCAAATCTGCACTGGTGAGCGCCCCATGTACAGCTCATCCAAGCTGAAATGCACATCATCAGCGCTGTCGGCTGGAAGCCGCGTTATGTCCCGAACAAGCTCACAATGCGCTTCACTGGGACGCATTGTGAGCTTGTAGGTCGGCTATTTTCATTCTTTTGCTTGACACTTCTTTTTTGACAAAGTGGGGTATTAAATGATGAAAAAAAACATATGTTATATTTGGAGACGCAAGGTTTCTGCTCGACAGGGCTGTGACGATGAAGACATTTTACATGACGATTAATTTTAAGTGTAAAAATTACAATTACTTTTAGGCTTTTAAGTGCTCAGGGAATATATGCAAAGAAATTACTGATATATTTAATCATTTTATACTTTCAAGAATGTAAAATAGTGGAAATAGTAGATCTACGAGCTCACGGCGCGGATTTAGATCTGCTATTTCTGCTATATGTATAAACATGGAAACGATAAAGACAATTCAAGACAAACAATTCAGACCTATTTTTATTCTCAGAACATTGTTATAACGATCATTAGACTCAGAGCAATAACCCACATATCTCCCCCCGACTTCCTCCCCAGTCAAAGTTCTGAATTGTAATTAATGTAGAATTATGGTCAGGATGTAATTTGCTGCAAATTAGTTGACTTAATGTAATTGACCACGTATAAAACAATATTTGATTTTAAAATAAATAATACTCTCTCTCACACTTATGCCAGTGTGCCAGTGACCACCCTCACCCTCCTTCCTCTATGACAATGTTGGCACCCGTGCCTAAGGTTGCCCACCCCTTCTCTAATTGACAAACATGTCTTGTCTTGTCTTGTTTTGTTTTTAATGCAAGTCATCCCTGTGTTTTTTTCCCCTCCTTCCAGACAGTCCAATTTGTACAAGGTATTTTTGTGGAGAAGTATGACCCCACAATAGAAGACTCCTACAGAAAGGTGAGCTGGGAAGAAGCACATTTCACTCATACACCTGATTTACCCTACCCTATCATTTGTGCTGCAATGGTGTCGCATGCCGAAAATAGCAGCTCAAGCTCATAGAAGTGATATTATATTTGGCGAGTGACAGCTACACACGATTGTGTATGAATTAAACCACTAATAAATCCTAACGGTTTTCTGAAAAGCGTATGTTGCTATAGCGGTGGTTCTAAAACCTTTTTATGTCAAGGACAAGGACCACCCATAATTATGTATTTTCGGCAGACCCCCATCTCAAAAAATATTTTGTTCCAGGGACCCCCCAGAAGCAAAGATTTGAGTTAAAAAAAAAGAAATCGTAATTTTTCAAAAATAGCAGATCTACAAGCTCGCAACGCAGCACGAAGTGACGCGCTGTGAGCTTTTATATCTATTTTTGAATAGCCAAAGTTATTGTTTTCCCGTTTTAGTCTTAGCTTTATTTAAGTATAATAATCCAGCCAACTCTGTCATAACATGGCTCCAACGTTGCCTTTTTCTGTCCCAACAGCAAGTGGAGGTGGATGGGCAGCAATGCATGCTGGAAATACTCGACACAGCTGGAACAGTAAGTAAAGGCTAATCCTTTGTTCTATTTTTATTGTTCCTAAGGGAAATACTGCAACTGCTGTTAAACAATACTCCAGAATTATAGGATGATATCGATATCAAGGTATTTGGTCAAAAATATCCTATTTGATTTTAACCATAATGACCCAGCTTTACTTTAAAGCAGGGGTCTTCAACATTTTCAGGCCAAGGACCCCTTAGTTGAGAAAGAGATAATGCAGGAACCCCCACAACCTTCTCATAGATTCCATATGGTTTCATTGTTTGACAGCAAAATCATCAGTGTATTTTCGATTCATGTAAATTTGTGTTTTCAGATACGTATTTAACCACTTGAATCGTCAATACATAACTTGACTTTTCACTCTGTACTTAGTCTGCTCTTTTTTCCCCTCTACACCAAATGTCTTTGCCGAAAATAGCCGATCTACAAGCTCTCAGAATATGGACACTAGGGTTCAAGTGGTTAATATTAAAAAGTAGATAAAAGTTTCTTTCACACAAAGATTTGGAGGACCCCCTGTAGTAACTCTGAGGACCCCTAGGGGTCCCCGACCCCCTGTTGAAGACCCTTGCTTTAAAGTATGTTTGATGCAACATTCAGGCAGGTTAGACAAGATGTCATTAATCTGCACTTTACGCCTGATCAGGATGGTTGTCAACGATAGGTCGCTATGTCAACTGAACCTGGGCTCACTGTTACTTTGTCAAATGGACTAAAGCTAATGAAGGCAATCTAACTGATTATTAAACTTGGTTATCTAGTTAGCTTGTTCTGTGAAATATCCCCCTTCATTTTGACAAAGGAGCGTCGGGAGGGTTAGCGACTCACCCCACGGAGGTTAGGGCAAGGGTTAGGTTTGGGTGTCGAAAAGATGACACAGAAACAGCGAAGCGCTCCCAAAAATACAATATCGCAATATTTTTCCAAGATGTATCACGATACACAATATTATCACGATTATTTTTCAGGTTGGGTTTTATGGTTATTTTTCGGGTCCATTTGGTTTCATTTGTATACTGTCAGAGTAAAGGGGAGACCTTGACATTTATTTTAGACCAACATGCAGGTTTAAATGAATTCTGCAATGAATCTCTGTATTAACAAATCAACAGGATTTTTTATAAGGCTCCCTCATTGTATCACAAATCGATATACTGTACATGAAATCTCCGAAAAGGCATATTGTGGAGACATTGTGTGTCGTCTCAACGATATTTATCACCATATTACCCACCCCTAACGTGTTTGCGTGGTCCCTGTGGTTCCACAGGAGCAGTTCACAGCCATGAGGGACCTGTACATGAAGAACGGCCAGGGCTTTGCCTTGGTCTACTCCATCACCGCTCAGTCCACGTTCAACGACCTGCAAGACCTCCGCGAGCAGATCCTACGAGTCAAAGACACCGAGGACGTGAGTGAAACAAACGAGCACCTAGGGCTGTCACGATATGACATTTTACATGACGGTTAATTGTCACTCAAATAATTGGCGATTAACGATTTAATTGTGTTTTTGTCGTTGATAATTACATTTCTGTTTGGCTTTTAGGCTTTGAAGTTGTACATGGTAGATATGACACATAACCTAAATATACAAAGAAATTACTGACATATTTGACAACTTACTACTTAAAAAATAACTTTGAAAGTGGAAATAGCCGATCTACAAGCTCACAACGCGTCGCGATGTGACGTGTTGGGAGCTTGTAGATCTGCTATTTCCACTATTTTGGAAATTTTTCAACATTCACGATTATGACGATTATGACAAAATAATTGCGATAATGTCAAATAATCACGATTAGACGATTATGTAATAATTGTGACAGCCCTACGAGCACCGTCTTTTCTCAGGGTTCTGGTGTAGCTCACTGCTTAACCAAACCAATGTTTCTTCCGTTGTGGTTAGAGGTGCAGCTCTAAGTTGTACCGTAAGAATATAAAACAGTTAGTGCAACAAAATATTATTAAATGATGTGGTATCGGAACGGCATAGACTGGCATAATCGCAGATACAGCATTTTAGGCAGTAATCGGCAGCTTTTCCTATACTTGTATCGATATCGGAACACAACTCTTAATTTGTGGTCTTGCTACTTTGTCGTGGTGGTTCAGGTTCCTATGATCCTGGTGGGGAACAAGTGTGACCTGGAGGACGAGCGCGTGGTGGGCAAGGAGCAGGGCCAGAACCTGGCCCGACAGTGGAACAACTGTGCCTTTCTAGAGACCTCAGCCAAATCAAAGATCAACGTTAACGAGGTAATTATGACAGTGGAACAACTGTGCCTTTCTAGAGACCTCAGCCAAATCAAAGATCAACGTTAACGAGGTGATTAACAGCACCATGACATCAGCGTAGGGGTGGGCGATACTGGATAAAAGCATTATCACGATATGCTTCATGCAGTATCACGATACACGATATTATCACGATACTGTTTTATGCGAGTTTTTAGGTTTATTATGATTATTAGACCCACACATATTCTATAGATAATCTATTCATTTGTATGCTGCAGATAGAAAGATAGATAGCCTAATCTATGATTTTTTTAATGATAACATTCAGATTTTTGATTAAACAATTATCATTTCTTACCTCAAAATATTTACTAGTTGGTGTGATGATGGTTCAGGTCATTCAAATGGGTCCCAGAAATGTTTTATGGGTTCCCTTAAAATGTTTTTTGAGTGTTGTGAGCTTGTAGATCGGCTATATTCAAAACAATTTGGCGGGACCTCTCTGGGGGTCTCGACCCACAGGTTGACAACAACCCATGCCTTACCATTGAAACTTGAGGGAAAACAAATTACCTTATGGTTGGTTTATTAGACCCACACAGATATTCTATAGATAATCTATTCATTTTTATGCTGCAGATAGAAAGATAGATAGCCTAATCTATGGTTTTTTTTAATGATAACATTCAGATTTTTGATTAAACAATTATCATTTTTTACCTCAAAATATTTACTAGTTGGTGTGATGATGGTTCAGGTCATTCAAATGGGTCCCAGAAATGTTTTATGGGTTCCCTTAAAATGTTTTTTGAGTGTTGTGAGCTTGTAGATCGGCTATATTCAAAACAATTTGGCGGGACCTCTCTGGGGGTCTCGACCCACAGGTTGACAACAACCCATGCCTTACCATTGAAACTTGAGGGAAAACAAATTACCTTATGACCAACCAAAGTCAGGAGGTTTGTTATGATACAAGCTTTATTTTTAGAGAATTACTCACTCATTATCATCCTAGCTTTTCGCTTTTCTACTAACAATAATGGCATGGTTTTTATAACTAAGCCAATTATGTAATAGACGCAAAATAGACGCGACGATTTCACCGCGATTCGCGACGACACACGCATGCATCAATGGTGAAAACATAAGCACTTTACAAATAGCAGCAAATAGCTACTTGTTTATAGTTAATAAAAACAGAAGCATGGATTTACAAGGTGATCTAAATCATCTCATCAATACTGCCAGAACACACAGCTATGGATGAGACTCCAGCACAGTTCAGCTTTGCAAGCAGTGAGATGGCTGATAGCGATAGCAGGACGGATAAGTAGTTTGCGTCCTGTTAGTTTAATGCATCCATTATGAAAAATATGCTTCAAAGAATGCAGGCCAAGCTGCATCACTGCTTTAAGTCCCGTGAAAGTGAAACTAAATCGTGGACCACTGTGCCGTGCTCCTGCACACAATCACAACTCAGTCAGTGCTGTAGACACTGTAGCCTGTCTGCGTGCTGCACGGGGGAGGGGCCGTGAAAGCAGGGGACGGATCCTCAAACTATATGACACGTTGAGCCGCGACACGTTATAGCTTGTAGATCTGTTCTTTTTGGCGAATTACACCACCGTACTATAGAAGTATAAATTAAGCAATAGAGCTGCGACTCATGGAACGTGCACTCGCTGTATATCCAGAGCCTTTTCTAAATGACTGTATCACGAGAGAAACGATATTCTGAAATGGCCTATCGTGGCAAAGCTGTATCGCCGAGACGATAATTATCGCCATATCGCCCACCCCTACATCAGCGTGATGTCACGTAACGTTTAATGAGGCAACTGACACACTGGTTACATCATCGGCCACACTAGCGTCGATCCCATGGAGGCTTGCTAAGGGGCGACAAATGACCAGGATATTTCCGAAACGCACACGCTAAAGCTCTGTGAACAATATCGTTTGACCTTTTTAAAGGTGAACTACAGTATATTATTGATCTCCTCACATGAGAACAATGGGATTTAGGCTGGAAATGTTTTCTGTACTTGCCAAATGAATCGCTTATTAATTGACTTTTTTACGATCTATTATGTCAGTATATGACATGGTAAATACAGCCTGAGATAATAAGCCCTATTTGACTCCCATTATTTCCTGTTAATTTCCATGACGTTACTTATTCCTATAATTGTGATACTGACGTCCCACGTCATTTAGAATTGATTCCCCATTAAGAGAACTGAAAAGGGCACCGAATGGCATCAACCAACCAACGTGTGCTTGCTGCTGCGCCAAGGCGCTCGAACTCCCTCCCCCACCCCTAAAGTTTTGCACGTTCGTGTTGTTGTAGATTTTCTACGATCTGGTGAGACAGATCAACAGGAAAACGCCGATGGAAAAGAAGAAGGCGAAAAAGAAGTCAAATTGCACAGTGCTCTAAAGCAAGCCCACGCAGCGAAGCAGCTCCACGCCAGGTGAGTGGTCCGGTTGTTGTGGCCGCGCGCCAGAGAGCAGAAACACCCGTGCCTGCTGGGAAAGCATGCTCGCATCACGTGAGACTGGAAACTCCTTCCAGACCCGCCATGGCTTCTCAGCAGGCATGGAGTTTGATGCCGTCGGGCAGAAACCTCTTATCTCCACAACCTTTAACCATTATTTTATACTATTAAATATTAAATAGCAGATATACAAGCTCACGCTATGAGCTTGTTAGATCTGCTATTTTCTTTTTTAAATCGTGAAAATATTTGCAAATCTATTATATATTTTTCAAAGCAAACTTTTATAACTCAAATCTTTGCTTCTGGGGGGTCCCTGGAACAAAGTATTTTGAGATACCAATAATGTTCCATGTCCTTGACATGAAAAACATTTAGAACCAATGAAGATAGAAAGATGAGTTTTTCTAAAGATTTGGAAGGATTTAGAAGACTCGAGTCAAAATATTCAAAGACTTGGTCAAATTGTCATTTTTCAAAAATGGCAGATCCACAAGCTCGCATCGTGGCACTCGGAGCAAGACGCTAAGAGCTTGCAGATCTGCTACTTTTGCTAATAAATCTGAAATGACACAGATGCGTTCCCAGATTTAATGAATTCTATCAAGGGTTTTCAATTTCTGAGACAGTCACAGTAAGGCTATGTTTGCTATTACACTCTGTCTCTATTTACTAAAAAGTGTGTTAAATATAAATGGTAAATGGTGCCTTTATAAAACGCTTTTATCCAAAGCGCTTCACATTGTGCATTACATTCACCCATTCACACACACATTCATACACTGATGGCAGAGGAAACCATGCAAGGCACCAACCTGCTCATCAGGAGCAACTAGGGGTTCAGAGTCTTGCTCAAGGACTCTTCGACACAAACTGTGACGGAGCCTGGGATCAAACTGGGAACCTTGCGGTTCCCTACCGGCCACTGTACCCCTTAGCCACCCCGTATTTAAATATGTATGTATAGCTACCACATGACAAAATGTAATTAATTACAAATACAAATGGGGATAAAAAAGATTAAGTCTAAAGATATTATCACCCTGAAATGCAGGTGACAATTAATGTCCAAGTCCTGTTTCATCTTCCACCTACGTGCTTGAGAAGCCTATTTGTCCCAGCCAATTAACTACAGAGGCGAGGGCCACAAATGCTTCTTGATGATGTAAAACATTAAATCCAACAGCTCCATCTGTTGTTGAAGTCTTGTAACAATACAAAATGTAATTAAAAATGTATGTACATATTTGACCAGAGGGGATTTGGATTGAGCAACCTTGTTCAGATCTTTTCTCAGTTAGAATTGCTGTGTTGTCTTGTCTCTATGGAATGTTTAACAAAATGAGTTCATTAATTACCTCATTTTGATCTGGACAAACCCAGATATAGACTGATATTAGTTTCATGGCAATAATATAACCGTTTGACCGACTACTGACTAAAAATATTTCTGTTCCCCTAAAACCTGTGGTTCTCAAAGTGGGGTCCATGGACCCCCCGGGTCCTTGAAGGAACAGTTTATGAGGAACAGTTTAAACATTTAGGCCATATTTTCCAGTGATACATTTTCTTTGTCAAACTGGTGGTCCTTGAATTGAAAGGTGTTGAGAATCACTGACCTGTACGGCAGTGGTTCAGTCAGGAGGTAGAGCAGTGGTTCTCAACCTGTGGGTCGAGATCCCCAGGGGGTCCCCAAATTATTTCTGGGGGTCCCCAGATAATTAACTTAATGTGCAACATTGTTTTCTCTCTCAACAGTAAACAAACCAACTTAAAGTTTAAGTGTATAGAGGGTATCTGCACATTTCTAGTGACAATTTAAGGACTTTAACTTTTCTAGAAAGGCACTATATCCAAGGTTCATATGTTCATGAAATTCCTGAAAGGCCTGGAAAAGTTTTGGAATCATCTGAATGTTTTGGAAAGTGTTTGGATATACAGGTAATTGATCGTTTTTGGCTATTGGTTTAGTTCATAAAAATGTCCAGCATTACGTGAAACACGTGCGGCCTAATCTATACAGGACATCACGTGATGAAAGAATAGCTCTACAAGCTAACAACACTGCATCATGATAACTTTGTTAGCTTATAGATGTGTTATATCCTGGAAATGTGGCAAAATACTTTGGGAACTTTTTGGAAAATTCACTGTTAAGGTTGTGTGTCGACCATTAAATGATGTCCATTTATCATTTTATACTCACGGTGCCTTTGTTTCTTGTGTGCAGAACCACGTAATGATTTAACTGTTGCCCAATTGGACGTGCCAGGATCCCAAAGCCCGCCCCCATGGCTGACAGACATAAATAACTTCACCGCCACTCCAGAGAAGAGATGGTGAAGAAGACATTGAACCTGTTAATCTGTCTGTTTGGTTTTTCTCTGTGTCATCATTGCCATCGTTGAGTTAGTGTGTGGTGACACCTTTTTATGATTCTTGTGTTCTGTCTAAAAAGATCTCACTCTGTGTGGTGACACCTTTTTATGATTCTTGTGTTCTGTCTTAAAAAGATCTCGCTCTTTTTGGGATGTTATTTCAAAGAGGGGCCAGGGGTTGTACATTCATTTATCAGAGCTAAAAACTGTTTTACTGAAAGTAACACGTTGTCTTTCTTTCTCGCACATTTTCGCGAGCGAACTGTACCAGTGGTTCTCAAGTGTGGGGTCCAGGGACCCTCATGGTTCCTTGAGAGGGGGTTTCCAAATGGACCCTTTACAGGTCTGTAACTCTGAGAGTGTACAAAATGGAACCAAATGGATTTGGACCCGTACGTGTCCATTTGGTTCCATTTGTACACACTCAAGAGTTATAGATTTACTAGAGGTCCTAGTAAATACTACAGTTTGAGACCCTCTGGACTATACTGTACGTTTGCAAAATAAATCATGTCCTCTCCTCATCTACTCCTTCTCTGCACTAACGGTGTCTGCAGAACTGCATCATGGTCCATAAGTCTGTTGCTTCTACTTATGAGGACGTGTATACATGACGTTAACATCTTTTCCTAAGTGACTTTGTTTTGTATCAAAAAGCTTCAAGGCATAATTCATATTTCCCATAATATATTCTAATTCCTTTTTTTTTTTTTTTGCGCATAATGAATTGCTAAGGAAATTAGTATTTTATAGACTGATATGGGGGGAGGGGAGGGGGTTGACGCATTTTGATTTGTGTCTTGAGGCTGAAAATGTATTGTACTAAAAAAAAGACAACTCTAATATTGCTTCTTGTGTTTACCCTGTCACAAATGATTTTTTCCAGCTTTTATGAATGATTAAATTTTAGTACATTTTCATTATTCTTTGGCGTTTGCTTTAAATTATTGAGTGTCGTTGATTTAAAAAGGTGAAGGTGATTTAATTAATTCTGCACCAGGAAGCTTTTTATTTATTTCCTAGCCGGCAAGCAAGCACAAATCCACCTTTGATGTTTTGAGACACTTTCTGTGTCTCAAAACATCACTCATTGCAATACTGCAATGAGTTTATTGACAAAGTTGCATGTCGGGTATATTTTTTTCAATACAACCCAAGCTGTCCATAAAGCTGCAATGTTGGTGAGTTCATCGTTGTTAAACACAAACACATACTGTAAACCATGGGTCTTCAACAGGGGGTCCGGGACTCCTAGGGGGTCCTCAGAGTTACTACGGGGTGTCCTCCAAATCTTTGTGATAGAAAAAAATAAAATCTCCTTTTTAGCCAGATTCTTAACCAGATTCTGAGAACTTTAGCCAAAAATAGCTACAAGCTCAGGCGTTGTGAGCTTGTAGATTGGCTATTTTCAGCAGAGATTTGGTGTAGAGGGGAGAAGTATTGACGGTTCAAGTGGTTAAATATCTGAAAACACAAATTGACATAATCCAATTGACACTAATGATTGTGCTGTCAAACAATGAAACAATATGGAATCTATGACAAGGTTTTACGGGTCCCTTGCCTGCCTCATCTCTATCAACTAAGGGGTACTTGGCCTAAAACGTTGAAGACCCCTGCTGTAGACTGTTGATGGAGGGCATTTCTTTTTTTTTTTTAATAATTTTTATCCCACGATTTTGCAACCCATTTTCACCCAGTGCCAATTGCCTATGTAATCCTGGGCTCTGCCCTCCCTCTGCCGCGCCTGGGGAGACAACGGACTGACCTCGTGCTTCCTTCAATGCATGAGTATACCAAGTTGTTTCTTTTCACCTGACAGAGGGGATTTCCCTGGGATGGACGTAGCGTGTGGAAGGAACACGTTATTCCAACCAGTTCCTTTCCCCTCCATCAAGCGCCCCGGCTGGCCAGGGGGAGGCATTATTGAGATCAGGATTACTGCATGTTTTTGTGAGGGTATCAACCCTAGGAGACACAGGGAGAACATGCAAACTCCACACAGGATGGAGGGTATTTTAACTTAGATGCAAATAGCATCTTAAATTGCTTGTGGCATCACCATGCTGGCTTGTGGTGGACATTTTTGATACAATTATGTTTTTGCCAGGGACATACAAGTGAGCTCAGCAGACAATGTTACCAGAAATACAAATATCTAACCCCAGAGGGTCCTTGAAAAGTAGTAGGCCTATAGTAAATCAATTTCCTATATATTCTGTAGAAAACCTGGAGACTGACATTCAGTAATTGGGTATTATGATCAAAGAAAGAACATAGACTTTGTTTTTAAAACACTTTTAAACACACATTTGCCACAGATGAGGACAAGTCTTTTCCACGGATGTATTGGTGACCTCTGGTCTCATTGTGTGACTCATCAAGACTTGAAGGAACCATGGTGGCGTCACACCTTTTGTGTGCATGTTTTAAAAAATAACGTAATTTCAACATTGTTCAGGATTGTTCAGTCAATCAGCAAGCTCTCTTTTCCAAAGACGCCCTGATTACAGCATGCAAGCATAGTATAATTTTACAAAAATAACGAGAACAGTCATTTTCAGAAATTCTAAGGATGCGAGTACAGACAGATTTCAGAGTATTTTTGAAGCGGTGAAAGCCGCTTCCAAGGAGTGGCTTTGTGTGTCCCACGCCCATATATGGTCATTTCAGTCCAGAATGAACAGGTTTTATCAAAAACAACATGTGTGTCCCATGTCCATATATGGTCATTTCAGTCCAGAATGAACAGGTTTTATCTGTCCCGAACGTCCAGAATATGTGTGTAGTGTCCGTCCCGGTCTGATGATTGGATACTTTGAGGATTGTTCAAGCTTCACATGACAATTCGGCCCTCCAGATAAAATCATTCATTCATTCAGAATATAAAGAATGTATAGATCACAGAGTTCATAACTCTAGAACACATAGAATAAAAGTTCACCGCTTCACTTCGAACCGAGGTTTGATTTTTCACTAACTGTCCAGCGATGAAATTCTCCAATTTTAAAACTGATTGTAAAACAGTTCCACATGTGTAGGGCATATAGTAATAATAATAATATAATAATAATAATAATATAATTATATCAAAAGTATCATCACATCATAAAAAGCTAAAATGTTCAATAAAAGGGTACTTTAAAAAAAGGGGGTTTCATCTTTAAGCAACAAAGCTATCTTCATAGTATCCATTAAAACATCACCTTTGTTTATGTCAGAACACTTTATTCAAAAGTATTATCTCTTGGTAAAAGAGAGTTTTTTGTGTTCTTTCTGTCTTGCCCAGTTGCCCACAAGGATTTGGTATTTTGGCCCCTTTTCGATGGGACCGCGCCTCCACAAACCTTTCCATGGTTCGGATGGAATGGGTCCTCAATGATCCTCCGGTGCTGTTCACCCACCACCCTCTGCATTGCAGAGCAATTGAGAGCAGAACAGCTTCCAAACCAGGGAGTGAAACTTCCTGTCAGAACCTTTTCAACAGTACTTCTGTAGAAGCCAAGTGCTCAGAATCCGCCTCTATCCATGCATGCTTATGTCTTTAGCTGCCCGAGGTGATAGAGGCGTTGTTGGGCCATCTTCACAACATGCTCAGTGTGCACGTTCCACCTGAGATCATCTGAAATGTGGACTCTTAGGAACTTGAAGCTGTCAACTATCTCTACCACCAACCCATTGTACATAGTAATGGGGTCCAGCTTCTCCTTTTCACCTTGCCTCCTGAAGTGACAAGCTCTTTGGTCTTTTCCACTTTCAGGGAGAGGTTATTCTTCTCGCACCACTAAGCCAGATTGTCTATATCATCCTATTGTCCTATAGTCCCTCTCATCGTTGGTTGGTTACTGGTTACCTCTGTTGACAAAGGGCCAAGACAGAATGTCTTTAGGGTAGGAAGGTCAGCTATCTGTGTCTCTGTCTGTCTGCAGGATTAAGCCAAAACTACCAGACCAAATTACACAACTTGGAGGAGAGTCGCATCGGCCCACTTAGATGCCATTATGTTCAGATGGGGGGCAACATACATTTTTGAAGCGGTGAAAACCGCTTCCAATGAGTGGCTTTGTGTGTCCCACGCCCATATATGGTCATTTCAGTCCAGAATGAACAGGTTTTTTCAAAAACAAAATGTGTGTTTCATGTCCATATATGGTCATTTCAGTCCAGAATGAACAGGCTTTTTCAAAAACAAAATGTCTGTCACCTCATGTCCATATATGGTCATTTCAGTCCAGAATGAACAGGTTTTATCTGTCCCCTACGTCCAGAATATCAGTCCAGAATGAATAGGCTTTTTCAAAAAGCAAAATGTGTGTCCCATGTCCATATATGGCAATTTCAGCTCAGAATGAACAGGTTTTATCTGTCCTGTACACAGGTCCAGAATATGTGTGTAGTGTCCCTCCCGGTCTGATGATGATTGGTCAAGCTTCTCATGATAATTCGGCCCTCCAGATAAAATCATTCATTCATTCAGAATATATAAAGAATGTAGAATTCAGAATATATAAAGAATGTATAGATCACAGAGTTCATAACTCTAGAACACATAGAATAAAAGTTCACCACTTCACTTCGAACCGAGGTTTGATTTTTCAGAACACTGTTAGGATAATCTGCCTCAGGTGTTAAGTCACTTCAATTGTGCATAATAAATATTCACATTGTGTGTGGGTGAAATCATGACAGTCTAGCCACTTAAACCCTCTTCCTTAGTTGACTGGGATCCACCAGGGCTCCGTACTAGTCTGAATGGATCTAGATTCCAAATACTATGGCATCACGCAATGACATCACAACATTGTCATCACAACCAATGTAGTGGTCTTTAAAAGTAAACGTCCAATAAACCAAATGTCATTCAACAACTATTCCAACTAATTAAACTGTTGTTTTATAACGTATCCTGTAAATATATTGCACTGATTCACGGTGGTGCTGCTCTGTGAAATGATTCACTGGACGATACATCTGAAAGCAGGACCTAAGAATCGCAACCATACTGCTGTGGTAGTCAGACACGAGCTGTACTCATTTGGAGGATACGACCTGAACAACAGTGATGATCAGATTGAAGTCCACATCTTCAACACATTGTCTTTGCGTTGGAGGAAGTTGCCCCCAGTGACAATTGGAAGAGGGCAAAGTCCCATTGAGGTTCCCTCCAGGCGTAAAGGCCACACAGCTGTGCTGGTAGAAAAAATTGTCTACATCTGGGGAGGAGGGATTCCTTACTGCAATGTGCTTTATGCCTTTGATGTCGTCACGCACAGCTGGTTCAAACCCAATATTTCTGGGTCTATTCCAGGAGGAAGGAAGTACCACTCGGCCTGTGTCCTGGAGAAGATCATTTATGTGTATGGAGGATACAACCAGCTGACTTTTTATACTAATGACATGTACAAGTTGGACACCACCATAATGGCCTGGACTTTAATTAAAACCAGAGGCACTACACCACCTGCTTCAGAAGGTCACTCTGCCACCATCATCGGAACAAAGATGTTTGTATTTGGGGGCTGGGCGGGCATGTTTTACGAATACAACCAGGTCACAGTGTTTGACACAGAGACACAGTGCTGGTTGAACAAGCCTTTCTTTCTGCCCAGCCTTCTCCCAGAAGAACGTGTATGTCATTCAGCCTTTGCCTACAATGGAGAGCTGTATGTATTTGGTGGCTGGAATTGGAAACAGTTCTTTAATGATCTTTGGAAATTCAGTCCAGAGACCTTTTCCTGGAAGCAGGTTGAGACCAAAGGGCAAGACCCCTGTAGGATGTGTGGCATGATCTGTTGCATGGTGGGAGATTGTATTATCATCCATGGAGGATACAAAGAAGAACTTCACCAAACTTCTGATGACCTGTACATCCTAGACTTAAATACTAGCCTGAAGATGTTATGCAAGCTAGCAGTCACTCGGCATGGTCTGGAGCTGTCTGAACTCCCACATGACATCAGGTGGGAACTGGTAGCCATGACTACCAACAGTACATGACTACCAACAGTACCAAAACAAAATGACAGCACACGCACACGCACGCACACACACACACACACACACACACACACACACACACACACACACACACACACACACACACACACACAGTCACACACACACACACACACACACACACACACACACACACACACACACACACACACACACACACACAGAGTGAGCCCACTACATTAAATAAACAAATAAACAACATGGTCTAAGCATAAAATGAGCGGTGCTATTTATGAGATCATTTCGCCAATCGTCCCGCTAGCGGCTAGCCAATCACAGCGAGTCCTGTGCAAAACAAACTTTGAGACGTTTGTGCCAAGATGTAGGCCATACATCCAGCTGTCTGGGACCCACATATGGGTCCCGACCCACTGTTTGGGAAACAGTGATCAAGGATGTACAGTACACTACAGTATTTACTTTGAAAACAGTTTCACATACAGTAAAGAGTAAACTGACATGAAACTGATCACGATTCTGGCCATGATACTTACCGTGATACTGACCATGATGCTGTCAGGATATTGACATGATACTGACCGTATACTGACCATAATAAATAATTTGAGACGTTGCAACATTTGTCAACAGAGGTACTGTAATACATATGAAAATTGACAATGTAAGTCAATGTTTTTTTTTTTATTATTATTACATTATGAGCCGTTTTTACATTATGAGTTGCTACAGGGATTAAAGGAGGGGGCTGAGGACACAGCCCTGGGGGGCTCCGGGGGTTGATGGTCAGAGAAGTGGAGGTCATGGAACCTATCCTTACCACCTGACGTCGGTTCCTCAGGAAATCCAGAATCAGGTTACGTAGAAGCAAGGGGCCGTTGAGGTTCAATATCCTGAGTTTTGTGTCGAGTATGGTGGGGACAATGGTGTTGAATGCAGAACTATAATCTGCTTCCGATCGCCAAAATAAAAGCCTGGTTCACGAGGCTAATAATCTGCCAACAACATCCTCAGGTAGGAGTTAATATTATTCCAGATAAGTGACAGCTGCATGGAGTGTTGTGCAAACTCTAAATCAGGGGTCTTCAACAGCGGGTGGTCCATGACCCCTTAGGGGGTCCTCAGAGGGGTCCGCCAAATTGTTGATGTTGTTGTTGTTGTTTTTTTTTGGTTGTTTTTTTTACATCAACCACTTGAAACCTAGCATCCCATTCTAAGAACTGTAGCCAAAAAGAGTGAGGCGTTGTGAGCTTGTAGATTGGTTATTATTGGCAAAGAGGTTTGGTCTAGAGGGGAAAAAGAGCAGACAGATTGGTTAAATATCTGAAAATACACATTACCATGAATCCAACATACACTGATGACCAGGCACATGCACACATAGACATCAAAGGGGGCTTGAGCCCATGCCCTTTTAACTGTCTGCGAAAGGTGCCCTCTCCATGAATGCAGTTTTTACTATGGCATACCTGAAGGCAGCATTCAAGAGAATTGCCTCGTCCAAACTCTCCTGAACTTGAATGCAGTGTCTTATGTTGAAAGAATTGCCCTCTCTGTGTAGAAATCCATGCCGCTACGCCTCATCTCCAGTATTCACTTAATTGATCATGCTTAGTTCAGTGTGGTATCAAGCACTGAAAATAGCCGATAGTCGGCTATTTTAGATATTTTCACCAAAAGGCCCTTTGAAAAGGCCACATTCTCTGCACGTCCCTGCTGATGACAGTGCTGTCAGACAGGTCTTCATCTCTCTCTCTCTCTCTCTCAGCCCCTTGGGCTGAAAAACTTCGAAGACCCCTGCTCTAAATGTTAATAAGCTGTACAGATAATTAGGGTCTCAAGTAAGGAAGGCTTTGTAGATAAAAAAAAAAGAGTGCAGTGCTGTTCTCTCCTCGTATGGCTGATGATGGCCAACTGAAGCGACCTTTTCATGAAGCCAGTGATGGGTAAGGAAAGCCTCTCTGGTTATTAACCCGGAGGGTTGAATGAGTCGAGTGGCCTTAATGAGGACACACACATACACATACGGTAACGTGTGTTGTTTTATGCACATAAAGCATGCATGGGCAACCGGCGGCCCGGGGGCCACAACATGTGGCCCCATGCTTCATTCACTCTGAATAGCGATATCCTATGTTATTGATTTCAGCTGTAAGAATTCCAAACATGCAAACATGACCCGCTTTAATTACTACGTCTATATTAGTAGCTTTGTCTAAAACATTAGAAATGTTCCCACAGTGGTATGTGGAAATGTATTCATTGTTTCAACCTTGTCGAGAGAATAAGCCTGCGAGGACATTAAATGTCCACCAGGGGTCCAAATCATGATGGACCCTTACAGGTCTGTAACTCTGAGAGTGTACAAATGGAACCAAATGGGCCCTTACAGGTCTGTAACTCTGAGAGTGTACAAATGGACCCTTACAGGTCTGTGACTCTGAGATTGTACAAATGGACCCTTACAGGTCTGTAACTCTGAGAGTGTACGAATGGAACCAAATGGACCCTTACAGGTCTGTGATTCTGAGTGTTCGTTTGGTTCCATTTTTATGCACTCTTAAATACATACTGAGGATTTTACATTGGGGGTCCCAATTATCAAAAGGAAAAGTGGCATTAAATGGGGGGGTCTAATGCATATCAAACTGGGGGGTCCTTGAAATATAAAAGGTTGAGAAACCACTGAAATATTGTAATAAAATATTGTAATATCATTGTTTCAGTCTGTGTGTGCCTCCCTCTCTCCTCCCCTCCCTCACACACACGCACACGCACGACCCCCCCCTCCCCCCTTTTCCATCATTCTCACATCTCTCTCTCTCACTCTCCCTTTACTCACTCCCCTCTCTCATATCCCCCTACAACAAACATGGCCGCTAAATCTGACGGCGCACCCGTCTCGCTCCCATCATCGACTCTGCCACGAAACCACCATGCGCTCCCAGCCGACTGCACGCCGCCCCATCCTCCGCTGCAGCAGCAGCAGCAGCAGCCTCGGTCCCCCGCTGGTCCCCCGCTCCGCTCCCCGGCAGCGGCGGAGGGCAGCTACTCCCTGGCGGACTGCGGCTGGACGCTGTGCGCCCTGCTGGTGTTATTCTCGGACGGGGCCTCGGACCTGTGGCTGGCCGCCGACTACTACCTCCGCCAGGAGTACCGCTGGTTCGCGCTCACGCTCGTGTTCGTGGTGGCGCCCAGCGTGGTGGTGCAGGCGCTGAGCTTCCGCTGGTTCGCCTACGACTACGCGGAGGAGAGCGACGCCGAGGGCGGCGGAGGCGTCGGCGGCATCACGGTGCGGGGAGGCGAGGCGCTGTTGCTGGATGAGGAGGAGGAGCAGCAGGGCAGCTTCAGCACCAAGGACAGCGCCGCTCAGCATCATCAGCGGGGCGCTGGCCGGGATGCGGCCGCCGGGCCGACGCCTTCCCCCGGCGGAGGAGGAGGCGGGGGGGCGGCGGCGGGGGCCCGGGGCGGCTCATCATCATCCTGCTGCAGGGTGTGCATGTGGACCTTTCAGTCCGTCATCCACCTGCTACAGCTGGCCCAGGTCTGGAGGTAAGGATGGATGGATGGGGGGCTCTGTAAACAGGAGGGGCTCGAACCGACTGTAATGAATCAACTCAACACTCTCTCTCTCTCTCTCTCTCTCTCTCTCTCTCTCTCTCTCTCTCTCTCTCTCTCTCTCTCTCAATTCAATTTCAATTCAATTCAATTCAAAGGGCGTTATTGGCATGAGAAAACATACGTTTTCTTTGCCAAAGCAGCAGTGTGCACAGTAGGCTAATAGATCAATCAATATAATACAATCAAAATGAAATATGTACAATTGAAAGGGGTGAAACAGTTTTCGTGTATCAAGATTACACTGGATGCAGACAGTGCAGGAAAGTATACCATAATCAGTCTTTAAGGTGGTTGTATTCCATTTGATATCCTTCTCCTCTCTCTCTCTCTCTCTCTCTCTCTCTCTCTCTCTCTCTCTCTCTCTCTCTCTCTCTCTCTCTCTCTCTTGCTCTCTCTCAGTCTAGGCTGTGTATTTTAGAGGTATAGTAGAGACAGTAAACGCTTATATAGAATCATTCATTCATAGATGTCTCACACACACACACACACACACACACAGTGTGCATGTTGCATTGTTTGATGGAGCGGAGAGAGAGAGAGATAGGCCCCGCCCCCCGTCAGCAGCAGCTTCTAGGTCAATCATCTCCTGGGGAAAATCGTCTACTCATCCACACACCGCGCGCACGCACGCACGCACGCACGCACGCACACACACACACACACACACACACACACACACACAAACACACACACACACTGGCGCACACACACACACACACACACACACACACACACACACACACACACACACACACACACACCATGAAGCTGACTGACTAATATAGAAACATCTCTTTGTCTGGTGGGGTTCTGACTCTTATAAGGATATATAAAGACAGTGAAGTACAGTAAAGCCTACATTAAATTTACTTGAAATCTCTTCCTTTTTTTTGTCAGAGTCACACAAAAGAATCAAAAGTGTGTGTGTGTGTGTGTGTGTGTGTGTGTGTGTGTGTGTGTGTGTGTGTGTGTGTGTGTGTGTGTGTGCGCGTGCATGCGTGCGTGCGTGCGTGCGTGCGTGTGTGCGTGTGTGTGTGTGTGAAAGAGAGAGAGAGAGAGAGAGAGAGAGAGAGTAAATAGCAAATGAGCTCACCATATTTGAGATCTGTAGGATCTGCTATTTTCAGTAGGCCTATATTTAAAAGTGTAAACTTGAGTGTCCGTAAAACATTATAATAACGTTTCATAATTGCACGCGTTGGGATTGCGCTGTACTGTTGTGTTTGATGGCAGGCTGTAACCCTGTGCATCTGAGCCTCATCAACTATACTATTACCAGTAAGACTCCCTAATCGGGAGATAAGCGACCGTAGGTCACTTATCTCCACAAATAGGGCAAAAATTCGTTTTTCCAAAATCTTCCTGAGCCATGTTGATGACATGAGTGTAGACATACTGTGTAGTGACTTTCGTGATTTTAGGGCAACATCTGTAGGAGCAGTGTCCAAAAATGTGTTTGTAAAAATCGGCCTGAAGGTGGCGCTATATGGGACAGATGCATGTTGATGGGATGAGTGTAGACATATTGTGTAGCAATTTGCGTGATTTTAGGGCCAAAACTGTAGGAGTAGTGGGTAAAAATGTGTTGTAAAAATGGGCCTGAAGGTGGCGCTAGAAGAGGGCCATGTGAGAAATGAGGGGTGGGGTCTCCGCGTTGCCTTGGTGGACGAATAGGTACCGGCCCCGGCTCTCCCGGACGCTCCTAGGCCGAGTTACAGCATTTTATGTGAGCTGCAGTGGAGGGGGTCCTCCACTGGGGGCGTCACCACTTTTGCATCTGTTCTGGAGCACCAGGAGTGGGTGGTCCCCAGGAATTCCCCGTGAGCAGCCCCGTTGGGGTGGTAATTTTTGCACATGTGCTCATTTTTTACACTTGGGGGTCCCCGAGGGAGCTGGGGGTCCCTGGATCTCCGGGGGTCCTTGGAGGTTGTAGTTTGGCAGGTGAGGAGTGTGTGTGCAAAATCTGGCATGGATCGGGGCAACGGTTGCGGAGATATGAGCAGGGCAAAAGTGTGACGTGTGAGGTGTGACTGACGCACTGACTCACTGACGTGGCGCTAGAAGAGGGCCATGTGAGAGATGAGGGGTGGGGTGTCCGCGTTGCCTTGGCGGACGAATAGGTACCGGCCCCGGCTCTCCCGGACGCTCCTAGCCCGAGTTACGGCATTTTATGTGAGCTGCAGTGGAGGGGGTCCTCCACTGGGGGCGTCACCACTTTTGCATCCGTTCTGGAGCACCAGGAGTGGGTGGTCCCCAGGAATTCCCCGTGAGCAGCCCCGTTGGGGTGGTCATTTGGTAATTTTTGCACATGTGCTCATTTTTTACTCTTGGGGGTCCCTGGAGCTCCGGGGGTCCTTGGAGGTTGTAGTTTGGCAGGTAAGGAGTGTGTGTGCAAAATCTGGCATGGATCGGGGCAACGGTTGCGGAGATATGAGCAGGGCAAAAGTGTGACGTGTGAGGTGTGACGCACTGACGGACAGACACCTGGTGGAGCTTTCTGTAGTAAGTGCGACCTACGGTCGCAACTATTCTGTTCACCAGTAAGGCTCCCTAATCGGGAGATAAGCGACCGTAGGTCACCTATCTCCACAAATAGGGCAAAAATGTGTTTTGCCAAAATCTTCCTGATCCATGTTGATGACATGAGTGTAGACATACTGTGTAGTGATTTTTGTGATTTTAGGGCAAAATCTGTAGGAGCAGTGTCCAAAAATGTGTTTTTAAAAATCGGCCTGGAGGTGGCGCTATATGGGAGAGATTCATGTTGATGGGATGAGTGTAGACATACTGTGTACCGATTTGCGTGATTTTAGGGCAAAAATTGTAGGAGCAGTGTCCAAAAATGTGTTTTGCAAGAATCGGCCTCATGGTGGCGCTAGAAGAGGGCCATGTGAGAAATGAGGGGTGGGGTCTCCGCGCCGGCAAGGCGGACGAATAGGTACCGGCCCCGGTTGTCCCGGTCGCTCCTAGCCGGAGTTACGGCATTTTATGTGAGCTGCAGTGTAGGGGGTCCTCCACTGGGGGCGCCACCACTTTTGCATCCGTTCTGGAGCACCAGGAGTCGGTGGTCCCCGGGAATTCCCCGTGAGCAGCCCCGTTGGGGTGGTCATTTGGTCAGTTTAGCACATTTGGTCATTTTTTACATCTGGGGGTCCCCCAGGGACCTGGGGGTCCCTGGAGCTCCGGGGGTCCTTGGAGGTTGTAGTTTGGCAGGTAAGGAGTGTGTGTGCAAAATTTGGCATGGATCGGGGCAACGGTTGCGGAGATATGAGCAGGGCAAGAGTGTGACGTGTGAGGTGTGACAGACAGACTGACGGACTGACGGACTCACTCACAGTTTGTGCAGGTTTTGATAGTAAGTGCGACCTACGGTCGCAATAACGGCACATAACTCGGTAACTGCGCTGAGTCGGCTCATGTGACCTTCGCAACGCTCGACACAGCGACTCGCTCGCTCAGTGGTGTCTCACGTGGATCAAGGTCGCCTGAGATGGTGCGCTTCCATCATGGTTTTGTAAATAACTATACTTTGCCAAAACAGAGAGAGAAGCACTTCCCTTTTGGGCGTGGCCTCAGCTCAGCTCCGGCGGGAAAAACTTTCTCGCGTAGGACTACATGTGAATGAATTAGCATGGAAATCCATTGTCAGTTCTTATCAATGATGGACAAAACCTCCTAAATCCACTTGAGCTGGATGTTGTTGTTGTTTTTTTCTTCTTTTTTTTTCATTTCCTGAAAAATTTACATTTTAGAGTTTGCTGATTTCTACCCGACAGCGGAGCTATATAAAAGAAGACGCATCACAGGTTGTTTTCTAATCACTTGTGCACACTGTATAATTGTTTTGGGGCATCTAAACGGCGCCATGTATCGCTTCTGGCCCAGCAGTGTGGCCAGATTTGGTCGCCAGGCTGTCAACGATGGACAGTCCCACGATACTTTGGCACGTTCAGGAGCATACTTTGTGCTCTTTAGATACCTCAATACATGTATACAGTTTACACATCGAAAAGCAACGTGTGTGATATCATGATATGTCTGCATAATGTTTCTGGAGGCAGTATTTTACAAAGGTCGCAGTAGTTCAAAAATAGTGTCTGTTCATAAGCTGGTCCACCTGGCTCTCATAGACTCTCACATGGACGAATCTCCCAGCTGCTCACACTGCTGTCTGTGTCTAGTCTACTTAATCTCTGTCTGTCCTTTCTCTCTCTCTGTCTGTCTCTCTTTTCCTCTCCCTCCCTCCCTCCCTCCCTCCATCCCTCCCTCCCTGTCTGCCTCTCTTCCTGTCTCTCTAGCCAGTCCTTTGGGGCGATGTTTATTGATTCTTTATTTCCTCTTGGAGAGGTGTGTGGTGTGTATGCACGTGTACGTTGGTCTGTGTGTGTGTGTGTGTGTGTGTGTGTGTGTGTGTGTGTGTGTGTGTGTGTGTGTGTGTGTGTGTGTGTGTGTGCGTGTGTGTGTGCGTGTCAGGGACCACGGTAAAACGTTCAGTGTGGCGAACCACAATTCCCGTCAATGCCATTAAAGCTGCTCTGTGTGCGTGCGTGTGCGTGGGTGTGTGTGTGCGTGCGTGCGTGTTTGTGTAAGAGGATTATAAGGGTGTGTTTTAACTGTACAGTGAACTGTCAGTGATCCACAGTGTCAGGTGCAGCAGTCATTCACAGTGTCAGGTGCAGTGATTCATTCAGGTCAGCAGGCACGTGCACACATAGACATCAAAGGGGGCTTGAGCCCTGCCCTTTTATCCATCTGTAAAAAAAGTGCCCTCTCCAGACCGGGAGCGTTTGGCTGTTTCTATGTGTCATCTTTTCGACACCCAAACCTAACCCTTACCATAACCCTAACCTCCGTGGGGTGAGTCGCTAACTCTCCCGAAGCTCCGTTGTCGAAATGATGGTTGTTCGAAAGAGCCAGATTTCCCCCTCCAGACCATCAATGCAGTTTAAACTATGGTGAAATAAATGCAAATGCCCCCTTTCCATGCCATACCTGAAGGCAGCATTCAAGAGAATTGCCTTGTCCAAACTCTCCTGAACTTGAACACATCATCTTATGTTGAAAGAATTGCCGTTACATGCCGTTACGCCACATCTCCAGTATTGCCTTTCTTATGCTTACGTTTAGTGTGGTATCAAGTACCGAAAATAGCACACCTCCAAGCTCACAACGTGTTGCAGCGCGACACGTTGTGAGCTTGGAGGTCGGCTATTTTAGATATTTTCTCCAAAAGGACCTTCTAAAAATGTCAGCCCCTGCCTCTTTAACATTCTCTGCACGTCCCTGCAAGTCAGGGTCTCTCAGGGCACAGAGAACAACGCGGAACACGCATGTCCTGCGCGTTTGCTGTTGGTCGGAACCCTTGGTAGAACTTTATGACTATACAGTATACACCACTGCTTCCCAGTTCACAGTGGGTCGGGAGTCTCGGGACTTAACAACCGTAATACCGCCATACCGCAGTTGTGTAATGCATACCGCGGTGTTGAGTTCATATAACCGTGATTATTCCAGCGATTTAAATTTAAATTGATTTAAATTAAACTTTTGAGCAGTGCAAACCACTCCTACATTTCACTTTGTGTGTATTAGTACGGATCTGTAACAGTACGGATGGAGTGCCGTGCTCACTGCTCATACACACAAAGTAACTGACGTCACGGACAGAGCGGCCCATACAAGGAGATATGCACACGTGTCGTGTTTGCACCGCTCACTTCACTTCAGGTGTGGTTTATTTGTTTCATTCAAAACAACTATTTTGGGGACATACCTCGATACTGCGGTAAACATTACTGCAAAAAAAAAGAAAAAGAAAAATCCTTACCGCCCCAGCCCTATACTCACTACTGTGTGCGTGCGTGTGTGTGTGTGATGTCATGTGATCCAGGTACGTCCACGCCCTCTACCTGGGCGTGCAGAGCCGTTGGCACGGCGACCACAAGCGCCACCACTTCTACTGGCGCGTGATGCTGGAGAGCGCCGACATCAGCATGCTGCGCCTGCTGGAGTCCTTCCTGAAGAGCGCCCCCCAGCTGGTACTGCAGCTCAGCATCATGGTGCACACCAGCCAGGTGCTCCCCCTGCAGGGTGAGTCCCGCCACGAGTTACGATTCAGAAAATCTTTGAATATATGTATTTTTTAAGCAAACATTTGTAACTCAAATTTTGCTTCTGGGGGGTCCCTGGAACTCAATATTTTGAAATGGTGGTCCGTGGCCAAATACATATCATCTTGGGGGTCCTTGACATGAAAAAGTTTGAGCACTACTGACGTGGAAACATAGGTTTCTTGCACACATTTTCACTGTGCAGATATACAAGCTCGCAGCGCGGCACCCGAGCTTGTATATCTGCTATTTTTCAATAGTTAACATTCATGGGGGCCCCGCAGTGAATCCTTGTACCCAGGGCCCAGAATTTGGTGTGACGCCCCTGCTACCTGGTGAGCGAAAACACTACATATACCATCATGCAACTCGGCCGCCACCATCATGGAGCGTCTATTCTCCATAGGCTCCATAGGTTCATTGCTGATGCAAAGAATCAGCTTCATCTTGGAATCTACTTCCAAAACGCCTCTTTTTCACGGCGACACTGGGCCATGGCGGTAGGCCGCGGTTAGGATTTTATTTTCGCGATTGAATGTAAACAAACCGACGTCCATTTTAAAATCGTCATATTACACAACATGCACATGCACGTGGCTTCCGGGGCTCTTCAAAATAAAGCGTAAGTGAATGGCGGTGCTCTAATTACCAAAACAATGGCATCCCATGTGTTAAGTTAATCATCTGGGGGCCCCTCAAAATAATTTGGGGACCCCCCTGGCGGTCCCGGCCCACAGGTTGAGAACCACTGTGATCAGGGACATGCTGGGCCCCTGATTCAGCCCGGGAAAAAGAGTTGGAGAGGCCCTCATTGCGTGCTATAGAGAGAGATCTCTCTCTATAGTGCTGCTGCTACTCAAAGATTTGCCATTTCAGGTCATGACAAGTGACAAGCCAGTGGGCCAATTACTGTACATGAGTTATATTTCGTCGTTGTCGGTCCAAAACCGTTTGTTTTGTATTTATCATTTTAAAAATGATTTAAACTAGTGAAAACAGCCAATCTACAAGCACACAACACCTCGCACCGCGAGGCGTTGTGTGCTTGTAGATCTGCTGTTTTCACTACTTTTGTGCAACGCCCTTGTATGATGAAGCAGGGCTTTGCTTTGCGAAAAAATGTATACATTTGAAACTTGGAGATACAAGGTTTCTGTCCGACAGCCGCTCAGCCCCCAAAATGCTTCCTAATGGCCGGCCTGGACCGGCCGGGCATGAACCGGCCGTTCGGGAGTTGTCCCGCTTTTCCCAATTGCCAGCACGTCCCTGACTGTGATAGACAATAAAGTGTATTATCTTATCTTATCCATCTCATCCCATCCAGGCCTCTCGGCGTCCGCCTCCCTGTTGTCCCTGTCCTGGATGCTGTCCTCCTACCAGAAGGTTCTGAGGGACAGCCGGGACGACAAGCGGCCCATGTCGTACCGGGCGGTGGCGGTGCACCTGCTGTGGCACCTGTTCAGCGTGGGGGCGCGCGCCCTGGCCTTCGCCCTGTTCGCCTCCGTCTTCACGCTCTACTTTGGCGTCTTCGTGGTGGCGCACTGGTGCCTCATGACCTTCTGGATCATCCAAGGTTGGTTCTTAGAAGTTTGTTTTGTCCCCCCAGCCATGGCACGTGCACCCATAGACATCAAAACGGGGCTGACCATGAATGCATTTTTTACTATGGTGAAAGAAATGCAAATGCCCCCTCTTTCATGCCATACCTGAAGGCAGCATTCAAGAGAATTGCCGCGTCCAAACTCTCCTGAAAGAATTGCCCTCTCCGTGTAGAAATCCATGCTGTTACGCCACATCTCCAGTATTGACTTGATTATGCTTAGTTCAGTGTGGTATCAAGCACCGGAAATAGCTGACATCCAAGCTCATAATGCGTCGCAGCGGTCAGCTATTTTCGATATTTTCACCAAAAGGCCCTTATAGAAATTTCAGCCCCTGGCTCTCTAACATTCACTGCACATCCCTGCCCTCAGCCATCGCTGGACTGAACAAACTGCCCCCGTGGATAGGATGGTTTCTTTGTACAGTGGGAACCTCTTTGTCTTTGTGATGTGTTGTTTTGTGTTATATATTATGTCACCTTAGATCTGAACCACTTCAGCCGTTATTTTATACTTTGTCTATTCAAAAACAGCAGATATACAAGCTCATAGCACGGCACCGACGCAGTGTGAGCGTATCTGCTATTTTCAGATCGCAACACCCGAGCGCAACCAAACATAAAATGTACTTGTCTTTTAGTTCTACTGGATCCACTAGTCCCTCCCTAACGTTTTAGTATTTGCTGACGAAATTGTTAAAATATTTAGTCTTAGTTTTAGTCACCATAGCTTAGTTTTTATTTTGTTTTTACTTAGTTTTCGTCAGATAAAAAAAGGTAGTTGATAGTTTTAGTCAACAAAATGAAACACTGGAAAATTGTCTGATCAAATTAATCAAGAAGCACTTTTTTAAATGTATTGTTTCATATACTGTATATCAACGATTTGATCGACCACTTACTATAAGCCCTATTTAGTAGTTTTAGAAAGGAACTGGAACTGGAACACTTTAAAAACCTAAGCTGTTTGGCTGAAATTGGCAACCCACCGGAAAATATATTTTCATTATCTTTATGCCCTATAATGCTTTAACCTGTTTAACAAAAAACATTTTGTTTTAACCAGGGTGGAAAAAGTACTCACATATTTTACTTAAGTAAAAGTATCAATACTGCAATATAGAAATACTCTGTTAAAAGTAAACGTCCAGAATTCAAAATGCACTATCACTTACGCTATCCCCCCCCACACGCAGGCGAGACGGACTTCTGCATGTCCAAGTGGGAGGAGATCATCTACAACATGATGGTGGGCGTGGTCTACGTCTTCTGCTGGTTCGGCGTGCGCGAGGGCCGCACGCGCTGCCGGATGGCGCTCTATGGCCTGGTGGTGTTCGCCCAGAACGTGGCACTCACCGCCGCCTGGTATGTTTACCGCGGCGGCAACGGCCGCGCCGGGGGCACGGGCGACTTTACGGCCGTGGTGCTGGTGTGCGCGGTGGCCAGCAGCTACGCGCTGGGCATCTTCTTCATGTTCGTCTACTACTGCCTGCTGCACCCCGACGGGCCCATCTCGGGGTGGGGGGGCTTCATGGAGGACAAGGAGGAGGAACGGCTCCCACCGGACGTCCTGGGCTCGCCGGCCTCCACGCTCCCCCCCGACGTGGTGAGCAGCCCCCCGCGGACCCTCCAGAGGACTAAAGGAGGGGAGCTGGGGGGAGGGATAGTCGGGGACGTGTTTCAGGTGCGCGGCGGGGCCCGCCAGGCGGTGGCCTCCTCGGGGGCGTCCCGCCTGGGCAGCCCCGGCAGCAGGACTACTGAGGGGCCGGTCATCCGCATCGACCTGCCCCGGAAGAGGTACCCGGCGTGGGACGCCCACGTCATCGACCGCCGGCTGCGCAAGACCATCCTGGTGCTGGAGGGCGCGGCGCCCGTCACGCCGCGCATCCAGTACCGCTGTCTGGGCGCGCCCACGGAGGTGATGGAGTACGAGACCACCGTGTGAGAAACACCGGGGTTTTTACCCCGATGGAAAACAAACGGACGGAATGAACAAACGGATGCTCGCTGAGCGGATCCACTCCTCCCGGACGGGGAAGTCTGGGGTTGAATCTATAGTTTGTTCTTTTTCTACGGTGTGGATGTGGGGGGGTGGGTTCTGTATCAGGTCTCAGGGTCAGGCTGGGATGGAAAGCAGTCAAAGAGCCGGGTCCCGATACTCAAACGTCCATCCTCCGCTCGAGTTGCTTTCCTCGCGCCTTATAGCCCCGCCTCTGGGTGAGGAGGAGAGGTGGGAAGAGAAGATTTGAGGCGACTGAAATGATAGACCATATTCACACGGCCATCTTGCCATGAAATGCCACCCCGGTTTTTCAATGCAACATTCAAACATGGCGCCCGGTGAATCTGGTCTATTGCTAATTATGCGTATTACAGAGCCTGTCGTCCGGCAGAAACCTCTTATCTCCATTTTCTAACTTTTTGTATTTTTTCTGTAAATCAATGCCATACTTGATCACAGCATCCAAAGGAGCAGGTCCACAGATTTATTTTTAATTTTATTTAGCCTATTTTCTTTATACATTTTTTAACCTTTGCTGCTTTCGAATTTGAATCTTGAAAAGTAACAGCTTTGGACAAGTATATCGACAGAGACGATATACTTGATCCTCGCTCCGAGGACTTTGTGAGGGAGGAGCCTCCAATCTCCCAAAAGCTCTCGGCTCCTCCCAAAAAGCAACATTTTACGATTTTGGAACGCAAAGGATTTCCAGGTCACATCGGAGGATGGAGGAAAGGAGGCGAGGAGGCGAGGAGGCTGGAACTTTGAGTGTTGGGAATCTGGCCATCGTTAGTTAAAGGGTCAACAACACTGATTAGCTGGTCAGTGAAGAGCACATACGGGCACATTACGGGCTGAGTGAGAGCCAATCAGAGGAGGGGCGGTCCTCGGTGAAGGGTGGCTTCAAGGTGGCCGTTGTCGCTTTACTGCGGTCACGCTTCATCATTAGGCTCAGTAGCCCTGCGGTGTCGCTTGTCGAGAAACAACAGCTCACAACACTTGAACGCTTTGCGGGCGTAAACCTTGCATGTCCTCACTTTTCAGGAAATGGCGAAAAAAGGGTTATTGTTTGTGCCGGACAGACAACTCTCCATATTTGAACTTTTCAAAAATTAAGGCCCTACTTGATCATACTACAGTGTCACACCAAAACATCAAAAGTACTACTTGTGCTGTTCTTGAATTTGAATCCTCAAAATAACAGTTTTGGACAAAAAAAAACACACTTGATCCCTTTCAAACCTGGCCATCACACTGACAGAAATAGCCAATCTAAAAGTGTTGTGAGCGCGAATAACGTTAATTTCCGTTACTTTTGCAACGCACTGTCATGATATGAAATATATGGAGATTACAAGGTTTCTGCCCGACAGCGACACGTATCTGTGGTAAACGATGAGGTCAAGAGGTCACATGAGGTCGTGTCGATATTCGTTCACACTGAGGTCTTATCGTCCTGAACTTGAACAGCAGTTTAATGAGTGGAATGTAAAAAAAGGGGGATAAAGGATAAAATGTTGAAATGTGATATTTGTTACAAGGTTCAGAGCATTTTCAAGGTGTCAGTGGGATTAACAACATTCCTGTCGTACGATATTTGTTATTCGAGGTATTAAGCTAGAAGAAGAAAAAAAAAAAAAAAAAAAAAAAGAACTAAGATATTTGTGTGTGTTTACAAAATGAAATCCATTGTTCGGGAGGGCTGTGCCTCAATATAACTTTTGGTTCTGAAAGGGTTCATGTCCCTGCAGAATGCTGGGTTCACGGATTTCAGTGGTTCTCAACCTGTTGGGGGGAGGGGGGTGACTGTGAAGTGACAATTCAATGACGTTTAATACCTGAAAAAGAAGAAGAAAAATACCATTACAGCATCAAAATGTATCAACAAACCATACACTGGTCAAACCTTTGCTGAATTGTCAAATAATAGCCTATAAGAAACTTACCGGTAAATAGCCGATCTACAAGGTTAAATATCTGTGGAACCCAGTCAAACTAAATGTAATGCTGCCTGAAATCCTACAAATTCCTTAGTGCTTGTCAGGGTGGGGGATCGTGGCCTGAAAAGGTTGAGAACCACTGTCGTATTTGAACAATAACCATCATCATTTCCATGATATTTGCAGTATGTATGTATGTATGTATGTATGTATGTATGTATGTATGTATGTATGTATGTACTATGTATGTATGTATGTATGTATGTATGTATGTATGTATGTATGTATGTATGTTCTGATCATATGACTGCTAGCGGTCATATTTGTCATATCGTTTTCATGTTACATTGCAAACAACCCTCACCACCCCCCAAAAAAAGAACTGGACATTCATTTTTTTATGTGATATTTAGCTGTGTGATAAAGAATTAAGGGGATATACTATTATACGTGAAGGACAAAATAGTGTACAGTAATCCATATTGTATACACGCTTGAACTGTACCAGGGACATGATCCATGGATCGAAGCGTGTGTGCTCCATGTTTAATATCAGGGTGTCTACGTTGATGTTCTGTAGAATAGACACATGAAGAGAACAGTGTGTGTGTGTGTGTGTGTGTAGGTGTGTGTGAGTGTGTGCGTGTGTGTGCGTGCGTGCGTGCGTGTGTGTGCGTGCGTGTCTGCGAAGCACACATAGTGCTGATGCACGCAGAAATGTATCTGATGACGAGCGTGCTGTCATGTGCGTTTAACTTCAAACATTAAGCGTGATTGTGGCGTATAGGTAGGCTATGCCGAAAACATCACATCTACGAGCTCCCGTGAGCTTGTAGATCTGCTGTTTTCAGGTGCGTGACGTGGCCGCGGCAAGGGGAAGCATAAATGGGGCATTCATTGTACTGTGTCATGGAGATATGATGACAGGTTTTTTGTTCATCTTATTAAGTCCAGTCAGCTGAGTTGTTGGGGGCTTTTTTTCCCCCCAGACTTGTCCCGTGAAGAAGCTTGATCTGTCTCCACCCATGTTGCTGCGGTAACGATGGTAAACAAAGCCCCGGGCTTTAGTTGTGGTGCTAACACGACATGACAGATGACGTCTGTGTGTGTGTGTGTACCGTAAACAAACAGAGACAGCCGTCCCAGGCTACTGTACCTCAAAACACGTGAGTGGCCAGGCCACCACACACGACGCTACACAAAGCAAGCCTTAAACAGAACACTGGTCCCCACAGACTGGGAACACCAACTACAAGACCAACGGAAAGTGGAGGAGGAGTTCATTTTATTGTCGTTTTGAGAATAAAGACAAAATGTTTACTTGACAACTTATGCTGTGTGTGTGTGTGTCGTGTGTGTGTTGGAGTCTCTCGGGTTGAATTTAGGACTTGTTACAAAACCATGCACATGGATGCAGTCAGACAGACAGACAGACAGACAGACAGACAGACAGACAGACAGTGTGTGTGTGTGTGTGTGTGTGTGTGTGTGTGTGTGTGTCTGTGTGTGTGAGAGAGAGAGAGAGAGAGAGAGAGAGAGAGAGAGAGAGAGAGAGCTGATAAGGAGAGAGATTGTTGTGATTAGATTGAGTCGATTAGCCGATTAGCCTAATAGGTCAGTGGATTACACCTATATCCATGACCACACGCACGCACGCACGCACGCACGCACGCACACACACACACACACACACACACACACACACACACACACACACCTGACCTGGCGTTTGCCAACAGGTCTGAGGCCCTAAGATAGATGCAGAATAGATATTCCAAGATCAAAATTTAGAGTGAACATTTGTAACTCAAATCTTTGCTTCTGGGGGTCCCTGGAACAAAATATTTTGAGATGAGGGTCCGCGGCCAATGTCATTTTGGTGGTCCTTGACATGACAAAGTTTGAGAAACACTGATATAGTCCGATTCTACAAATATCTTCTAAATCCTATCAGTTAAAAAAAAAGAAAAAAAGAAAGAAAGAAAAAAATATATATGTTGCTGGTTCTCAAACCTTGTCATGTCAAGGACCCCCAAATTGATATGTATTTGGCCGCAGACCCCCATCTCAAAATACTTTGTTCCGGGGACCCCCAGAACTGCCAGAAGCACTCCTAAATGTGGGTCTTGAATTATCTATTCTGCATCCAGTTTAGGGCCTCAGACCCGTTAATTGGCAAACGCCAGGTCGTGTTGGGCGGATACACTCTACATACATAAACAGACCATTTCCGTATCCGCTGTAGACCGGACATGTAAACAGTTTTTCTTTGTTCCATAAAGCTGCCGTAAAAAAAAAAGAAAAAAAAGCCATAACCATCGTCCAACAACCGTCCGAGGTGGGCGTGGCCGACACCCTACCACCAAATCAGCTCCGCTGTGGGCGGGGACCGGCCACCCTTCCCGTCCAATCGGCGCCGCTGTGGGCGTATCCTGGCAGCGGCCTATCGGTGCGAGCGACGCCGTTCGATTTTCAGACAGTCAGTTCTTCTAGCATGGCCACCGCCGTGCAGCAGCACAACGGCGGCGGCGGCGCGACGCACAATAAAGCCCCGCACAAAGACAAGAAGAAAGCCGCCAACAAGGACTCCTCCTCCACGGCCAGGCGGCGGCAGGCGGCTCTGCTGTTCCTCAACAACATCTCACTGGACGGCCGGCCTCTGTTACACCGCGGAGGAGGCGGCAATAATGAGCTCCAAACGGAGCCCTTCACCGCGACGACGAGCGACGAGAACCGGTGGGGCAGCAGCTCCACCGCGGAGGCACCGGAGCTGCTACTTCACCAGCGGGGCTCCTCGCTCCCCCTCCCCCAGGTGACAGCCGGCGTCGTGACCGCTGGCAGCAGCGCTCCTCCTCCTCCAACCACCAACAGCTCCACGTCCTCCTCCGAGTCCTCGGCGTCGGTGGTGGCGGTGCTGAGCCCCGTCGTCGTGCGTCCCTCCTCGGTCGTCGTCATGATGTCCCCCCCGGTGCCGCCGGGACACAGGTGGAGCGTGGTGGGACTCCGGGGGAACAGTACTAATGACAGCGAGGTGTTCCTGGAGGGTGGCGGCGGCAGTGTGGACGCCATGCTCCCCCCAGAGAGCCCTCTGTCGCCGGGGCCACACCAGTACCAGTACCAACAGCAGCAGAACCAGTCCTTCTCCCTGTCCCTGGCCCGGTCCCCGTCCGCCTTCAGCCCCGGGGCCCCCGGTGTCCCCGGCGTCGCCTCCTCCTCCGCCGCCTCCATGGCTCAGAGGTGAGCCCCAAAACAAACAATGGATGTTTGATCATGTTTAAATGTCGGGGCCTTCCCCCAATCCCCATTCCTATTTCCTACTACTAAAACAAAAAGAGCTTTATTTACTTCCGCAATAGGTGATATCATCAGGTAGTTGAAGCTCATATCTGTGATGTAAAAATCTCCAATCCGGGATTTTTAATGCTTTTTAATTTGAATGCAGATTGCCATGTATGATAGTCTGAATGATTGAAGAATGTATTAGAAAGGTACAGTTTCATGACGGTACAAATCACAGGTACAAGGTCAACTAAAAGGAGATCCTAGTAAGCTTTCCAGCTTATTTACACAGGAATCACTCTATGTAACATTGAAAGACAGACGGATAGAACACAGTACTTTGCATAGGATATCATCAATAACAAAAGGGAAAACTGCATTGTGAAAATGAAAGAAAGGGAAGATATGTTTACTGTGGAAAAGGTGAGGTAAGTTGTAAATGATCCCCTCCTCCCCTCCAGCTAATCAGAAAATAAATGTTCAGAACTAGGACTACTAGTTTCATTCAGTCATGAGAGACTTATCAGCTTCAATGTGATTCGTGTTCCAGCTTCAGTTTGGTCTGCTCATGTGTAATGTCATTATTTCAGCACTTCTCAGCAGTTCTCTCCTGATTCATAGAGACATCCCTTCCTGAAAATGCATCTTCTGTTTACCAAAGAGCTGGGTAGACGGGGAGGGAGACTGAACTCACTCTGTAGCGGTGCAACCTTTTCACCCCCCCCCCCCCAAAAAAAATAAAATAATCAATAGTTCAGGGGTCTTCAACATTTTCAGCCCAAGGAGGTGAGAGAGAGATGAAGCAGGGACCCCCACAACCTGTTTCCATATAGTTTCATCTCTTGACAGCACAATCATCAGTGTATTTTGGAATCATGTCAATTTGTGTTTTCAGATATTTAAAGTTATACTATGTAACTTTTTTAATAAAACAAATCTTAAAATTGTCCTAACTATTAAATCGCTAAAGTTTTAAAACACCCACTCCGTTAATTTCAGCCCCAAAAGCCTTTTCTTTATATGTTTTCTACATAGCCTTGACAGGGGCTGTATTTCCCGGCAAAATTATGTCATCTCCCACATGATACACTACCGGCCAATAACAGCGCAGATCATACACCACCGGCCAATCACAACGAGTCTTGCTGTCTCTTCAGGAAGTAGCTTCCCTCAGCAACTGTGTTTACATTGGTGAAGGAATCTTGCCTGCTACTCCCTCAATCCTGGTCTAAAAATTACGGGAGACGGCTCTACGGATGCGTATCGGCGAGGCGGTCGCGGCGGCCGCGGTGGTCCGCGGACCCCGGGAACGGCGAAAACGGCCGAAAAAAGCAATAACGCGACTGACCACTAGTTGAGCAGCTTCCACAGTACAGCTTTAACCACTTGAACCGTCAATACTTAAAAAAAAATGACCTTTCACTCTTAGTCTGCTCTTTTTCCCCTCTACACCAAAGCTCTTTGCCGAAAATAGCCGATCGTGAGCTTGTAGCTTGTAGCTGAATATGGACACTAGGGTTCAAGTGATAGAAAAAAGTTTCTAACACACAAAGATTTGGAGGACCCCCTGTAGTAACTCTGAGGAACCCCTAGGGGTCCCGGACCCCCTTTTGAAGACCCTTGCCTTGGTATAGTTTGTTGATTACTTTTGATGCAGTAATGGCCTTTATTTTATTTATTTTATTTTATTTAGGTATTAAAAAAGTAGTCCTTAAATTGTCACTTCAGTCCTCTGGGGACACCCAAAAATCATGTGGACTCTATAGAGCCATTTTGCACTTGTTTTGACTAAAGAAACTGACTGCATCTTTAAAACATTGTTCCTCTTGCATAACATTGTTTTGCTCTGACGTGCAGTTGTGATGTAAGGGGATTTCAAAGGTGTTTCACCACTGAACGCCTGGACCCGCAACAATCCAGAGCTTATAAAAAATGTCATGCTTCAGCTATTGAAAAATAGCAGATATACAAGCTCACAGCACGACACCGAGTGCCGCACTGCGAGCTTGTAGATCTGCTATTTTTGAAAAGTCGTGAAAATGTCTGCACATCTTTGAATATATGTATTTTTTAAAGCAAACATTTGTAACTCCAATTTTGCTTCTGGGGGGTCCCTGGAACTAAAACTTTGAGATGGGGCGGTCCGTGGCTAAATGCATATCATTTTGGGGGTCCTTGACATGAAAAAGTTTGAGCAGATCAAAAATAGCTGATTTTAAAGCTCGCAGCGTGCTGTGAGCTTGTAGATCTGCTATTTTTTAAGGGGTAAAGCATACAATAATGCGTAATAATAAAGTGTTCCCGGTCTTAATGGGTTCTAATAAACAGTGTTCACATTCTGTCTCTCTGGTTCTTCCGCTCAGATCAAGAAACGCGTCCGGCTCCCCGGGACCCAAAGTGGCCAAGAAGGTGCATTTTATCAAGACGATGAAACAGTACGACACCAGGGGATGCAGGTCAGTGACTGGATGGAAAGACAGACACGTTCTTATTCACTTTGGAAAATCATATATTGCCAATATATCGTTGTTGTCGGGCAGAAACCTCTTACCTCCATATTCTAACCTTTTTGGGGGTTTTCTCGCCCCGCAATGCCCTACTTGATCATGCCACAGCGTCTCACTAGGGATGGGACGATAATCGTTATTATCGCGATTAAAAAAAACACTCACAATAATCGTGTCGTGGAGATTGAATTGTCCTCTGTCATGCACTGGGATCAATTCACTTTTTATTTTCCAAGCTATATCTGGTACCACTTAACTTCTTCAGTGCCATATTTAAAGTGGGACCTCTTATATTGCCGGTTCGCCAACAAAGGGTTAAAAAAATAGTGTGCACGCTGGTGCACACATTCGTGCACAGATCATGCACTATGCATGTGCATGCTTTTCACAGCTTTCAAACAAAAAAATCCGCTTGGAAATCCGTTCAGGCATTCAGGAGAAGGCAGCCCTTATGCTTTCTTCAAATGTAAACAAACATGGCTGCCATGTTTGAAAGATGGGGTTGGTATGGGGGTTAAACATGCAATTTCGCGATTGCAATCATGGCTAGTACACTGTTTTTAAAAGACGTCCAGAAGACGTCTGGCAGGGAGGTCCATAGTTAAAAATACGTTTTTATTATAGAAAACGTCTTTTTTGGCAGGGTATGAGTTAACGTACTTGATACAGTATTTTTTTTCACTACCTACCAAATGTCTTTGCCAAAAAATAGAAGATGTTACGACGCATTGTGAGCTTGTAGATCTGCTGTTTTTTGGCAAACAGGCTAATTGATGTTAATATCGTAAATCACAAATGTTTTGTTCGCAATAATCGTGACATGACATTTTCATATCGTCCCATCCATCCCTACGTCTCACACGAGCATCAAAAGTAGTGCCCTTTGTTAGATCTTCTACTTTAGTTATTTTCTTAATTTGAATGAAAGCGTTTTGGACACAAATTAGGTTTCCAATCCGACAGACAATATATATAGCAGCTTTATTTTGGAGTTGGTAACAGGCCTTGAATATCCATCCACGTAGCCTTCCATCTTTCCTGGATGCAGTAAGCTGCTTAATTCAGACACACTTTATGAGCTAACTCTCTTTAGCTCGGAAGGAGAATATCGGTCGCCCCTGGCTGGCACCCCTCCTGTGGTGGCTGCAGCTGTTTAATTTAATCGCCCTTGGAGAGAAATCAATCACCCGAGGGAAAGGAAAGCCAAAGAGAAGTGGCGATGTACCCTGACAGTTTGGTAATCGTTAAATGAAACGGAACTAAGAGATTTCTCACACCGCCGTAGACCTTGTTTGTTGTTTGTTCTTGCGTTTCATCTTGGGCCACTTATGATTTGCAGGTGTTAGACTTGAATATTGGGTTACAAAGATCTATTTATTCCCTTAAAGCAGTGGTTCTCAAAGTGAGGTCCAGGGACCACCAGCAGTCTTTGAGGGGGATCCAGGGGGTCCCCAGCAAATATATAATTTAGCATAAAAATCTGTCTAGGCCTTATTACATCAGCTATTTGCTTGTAGATCTGATATTTTCAAAAATCCTGAAAAAAAGAAACATTTTTTTTTTAAATATTTGTGACACTTTTTAACACAACAAATCTTGCATAGGGGTCCCTGGCACAAAATAATTTCAGATGGGGGTCCGTGGCCAAATGCAAAGTTTTAGAACCACTGTATGAGTCGCTATAGTTCCTGACTCATTTGGCTGATCTGAGATCAGATGGCATCCACTTGTGGTCATGTGCGTGCTGGGTTGGTGGATCATGTGTTGACTGGTTTGGAAGTATGAAGCATGCAAGTGTTTCTGCAAGACGATCATTTAGCAATCCAAAGTTAAACCACAGCCTTGTGTTTCAGTTTCTATTTAAAGCTGCCAACATGCATTTCCTGAGTTCTGACACGAGCTGAATTCCAAAGAGACACAAACATACTCAGAACCTATTTACTATTTTGACATTGTTTTGATCAAAACCAAAAGTTTATTCTTAAAGCATTAAAGCCCTTTATTGTGTAATCATTGCTGTATAGAGTGTTTGTTCAGTAGCTAGGGGTCTCTTCAGCTCTTTAGTAAAACAGAAAGAGTATTTTCAGGGGGGACAACAATTTCATCCAATATATATTCTCAATTTAAACTTTATAGTGTTAGAACATACATTTTGTCAAATTGTCAGCATTTTCTTATTTATTATTTTCATCACTTCCATTTTCACTTCATCCCGTATCCTGTTCTGCATGAGTTCTCCCTCCTAATTGGATAAAAATACAAATCTCTTATTTTAACACCTTGACGTCCGAAATAGAATGGTGGTTGGTAGATTAGCCGTGACATTTCTATTATTGTATTGTGATCTGAGACATAATATTATGTTTATAAACATGACCCCGCAGCCCCTCCATCTTGAACAGCGCCGCTGTTTTTTCTTTTTTTTTCCCCCCCAGGCCAGTAACTCACCATGATTTTCTCGATTTCCGTTGGGATAGAATGGGGGTTTTGGCCGATTGTCGATGTCCCCGTGCGTTTCGCGTGCGCGATCCTTTCACGTAAATGTCCCCGCAAATAGTCCATGTGTGACTGAAGAACAGAACTGAAAAGTTTCGCTAGCATAGCCCCAAGCATGGCTGCAGGAGGAGCTCGAGTGTGTAGACAGTAAACGGATGGGTGGAAGGTGCCTTGGAGAAGGAGAGGCGCTGACGTCACCTCTGCTTCATGCACGGTCTGCATGAGCTATCAGTGCACGAGTGGTGACTAGGGAAGGTTAGACGATCGCCGATTTTCGGATCAAAAGCTTTTATTCCGGTTTTAAAGACAAAGTCCGGGAATGTACGACGTGGCTGAGAGTCCCTGGGGGGATGTGCGATATAGTACGGTTTTAACATTAAGGGGCTCCCCTCCCTTGGCTTAGAAGGTGTTAACAACAACAACAACAAAAATAATAAATTGCATCCACTTTAACTAAACTTTATTATTTAGGCAGCATCTTTTATAATTGGTATACATTGATTGGTACATTGCAGTCGGGTGGAAAACCTCACAAAACTCTTACTTTTTCAGGATCCACATTCCAAAAGTAGCAAAAACAGCAGATCTACAAGATCTACAATCTACAAAACGCGCCTCAATGAGCTTGCAGATCGTCTGTTTTTGTTATTTTTGTGTGACACTTGTTATGATCAAGCAACTGGGAATTAATATTTTTAATAAAGTTAAAATATGGACATAAGAGGTTTTGTGCTGCGGCGCTGCTGTGCTTATAGTCTAGTCTAGCCTCTTTAGGCCAAGAATTATTTCATTCTTTAACTATTGAAAAATAGCAGATATACAAGCTCACAGCGCGGCACCGAGTGCCGCGCTGCGAGCTTGTAGATCTGCTATTTTTTTTAAATCGTGATTTGAATATATTTTTATTATTTTTAAAAGCAAACATTTGTAACTCAAATATTTGCTTCTGGGTGGCCCCTCGAACAACATATTTTGAGATGGGGGGTCCACGGCCAAATACATGTAATTTTGTGGGATCCTGACCTTGACATAAAAACATGTTTTTCAAAAACCCTTAGAAGGATTTAGAAGACACTTATAGAATCGGGTCTTATAGAACTCTCGACTTTGAGAGAGTCTTTTTCGTGATTATTCAAAAATAGCAGATCTACAAGCTCGCAGCACTAAAATATGGACATACAGTAAGAGGTTTTCTGCCTGACACAGCGACAATCTGAGATTTGATCTCTCTGTGTGCTGCGGCGCTGCGGTGTGTCTTTTCTAGTCTAGTCTAGTCTAGTGTGTTTACACAGAAAGCAGCCTGCTGGCTGTATGCTGTTGACTGCTGCTTTGTGACGATTTGTGTTGGTGTTAAAGAGTCGTTACGACATGCCGCTGGCTGCTAGTTTGATGAGTCACAATAGAGAACTGGATTTGACCGACCCAGATCTGAAGCTGTTGTCGCTTGTTTTTTTTTTAAAGATTAGTTTTTTGGGCTTTTTATGCCTTTATTTGATAGGACAGTAGACTGACAGGAAATGGGGAGAGAGATGGGGAATGACATGTGGCAAAGGTCATCCGGGTCATCCGGGAATCGAACCGGCGACGCCAGCAGGCATCATAGCCTAGTATGTGGTATGCGCCTTGACCACCAGGCCAGCGGGCGCCCCCTGTTGTCATTTGTTAATCCTGTTCTTTGTGTACCACTTAGGGTTGGGACGATAATCGTTATTATCGCTTATCGTGATTAAAAAACACTCACAATAATCGTATCATATAGATTTAAATTTATCATGAAATTATCCTCTGTCTTGCCACTGGGATCAATGCACCTCTTATTTGCCGGGCTGCATATCCACCGGTACCATTTAAACCCTCTATAATTAGTAAAACGGACCAGGAAATAACATACTTGATGCAGTCTTTTATTTCTCTACCAAATCTCTTTGCCAAAAAATAGCCAATCTACAAGCTCACAACGTGTCGCGTTTTGCGACGCGTTGTGAGCTTGCAGATCTGCTATTTTTGGGAAAATGTTCCGCCCCAGGATAATGGATGTCGGGGATATTTTGATTATCGCCCCCTCCCTAGTACCACTACCTTGCAACTTAAGTATAAACCAGGCTTAACTTGCACTGCACAAGAGACTGATATTGCTTTGTGTTATGTTGACATGATCCTCTTAATATTTCTTTGTACTGCTGCTTTCGTGGCATAAAGTTATTTCACCCTCTGTTTTTCACCAGTAAACTTGCCATGATGTGACATGGTATAAAGTTGAAGTGTGACCATGCAGTTTGTTGGTGCTTGTGTTGGCAGAGCAGAGGACAATTGTAATGGATTTCCCTGTTCCCCTTCCCAGCTAAGCATATAGGCTCGTCGTCACCTGACCTTAAAGTAGCTTCTTATTTGCTCACTGATAGACATGGCTCCATCCATGTGTCTCATGTGTTTTTTTACTGTGCCAATATTGATGCTCCATGCTCTAGTCTAGAGAGCACGTTGTGTGTGCACAGCAAAATCCTGTGTTCATTTCAAGCCTGGCTTGGGTTCCATTTTATTTTTACACTCTCGTTATAGAGTTTACCCACTGAACCATATACTAGTGTCTCTGTTATGGGGTCGCGAACCTTCGGCGATGGCAGCTTGATCTGTCTGACATCAACGCCTTACTCTATTCTGGATCAATGGCGATTTGTTAACGAGCCATCGTGAACTCGACCCCCTTTCAGTCTTGTGTGTAAGTGCCATTCCCAACGGGCACGATACCTATAAATATAACTAACGTTCACCATGGTATTTTTCTAATAGTCTGTGTGAACACTGCGATCCACTTGACTTAGAACCATTTTTAATAGTTATATACTGATAGTGCTCAGTGGAAATGGCCCTTTAACCATGACTTGCTCTCAATGTGAGAGAGAGCTTCACATACGTGTAATTATTATTGGAAATGTACTGATCGAGATACCACTTTTTCCTTCTGATACCCATAACTTGTATATTACAGGCCTGTAACTCTGAGAGTGCAATGAAACCAAATGGACCATTGTTCCATTTGTACACTCTCAAAGTTCTAGGGGTCCTTGAAGTTAAAAGGTTTGAGGTTTTGATCTAGGAATAGATACACACATCCATTCATAATTGTTCATGTGTAGCTACAAGTTGGTAAATAATAATAAAAATGTATATATTACAGTTTGAGGATGAAACAGTCATCAACTGAAGCATTCAAAATATGACTCTCACTCTACATAAAATATCATCACGTTATAAATTATGTGGTATGGAAATGGCATAGGCTGACATACTCGGTATGCATTTTAGGCAGTATCGCCAGCTTTTCCCATACTGGTGTCAGTATCAGAACAGAAGTACAACAGATTTAACCGAAGTTAATATAGCATCAAAATCACAACAGATTTGAAATTATTAAGTTGCATTTATGAACTTCTCATGCCACACATGGTACTGGTGGCAGGTGAGTTTATTTGTCACAGAGACACTACGCGAACACAGGGACAGAGTAGAGTTCGCAACGGGCCTGAAAATTAAGGCCTGGCCCTAATTGGGCCGGCCCGGCACGACTAATTATCATACATTTTAGGCCCTACCCAGCCCGAAAACGTTGGGTAGGGTTGGGTTCAGGAAGAATTTGAGAACTCTATTGTAAAAGTAAAGTAAAGTAGAGTAAAAGTAATAAAATGATGAAAAGAAAATATATTTTTTTCTCCCATTGAGCCCAAGGCCCAGCTCCACCCTACTAATTAGCACAGGGTTGCCAACATTGGACAGTCAGAATTCAGGAGACTTTTGGGGGGTAGTTTGGGGGGGCGTGGAACTCGATTTAAAAAAAAAAGTAGTTGTACAGAATTTGATTTGATAACTGAAGCAATGTAAGACCCATCTATTCTGTACTAATATTCACTAGTAACTGTAAGTGAATATCTTACTATGATTGAGGTGGTCCTCCCCCAGACATTTTTAACATAGTAGATGTAATTTCCTGTGTTCTGGTGATTTTTTTGGAGTTTGATAGAAAATCCAGGAGAAATGACACGTGTTGCCACGCAAAACCACGGAAATCCTCCAATCCAGGAGAAATTCTGGAGAAATGGCAATTCAGGAGCATGGCAGGAGATGGGGTCAACATTCAGGAGACTCCTGCCAAATTCAGGAGTGTTGGCAACCCTGAATTGGCATACATTTTAGGCCCTACCCGGCCTGAAAATGTTGGTTAGGGTCGGATTCGGGCAGAATTTGAGAACTCTGAGAGAACCAACACGACACTATGTCATCCTCTTGGTCTCATCAACAATGACCAGATAATTCTCTTCCCTCATTCACCTGAAAGGTGCATGAGTGCCGTTCCTACTGGCCACATGCTTTGTATTTTTGTTTTGGAATGTTGATATAATCATAAACCCGACCACCTGACATATACAGCAGCTGCTTTGTACCTAGTGATTTTAAACGGCTCAAGGCATGGTGAAATGCATTCCATGCCATGCATACCATACAGTATGAGAAATGTCAGTTTCAGGACAATGATAATATCAAATATCCCTCTTGGGGCAGAGAAGGTTTGAGTAGCCCTGAACTGTAGAAGTGGCTGAATGAACAGTGAGTGCGGTAGTGACTGATGTAGTTGTTGCTTTAGGACTGACTGTGTGTTTTGTCTTGCCTGTAGTAGGCCTGTCACAACTCGCCCGAGCACAATTATTTTGCATAATTTCAATCATTTTGCATAATCATCAGATTGTTTTCCTTCATCTCTATACATTTTTCAAAATTTCAAAAATAGCAGAAATATTAGATCGACAAACTCAACATGCCACCATCCATGTGATGAGTTGTGAGCTTGAACAAGCTTCTATTTCAAGTATGCAATGATTAAATATGGCCTATTTTGATTAGTAAATTAATTATTTTGACTATTTCTACCCGTATTTCTATCAGTAATTACGTTGAATATATTAAGTTGTGTGTCCTATACAGGTTTTCTTTACCAAGCCTTAGAAGCCAAACAGAAACGTAATTTTAGTTTTTAAATCTTCAATGCCAAAAACGCAATTAAATCGTTAATCACAATTCTTTTTCAGCGCTCTATATTTTGTACCTTTTGATATCGGTTCTCTTCGGGACCAGAACCTGCTTCCTAATTAATCGTGTAAAAAAATGTCATGATTGTGACAGCCCTACCTGCATGTGTGTGTGTGTGTATGTATGTGTGTGTGTGTGTGTCCTGTAGGATCATGCTGATATGTGCCAAGCGGTCTCTATGTGCTGCTTTCTCAGTGATGCCGTACGGACAGAGTTCTGTCAGCCTCAGGTACCAAGCGCCGTCCGTCTGTCCGTCCGTCCCGACCAGAGATCCCACCCCCACCCCCACCCCAGTGTCTGTGCATCACAGTGGTTCTAATCTCTTATCATTTTTATCCCACGACTTTGTAACCCCTTTTTCACCCAGTGCCAATTGCCTAAGCTGTAATCTTGGGCTCTGCTCTCCCTCTGTCACGCCTGGGGAGGGCCCCGAACTGTGCTCATGCTTCCTTCAGTTCATGAGGAGTGAGCAAACAGCTTCTTATCACCTGACAGGGGGGGGGGGGGGGGCTTCCCCGGTTGGACGTATCGCGTTGAAGGAACGCGTTATTCCAACCAGTTCCTTTCCCCTCCATCAGGTGCCCCGGCTGGCCAGGGGGAGGCAGTATAGAGACCAGGATTACTGCATGTTTTTGCATCACAGTGGTTCTCAAAGTGGGGGTCGTCCGGGGACCCCCGGGGGTCCTTTCTTGAGGGGGTTCCAGGGGGTCTCCAGTAAAATGAGCTTAATATCACATCAAAATCTGTCTTAACCACTTTAACCCCTATATCGTCTGTCGGGCGGAAACCTCATATGTCCAAAACTGTTACTTTTCAAGATTCAAATTCAAAAACGGCAAAAGTAGCAGATCTGCAAGCTCGAAACGCTGTGCATGTGTGATGCTGTAGTATGATCAGGTAGGCCTAGCCCGCCGGGTGTTAATTTACTAAAACAAAAACACAAAGTTAAAATAAGAGGTTTCTGTTCGATAGCAATGGTACAGTATACAGAATCCACAGAGCGGCAGCGGCAAATCATAACCGTGATGTTAACTCATTGATTGCCAAGGCCCGAGTTTCCCGAGTTATTACAGTAGTCCCAGGCTGCCAACAGCCCGAGTTTCCCGAGTTGGCAGCCATTTTGAAGAAAAAAAAACAACAAATGCCTAAAATGTATTAGGCATGATCGCAATCGCGAAATTTCAAAATGGCAAAATGTTTGTTTTGTCTGACTTTGAAGGCTACTACTACAGTACTACACATATGGTGCATAATCTAGGCATGGGCGCGCACGATCCGTGCACTAAAAATTGATCCGTGCACTAGAAATTTAGGAAGGTGGCAGTGTTTGTTTTGTCTGACTTTGAAGGCTTCTATCTCATGAATGCCTGAACGGATTTCCAAGCGGATCTTTTTGTTTGAAAGCTGTTAAAAAGTACTACACATATGGTGCATTATCTAGGCATGGGCGTGCATGATCCGTGCACTAAAAATTGATCCGTGCACTAGAAATTTAGGAACGTGGCATCCTGGTCTTGAAAAGGGCAATCAATGAGTTAAGCGGCACCGCTTGACATCGCAACTACTGGGCAGCGCTCTGTGGAATCGTCTATACTGTACATATGGTACAATTTCCATTCCTAAACCTGCCATTCCTACACACTGCCATTCCTATGGAGGCAGTGACCACCTAAACCTAACCCTAACCCTCACCTCAGTAGGAATGGCAGTGGGTAGGAATGGCAGGTTTAGGAATGGAGAACTGACCCCTGTACATATATATACTGCTACTTACAATCTTGATGGAATTAAAATATTTTATCTGGGGCAGTCTGCGACCCAAAAAAATGGGGGTCCTTGAGTTTGAGAATCATTGCTCTCCATCACTGTCATGAGTAGTTGTGTATGTGTTTCTGTGTGTGTGTTTTTAGAAGGTTTGTAACGTGTGTGTGTGTGTGTGTGTGTGTGTGTGTGTGTGTGTGTGTGTGTGTGTGTGTGTGTGTGTGTGTGTGTGTGTGTGTGTGTGTGTGTGTGTGTGTGTGTGTGTGTGTGTGTGTGTGTGTGTGTGTGTGTGTGTGTGTGTGTGCGCGCGCCCTCAGTGACATCAGGACGGACACTCAGAGACAGCGCCTGTCCTCGGTGGTGACCCCTGACCTGCTCCCTGCTCTAGAGGGGGTGGAGCTGGGGGCCTACAACGGAAAGGTAACGTTAATATTCTACGCTCTGTCCATGAATAGGTCACCTTTACACATTTTAAGTTGACGATTAATTCTCACACTGATTACTGCGATTAACAATTTATTTGGAACGTATGAATACAAACAAAATCCCATTTCTGTTTCCCTCCTAATCAAAAAAATTGGCAAAATTAGACGATTATTTTATTACAATAATTATAGATAATTCTGTTGTTATTGTTGTTAGAGATATATTCCCCAAGCTTTAACTATAGCTTTTAGGAGGACGTGCGTCATTAAGCTTGTAGATCAGCTATTTTCGCAGTTAAAAGTTTTATCTGAAAGTATATAATGATTAAATATGTTGGGAAAGTCTTTGTGTATTTCCTTAGTAGTTTAACCAAAGAATTACTTATTTTCTATCAATTACACACCCCATGAATTCTTGAAATCATGGAAATTGATTTGTTTTTGTCACATTCCTGACTCCTGAGATAATGATTTGATGACTGACAAAGACTGGTAGACTCTTTGTCTCCTACTGATTCTCCTACTGACCCATGACCTGGTCATCAAAAATCCATAGGGTGTGTACTTAATAGAAAACAAGTATTTTTGTTTTTCTTTTTTGGTTAAACTACTCCTTTCATAGTTATCTGCAGTGGTGGAAAAAGTACTTGAATGTTTTACTTACTAAAGTATCAATACTGCAATATAGAAATACTCTGTTACAAGTAAAAGTCAGAAATTTAAAATGTACTCTTGAGTAAAAGTATGAAAGTGTTGGCATCAAAATGTACTTAAAGTACCAATAATTAAAGTACAAAATGTTTGAAAATGGCAGATCTACAAGCTTGTGTAAAATCTGCCGTTACGACGCGGTCAAGGCCTGCAAAAATAATTTTTTGTAGATTAAATAAACTGTAGATTTAGTCGACTAAAATATGACAAACTAAATTAAAATGTTATTCTAGGGGTCTTCAACGTTTTCAGGCCATGGACCCCTTAGCTGAGAGAGAGATGAAGCAGGGACCCCCGGATTTCATATAGTTTCATCGTTTGACAGCACAATCATCAGTGCATTTTGGATTCACATCAATTTGTTTTCAGATATTTAACCACTTGAACCATCAATACTTAATAAACTTGACCTTTCACTCTGCACTTAGTCTGCTCTTTTACCCCTCTATGCCAAACCCCTTTTCCAAAAATAGCCGATCTACAAGTTCTCAGAATATGGACACTAGGGTTCAAGTGGTGAAAATAAAAAAGGAGACAAAAAAGTTTCTATCACTCAAAGATTTGGAGGACCCCCTGTAGTAACTCTGAGGACCCCCTAGGGGTCCCGGACCCCCTGTTGAAGACCCCTGTGTTATTCAAAAGACTACAACTAAAACTAAACTAAGTGATTGTGTGGTTGTTGTCCTGTCCAGACGGTGTCTTACGCCCCGTTCCTGTATCCCACCAACGCTCTGGTTCGGGGGCGGAGCAACTCGGCCCTGGACGCCGGCCCCGCCAACACCCCGCAGCCCCGTTACCGCGGCAACAACGGCCAGAGGGCGGCGTCCCGCATCAGCAGCACTGTGATGCAGGAGCAGAGTGAGAACGCACTAATGAATGAACACATGTGTTTCTTTTTATTCACTGATTACAGAATGGAAGTATCAAGGTTAAAACACATTTAGAACGGGTACACATTATTGTGTATCATTATTTTATGCTTTAACTATTGAAAAATAGCAGATATACAAGCTCACAGCGCGGCACTGAGCTGTGAGCTCAGTGCCTGTGAGCTTGTAGATCTGCTATTTTAGAAAAATTGTTAAAATTAGAATTTTGACCTGATTCTATTCTTTTGAATCCTTCTAAGATGTTTTGAAAAACCTATGTCAGCAATCTGGCCAGCCATCGTCAAAGAAAAGGTCCTTTTTTCACTTAACTGGAGCTCAGTTAGTCTGTTCTTGAGAGACCACTATGTCAGTGGTTCTCAATCTTTTCATGTGAAGGACCCCCAAAATTATATTTATTTGGCCACGGACCCCCATCTCAAAATATTTTGTTCCAGGCACCACCCAGAAGCAAAATTTGAGTTACAAACGTTCACTTTGAAAATACATATATTCAAAGATTTGCACACATTTTCACGACTTTTTCAAAAAAATAGCAGATCTACAAGCTCGCAGCGCGGCACTCGCGCTGTGAGCTTGTATATCTGCTATTTTTCACTGGTTAAAGCATTTAATAATTCTAGGCCTACTAATGAATCATGAAGAAAAATAAGAATAAAATGGAAATCACAAGATACATGTACAAACAACATACACACACAACTCAAAGAAACAACGAAAAAATAAGAAATCCCAACACCCCTCTTAAGTTGTCTTAACCCAAACCAACAATGTACATATAAGTAGTGCTAATAGCCTGTGCCAGGCTATTAGCACTATGCAATGACATAAGCTTATCTGCAATACCAGACCATATCATAATGTTTTCCTTGCCCGCTCCATGTAATCTTGCCGTTGAATTGTCAGGAGGTCAGAGGTCAGATTGTAGCCAAGCAAGGACAATCTGAAGGTTCCAAGTCCATCTCCAGAGACCTTGATGTTCCTTCACTGTGTGCAATCTAGATGATTGTGTGTTGTTTTCTCTTTTTTTAAACAAATGCAAGGGTGCCACTGCCAATAGTTTTGTCCACGACTGTAATATGGTACTATTTCTGTCTACTCTGGTGTCTCAGAGAAACCCGCCTGCCAGTGCCATCATCGATGGAAGCCGTTGATCTTGCGTTATATTTTACATATACTGTATATACGCGCGCACTCACTCACTCACTCACTCACTCACTCACTCACTCACTCACTCACTCACTCACTCACTCACTCACTCACTCACTCACTCACTCACTCACTCACTCACTGATGATGTCACTGGTTGGTGTCCATAGCCCTCCTGTGAGACAGACAGTATTATATGAAGATTGGTTGAAATGGGTGGATTTGTCCTTTAACAAGATTCTGTGACTAAATAACGACATGGGAACACAGGCCCTTTCTTCCCTTCTATGTCTTGCAAAGTAATGGTTTTGAACGATATTAAGGTTTCCACCGACAGAGATGACATTCCAGTTGACGTCAGTTTGCTTGTCTCGGTTGATTGACAGGTATAGAAGACGTGGTAAATTACGACCCCAACCTCCTTAGCGACCCCCAGTGGCCGTGCGGCAGACACAAGAGAGTTCTAATATTTGCCTCCTATGTGGTGAGTATACTCTAACGCAAGCTATACAACATGGGTCTTCAACATTTTCAGGCCAAGGACCCCTTAGTCCTTAGAGAGAAATGAAGCAGGGACCCCCAAAACCCTTTCATAGATTACATATAGTTTAATTGTTTGACAGCACAATCATCAATGTTTTTTGGATTCATGTCAATTTGTGTTTTCAGTTATTTAACTACTTGAACCGTCAATACTTATAAAACTTGACATTTCACTCTGTACTTAGTCTGCTCTTTCCCCCCTCTTCACCAAACCGCCAAAAATAGCCGATCTATAAGCTCACAACGCCTCACAGCGCGAGGCGTTGTGAGCTTGTATATCTGCTTGTAGATCTGCTATTTTCTTTTAATTAAAACCGTGAAAATCTTTGAATATTCTATATATGTCTTCTAAATCAGTGGTTCTCAAACTTTTTCATGTCAAGGACCCCCAAAATGACAGGTATTTGGCCGTGGACCTCCATCTCAAAATATTTAGTTCCAGGGACCACCCAGAACCAAATATTTGAGTTACAAATGTTCGCTTTAAAATACATATATTCAAAGATTTGCACACATTTTTACGACTTTACAAAAAATAGCAGATCTACAAGCCGCAGTGCGGTACTCGGTGCCGTGCTGTGAGCTTTTATATATCTGCTATTTTTCAATAGCTTAAGTATAAAATAATTACAGGTTTTAATGGGTTAAAACTTAAAAGTAACCTCTGCCTGGGGTTATTTTCGGCTAACTTATTGTCAGAACAAAGTAATTTATGGACCAACCAAAGAGACGGGCTAAACATGGAGTCAAACATAAAAATGCCCTTAATGGGGTTGTGAGGTGTGCTAGCAAGATTGTGGGGGAGAATTCAGCTGTCTGAGTCTTATATATGATGAGCAGGTGCTTAAGAAAGCATCATCTATTAAAACGGACAGCTCTCCCCTTAATTCTTCATATGAGCTATTGCCTTCCGGCCAATGGTAAAAGGCCCCTGTAACACAAAATAATAGGTACAAATTCTCATTTGTCCCTACATCCATCCGTGCTATCAATAAGGGAAGCAGGAGGAGGTAGCTGTTTATTCTCATGGATGGTTGTTGTTACACTTATACTTATTGTTATATGGATCTTGTGACCATGTCTATGTCCATGTTCTTGTTTGTGTATGTTCACTGTGTTTTTAGAGCTTTTTGTTATTTGCTGTAACATAAATTGCCCAGTTTGGGACATAAACTTGACTTGACGACATTGACCGTGACAATATAGCTCCCATGTAATGCTGAAGGAGTTTGCTAGAACCCAGTGTAAACCTGGCTTAGACTAGACGTAAACCTGTTTATAACAGATACAGTGAGGTGTGTGTTTGTATTACTATACTTGTGAGGGCCAAATGTCACCACAAATATAGTAGTTCGAGGAATAGACGTTATGAGGCCCTTATTTCCTGGTCCTCACAAGAACAATGCTGGTTTTCTGGTTAATAAAATATTTCTAGTCACCACATACATCTGGAACAAACCTCCAGAAACCTGCAGGTCTGCTGCCACTCTTACTTCTTTTAAAAGTAAAAAGAAAGACCTTTCTGTTCGCCACTGCCTTTGAGCTAGTTATTTTTCTTACACTGTAATAGTATTTGTTATTTTCTTTGTTTTATTGTATCCTCCTAATGTCATTTTATACTTGTTTCCGTTGCTTGATGTTCAGTGCAAAGCAAAGTGCGTGCTATAATGTCTTGTACGCTGTGTGCTTGTGTCCCTACAGACGACTGTTATTGAATATGTGAAACCGTCCGACCTGAAGAAGCACATGAACCAGACCTTCAGGGAGAAGTTCCCTCACATCAAGTTGACGCTCAGCAAGATCAGAAGGTACAGAGGGGTTATTCCAACAGGGCTTGCGACACAAACCGGCACATGATTACTAGTGTAGAACACATAAACAGACCACTCCCAGCTGCTTCAAACTGCTAGTCTGCAGGCATTAGTTGGCATTGAAAAGTCGGGGTGACAGAACATTGCATTCTGATGACACCTCGATAGAGGTGTGCATTGGCACTGCCCTCACGATTCAATTCGATTACGATTCACCAGGTAACGATTTTTATTCTATTATACGATGCATTGCGAAGATGTGTTGTAGTGTTGTGTGGTGTGGTGCTAAAGCTGAGTTGAAAACTGACTTTTGTGAGCTTTTAGTTTATCTGGAGCTCATAAGAGCCACTGCACGTTGAGTGTAGTGGCTTGTGTGTGAGAGGGAGGGAATGAAAGAGAAGGGGGACAGAGCGCTCTGGCCACGTTTATACTATTAACTAACTAAAGATGTTTGCATCCCCACTTAAAAAGCAAACTCCTCCTGCCCGCAAGTTGTATTTACCTGCCACGGGCAGCCAGTGTCAACCCCTGTATAAAAATGGCTATACTCATTTATTATGTCAAGTTGCTGCATCAATTTGTATCGAATCGTCCTCTGTCGAATCGCGATGCATCGCAGAATCGAAAGTTTTTGACACCACTACACCTCGGTAGCCTGCACCACTGGCCTGCTAGTCCTCAGGTCTTAAAAAAAAAGAAAGTAAATCCTTTTTTCCCCACGTGTGTGTGTGTGTGTGTGTGATCAGCTTGAAGAGGGAGATGCGCGCACTGAGTGAGGAGGGCGGCCTGCAGCCGGCCACCATCGCCATGGCCTTCGTGTACTTTGAGAAGCTGGTGCTGCAGGGCCGCCTCAACAAGGCCAACAGGAAGCTGGTGTGTGCCGCCTGCGTCCTGCTGGCCGCCAAGATCAGCAGCGACCTGCGCAAGAGCGAGGTCAAGCAGCTCATCGACGTGAGTACAGCGCCGTGTCACACATAGGGCTGTCACAATTATTACATAATCGTCTAATCGCAACTACCTGACATAATCGCGATTATTTTTCATAGTTCGTCTTAATCGTTTCCATGTTGAAAAATGTTCATATATATCTTTTTTAAGTCAAAAATTGTGGAAATAGCAGATCTACAAGCTCACAACGCGTCGCGAGCTTGTAGATCGGCTTGTAGATCGGCTATCCACTATCGATGTTCTTTTTAAGTATAAAGTTGTCAAATATGTCAGTAATTTCTTTGCATATTTAGGTTATGTGTCATATCTACCGTGTGCAACTTCAAAGCCTAAAAGCCAAACAGAAATGTAATCGTCAACAACAAAGACACAATTAAATTGTTAATCGCAATTATTTGAGTGACAATTAATCGTCATGTAAAATGTCATAATCGTGACAGCCCTAGTGTCACACATAGGGAGGTGACGATATGAACATTTCATGTCACGATTATTGTTACCAAAATGTGTGATTATTATCGCGATATAAAAAGAATAATAATATCCCCAACATCCATTGTCCCGGTGCGGAACATTTGCCAAAAAATAGCCGATCTACAAGCTCACAACACTTCGCAACGCAATCGGCCATTCCAAAACATTTTCAAAAAAACATTCCCAAAAAAGAAAACGTTTTTCGTGAATTGAATTTATTTGTTGTCATTAATTGTGTGGCTTTTAGACCTTGTCAACAAAAGTTGCACAGCGGGCACAAACCCCACTTTGAGAAGCACTTTTTTTTGTTTGCTAATGACTACATAATAGTCAACAAAATCTGAATTGTTCAACTAAAATGTTGATCAAAGAAAAAGTAACAGGAGTCTCTCCAGCTCTAATTTCATCCAATCAGGAGATTACCCATTTATCAGCTTTCTCCGGTTTCAATTGTGTCTGCTCATTTCTTTGTGTCATCAAAAGAGCTGGAGTGACTTAAAGAGCCCTGCTACTGAACAAACACTTTAGGCACTTCTGTCCTTCCATCCCATCCATCCCATCCGTCTCAACCGCTTATGTTTGCCTACATCAGGGGTCTTCATGTTTTCAGGCCAAGGACCCCTTGGTTGAGAGAGAGAGATGAATCAGGGACCCCCACTACCTCTTCATAGATTCCATATAGTTTCATTGTTTGACAGCACGATCATCAGTGTATTTTGAATTGAACCGTCAATACTTAATAAACTTGACCTTTCACTCTGTACCCCCTCTACACCAAACTTCTTTGCTGAAAATAGCCGATCTACAAGCACACAATGCCTGTGTGATGACTTATCGGAATTGTACAGACTGATATACTCGCCGATACCCACAGTATGGGCAGCTTTACTGTGGTCGGTATTGGAACAACTCTCTCCAGCAATACCCAAAACATTGAGATGTGTGTGTGTCTTCTCTTTTAAATCACACAGAGGCTGGAGGAGCGCTTCCGCATCAACAGAAAGGAGCTGATTCCTCTGGAGTTCTCTGTGCTGGTGGCTCTGGAGATGGGCCTGTACCTGCCTGAGAGCATGGTGATGCCTCACTACCGCAGGCTGGTAGCACAGGGCTGAGCAGCCTCTTTCATCAGCCTACCGGTCCAATGGGGCTGATCCAGGGTCAGTCTACCAGTCCAATAGGGCAGTGGTTCTCAACCTGTGGGTCGGGACCCCCAGTGGGGTCCCCAAATTATTTTGGGGGGTCCTCAGATGATTATGCACATTTCTAAAGTGACAAATTAAACATAGGCCAAATTTGAAAATAGACTATCGCCTCGCGTTGCGAGGTGTTGTGAGCATGTAGATCTGCTATTTTCACAACAGAACCGTGTTATACAAAATGTAATGCCTCAACTCTTAGTGCTCATCAGGGTGGGGGGGGTCCCCAGTTAAAATATGATTATTCTGGGGGTCGTGGCCTGAAAAGGTTGAGAACCACTGCAATAGGGCTGACCCTGGGTCAGCGTCACTACCACAGGCTGAAGTAAGTGGACATTGTGCATCAGGCTGACTCTGGGTCAGTGCAAGTATCTTCACAGAGCAGCAGTAATAATGTAGCTAGTCAGGTAGGGCTGGGTGATTTATATTATGGACACAATCAAAATGTCACAAATAATCATTTTATTTTTTCTGAGTGGTGCTAACCGCTCCTACATCTGGCTTTGTGTGTATGTACGCATGACTGTCCCGCAGAGCTTACCCAAGCTTTGCGGGATGCTTAATTACAGATCCATCTAAATATATATATATATATATATATATATATATATATATATATATATATATATATATATATATATATTGTGTAAAAGTACATTTGTCTTTAAACTTCTTGAAACTTTCATATATTCTAGATACATTGCACAATTTAGATTTTTCTTTTATGGCATACAGCAAAAGTCTATATTTCAAAATATTACACAAGACCGCTAAAAACAAGGATTTATAATAGAGAATTGTCAACCTTCTGAAGTTGCTTGAAGTCCATTGGGAAGTTTCCGAAGTTACTTATGATTTGGGGTGCTATATGAGATCTGCAATGCTTTTTTACACAATATTCTAATTTCTTTTAGATGGATCTGTTTATCAACTCCTAAAATGCACCGCTCACCTCACACTGGGATGCAATTCTTTTTTTTTTAAACCAAATACCTTGATTTCATTACTGTGACGACAATGTTTAACCTTTTTTTGCAGAACCTTTTTTGAAAGTATAAAACAAGGCCTAAGTAATTACAATTAGGTAAAGACGACACTTCTGTCATAATGACAATATTGCATATCAAATAATATGGATGTATTTATTGCCCAGCCCTACGGTAAAGGGTCTAATATGAACTGAGATGCGTGGGTGGGTGTGGCCTCTTCGCTCTGGTCTGTGCTGGAAGAAACCATTTCCTCCGCAGACCGCAGTGGATCGCAAATGGATCGTTTGCACATATCGTTGCTGTCGGGCAGAAACCTCTTATCTCCATATTTAAATGTATTTTTTTCGTAAATAAATGCCCTACTTCATCAAACAGTGTCACAAAAATAGCCGTACGACTGTTTTTGCCATTTTTAAATTGTAATTCCGAAAAGAGGTTTTCACCCGACACCAACGATATTTAATTTCTGGTGAATCAGGACATTTGGTATGAAGGAATTTTCATATTTTTTAGACAATAGTACAACAACACGTATTTTGAATGTTTTTTGGTATTATTTACCGGGTCGTGTTGATCCATGCGCTCTATGTTAGAGACATCTTTTTTTCTTTTCTTACCGAGCACGTTTTTGTGTCCTAAAAAAAACTAAAAAAACGATTTAAGTGATGATGATGAGGTAGGAGACGTTGTGTGTTTGTGTGCTTATGGTGTGATATGGCTTCACTGTACTCTATGTAAAACTGTACGTTCACGTCGGTGGAAAAGTTTGTTCTGCTGCACTTTTTAAAAAAGCCTGATTTATGTGTCCGCGCAATGACGGTGTCCTGTACCGGAAATGGCCGAGCTTGTACTGTTAGATCGGCTGTTTGTGGAGCGCGACGCCGTCGCTCGACGGATCGGATCAGGCTTTACGATCACTATATACGGCCGTGTTTGTATAAAACACTTTGTGTCTTCTTCACTGTGACGTCACAGCAGTGGTTCTCAACCTGGGAGCTGGGGGCCACTGGTGGGCAGCCTGGGTATTGCAAGTGGCGCTCCCAAATAACTTCTGTGTGAAAGTAAACACCCTGGTCTACATCCGGATTTAGTAAATTTCCACAACATGGACACGAAGGTTGAGAACCACTGACACAATATTTAGAAGCCTTGGACACAGCAGATTGTGTTTTGAAATCCGTCCTAAGAGTTACCTACTTAACCTGTTTTTACATGGATAGATCAGCTGTCTTCACTAGTTTGGTTCCCGGGCAAACATCGAATTTCTTTTTTGGGTCTCGAGTTTAAAAAGTTTGGGAACCACTGCTCTACCATACAGATTGGACAAAAGTTAGATTTTATTCACACGAAAATGCTTACATAGTACAGCTTTAAGAACGTGGCCTTGTAGTCCAGGACTTTGACACAGGCTGTCATCCATGAATCCAGCAACATTTTATAGCTATGTATTCTATTATTATTGAACAGACGGGAAGCTAGTAGAGATACAATCCAAGCTCTTGTGTGTATGAGACTTGTATCGTAGATGTTTGTCGATATAATAAAACGACACTGTGCTAGGAAAAACAACCTTTTTGTGCCACTGGTTGCACAACCAAACCACGGACGTGAATTATTAGAATGTCTTTGCGATGTTAAATGTCACGTTTCGTCATCCACGTTTGCAATGTTATTAAGGTGGGCTGAGCATTACTATAATAGTCACAGTATACACAGTATGCAACCTGGCGTTTGCCAACGGGTCTGAGGCTCCAAGCTAGATGCAGAATAAATGTGGGTCTTAAGCTAGATGCAGAATATCTAGAGCGAACATTTTTAACTCAAATCTTTGCTTCTGGGGGTCCCTGGAACAAAAACTTTGAGATGGGGTGTCTGCACTCTGCAGCCAAATACATATCATTTTGGGGGACCTTGAAATTACAAAGTTTGAGACAGTGTTGATTTCGTCGACTAAAACTATGACGAAAAATGTTTGACGAAAACTAAATAAAAACTAAACAAAAACTAAGCCTAAATATAGTGACAATTTCGTCAACAAAATAAAAACTTGGCTAAAATGTTAGGGAGGGACTTGTGGAGAAGAGAGTAATTTTATGTTTGGTTGCTCTCAGGTGTTGCGTGATGAAAATAGCCGATCGCGATGCGTTGTGAGCTTGTAGATCTGCTATTTTCAGCACACAAGTGTAAAATCTGTCATTACGATGCCATCAAGGCCTGCCAAAATACATTTTAGTTGACTAAATCAACAGTAGATTTAGTCGCCTAAAAACATGATATTTAGTCGACTAAAATTAGACTAAAACTTTTCAGGTGACTAAATTGTGACTAAAACTAAATTACATTTTATTCAAAAGACTATGACTAAAACGAAATCAAAATTTGCTGTCAAAAACAACAATGGTTTGAGAACCACTGATGGCAACAGATTTTTTTTTTCTTCAGAAAACTGTTATGATTTAGATTCAGAAGACATTTATAGAATCTGCCTATATCAGTGGTTCTCAAACTTTGTCATGTCAAGGTCCCCCCACGGACCCCCATCTCATAATATTTTGTTCCAGGGACCCCCAGAAGCAAAGATTTTAGTTTAAAATGTTCACTCTGAATTTGGGTCTTGCCTTAAGCTGGATGCAGAATAGATACGCGCAGCTCAGACCCGTTGGCAAACTCCAGGCCGCCTGCACTCACACAGTATAGCTAACATTCATATACTGTAAATAGTCATAAAGGTAGCCGTAACTTTGTTCACTAAGTTCTCAGGTAATATTTTGTTCCATAGGCTTTTAGTTTCTGGTGACTTAAATCAGTGGTTTTCAACCAGTGGTCCTTGAGAGGCGGTTCCAGGTGGTCCCCCACCTAAGTGATGGAGAGAGTTGGTAACCAAATGGACCCTTTTATAGATCTTTTAACTCTTGAGAGCGTTAAATGAAACCACATGTTTACGAGAAGTCTACACAATTACAGAATGTAGTTATTTTACCTGTTATCGCTCCTATGGTACCAACATCAATACAGCATTGAATTGTGGAAAACATCTTGTCCAACGACAACAACATATTGTACGTGTTTGGTCTGAGAGGCTAAATCTCATCAAATGGTTGTCAAATGCTGAATAAATAATGGACCTTGATATGAAAGGGGTTGAAAACCACTGACTTGACTGAATGAAACCAAACATGTTTTTCATGCAGAGCTGCTGGAATCCTCAGCAATACCTTCTCACTGGAACTGTTTTTTATTGTGTTTAAAGGAATTTATTCCTATGGATTATTCACCGCGTGAAGTCTTGAATTCGTGGATATTGTTTTTTGTTTCGGTCACATCACTGAGACGATCCTTTTTTCTTTTTTTTTGATTAATTGAAGTTAATAGGGCAGGGGTCTTCAACGTTTTCAGGCCAGGGACCCCTTAGCTGAGAGTGAGATGAAGCAGGGACCCCTCTACATATTGTATAAATGTGTGATGCAGATTTTCATCGATTTCATAGATTGATTCATAGACTTGTTTGACAGCACTGTCGTCAGTCTATGTTGGATTCTTGTTTTTGGTTAACTTGACCTTTCACTCTGTACTTGGTCTGCTCTTTTTTACCTCTACTCCAAACCTACTTGCCGAAAATAGCCGATCTACAAGCTCTCAACGCCTCGCCTCGCTGCGAGGCGTTGAGAGCTTGTAGATCGGCTATTTTCGGGTAAAGTTCTCCTCAGAATAGGGATGCGAGGGTTCAAGTTGTTAATTTAAAAGAATGATCCTATCACAAAGATTTGGTGGCCCCCCCTGTAGTAACTCTGAGGACCCCCTAGGGTCCCGGACCCACTGTTGAAGACCCCTGTAATAGGGGACCAATCTTAACAAGGGCTAAACCGTATTTTAAACATTCTCTTTGAACCTGGATCAACAGATTCAGTGATTTAAAATGTGAGATAGTTTGGGAGTTTATATACATTTTTACATGGCTTTGCCATGATCCCCTAACTGGTTATTACATACTGGTAATAATAGTGCTCAGGAATGCGACAAAAACAAAACGCATATGAACTCAAGGCTTCATGAGGTGAGTTATCGATATGAAAAAGTTATTTTCTTTGGGCCGAACTATTTATTCCTTTCACTGGTTCTGTTCTCATACTGAAGCCTTTGTCTTTCACCGGTTTAAAAAGTGATTGAATGTGTTATGTAGGTGGAAGTGTAACTCCACCCGGTACCATATAGTCCCGTACATATCCGTACGTGTCATGGCTGCATATATGTTGTTGTGCATCTTTAATAACTAATGTTAACTTGTGATGCTGTCATAATTATGATCAAGTGCCTACAGTACAACTCTTTGCGTCGCTGTGCGCCCGAAACCGTGTATGTCCAAAACCCTTACTTTTCAAGAAATGGAAAAGGGAGATTTTGTGCCAAGGACTGAAATTCTCCAAATATCTTGAGTTTTTTCACAAAAAAACAAACTTGGTCATCTGCTATTTTTGAATAGCCAACATATACATGGACAAAGTGTTTAAAATGTGTTGTGACACTGTAATAGCTAGTTTAGCTGAGGACCCCCTGGGACCCCCCCAATGGATCCAATGTACTTATTATTTAGTCACAAGCTCTTGTTAAGGTTCAATATTTGTAAAACCAGCAGGCACACTTAAAGGACAACTCCACCCTAAATAACATCTAGGCTCATTTTCCTACTTATATTGATCCACAATTACTGTCCATGGGGCTTATTAGGCAGAAATGTCCCTGTTGTCCAGTTTCCCCAGCAGAACCCAACAGCCCTCATAGCATATAGAGTGGAGCCCATAAGCCTATGGCTTTTACACTATTTGTGGCAGTCAAAAGTGTTATTTTTGAATATGAATATGTTACTAGTTGTCATTACAAACACATCCATGCCTTGGTTGTCCCACACAAGCCACCACAGTCTTGTAAATCATGTTTTGGGTGAGCATTCTGCACAACTGCCAATCAAAGTGACTGTACTGGCCAATGACCGTGCGTCTTTTCCGGGACTTGGCAAAACACGTAACAGCCTAACATCTGTTTAGCAGAGTGTGGTAGCTTGTGTGGGACAACGATGCCATGAATGCGTGTGTAATGGCAACTAATAAAAGATTGAGAGACCCAATGGACAGTCATTTGGGATCAATATACCGTAAGTAGGAAAACGAGCCTAGATGTTATTTAGGGTGGAGTTGTACTTTAACCACTTTCACATTGAGAAATATTTCATGAATAGCCAATCTTGGCGCCAAAGTATAAGGTTTTAATTCACGAAAAGATGAAATGTGGAGATGCAAGGTTTCTGCCCGACAGCAATGTGTGTGTTTTCTTTCTTTTAAAGAAGTTGACAATTCGTCTCGTTTAACGTTGAGATCCTTAATTAAATGTTGGAATACTAAATTCGGAAACTGAAATCGATATCGTCTGTGGTTGAGGATTGTCATGCACAGGTTTGGACTGTTTTAACTTGTTGAAATCGTGTCAAAGATTCAAGGTGTGACGATGTTTGTCTGTGTTGACTGTTAATTGTGTATAACTAGGATAATATACTGTAGATCCGATTCAAGTCTGAAAGTTTTGTATCGTGTAACTGTTGAGACAATAGTTGTGTATGGTGTCCGATTTTGTAAATACTTACTGGTTTCATATTGGAAAATGAGAATGTTTTTTGAAATATATTTTGACTCTCGAAAGCCAACCAGGTGTGAGTTTTCTGTCTGACAATTTAGCAGTCATAATGTATGAGGATCAGTGACAAAATTGGATCGGCAAGATGACAAATAAAAACATCTCGAAAGGTCTTATTTTAAAGGTATCACGGTCTGTTTAAAATGTACATGCTGTAGTTCCGCGGTTTCATTTGAAAATACATTTGCACCTGAAAATGTCAAATGGTGTAACCAAAGAAATATTGAATATTACCATTATCCCTAGATATACTTTTTGCCACATTGAGTCACATTGAGCAGGACATAATGCTGAGAAAACCGTCTTTCTAAATCTTTGACAAATTATCTAATATAGTGTTTAGAAACATTTTATTCCACTGCAATATAGAGGATTGTTCATATTATTCCACAGTTTTCATGTATATCATAAAATACTGCTTAGGCCTACATCAATTGACACAATCCAGTTACACAACTTGACAATGTTGCTTGCTTCTGCAGTCAAAATGCTACTCTTTGCTGAAAAGAGTCACGCCGAAAATCAAACATGAGTGTCAATGAGATCAAATTAACTACACTGTTAATTTATAACAACTTGCATTTGTAGGAGTCTGTGTGTCTCTATGCCCAATACCATGCAATTACACTCAAGCACCACTAGAGATCACTAAACACCAGACTATCACCAAATCTCCCATAATCATGATATACTTTGTGTTGAGTCAGGCAGAGTTAATGAATCGTATTTACTGACGTCAACACACACTGGTGTTTGGTGGTATTGGGCTGCCCCTTTAAAATATCACTGATAATAATTGTTTTTGCGACCGAAGGTCGCATATACCCTGAAAAACCGTGTCGCTTGAGTGACCTTCCTTCCGTAACCTTCTTTCTGTAACCTTCCTTCTGTATGGGAGTGATGTCAGTGTGATGTCAGCGAGTTGTGACATCACTTCCTGTACGGGGCGGCTACATAAGAAGAAATGCAGGAAAAACAGAGCGGAGAGAAAAGGCACTCGGACATAGACTTGGTAAAAAGCATTTTTATTGAAAACAATGGACTATTACATTGTGAAAAGTTACCGCCAGAGTCGGTAAGCGATATGAGAACTCCGGCGCAGTCTTATAGTTTTCATTGGTGCATGTGTCGAGCAACTAGATGACATTTGGTCGAGCCTGCAGTGGTAGTGTATGACAAGTCGGTAAGACACTTCTGCCGGTCGCCCAACGTCACAATGCGAGAGTCTCGGCAGAATGCGTCTTAATGTAAGGCTAATATTTCCCTGTGTTCTGTTAAATTTTACATTGATTCTTATATCAGGCTTGCTTTACTAGCATGGGTACAATTTCATCCTTAAAATGCCAAATGGTGTTCAGATTTGATGATTTGATAAAAAATACTTCTCGTGTGTGTGTGTGTTTGTGTGTGTAGTAGGCCTATACTGGTCTCAGGCACTTGCTAGGCCTACTGCTTTCTGTGCTGGTTATGAACTTGTCCTATATCAGTCTTCAAAGTAAAGATTTGAGTGGGGTCTGAACCCTAACCTCATGATCATGATGTGTTGATGTCAATGATCTTCTCACTAAACTACTTGTTCCCTGCCTCAAGAAATGTTCCTTCTGATTACACAAACAACCAACAATAAAAGGATACGAAAAAAATAGGCATAATATTTGTCTACCATTTGTTGTCTAGATGTGTGAATGTTTATGACCCACAATGGAAACAATCCTCTGGGTTTTATCTGATTATGCATTTGGCATTTGGAAAACCGTAAGCTCAGACAGTAGCGCAAGTGTTAAAGAGCACACCTGGGGAGTAGGGATTCACAGGTTTGATTCCCCAGCTTGATTAATTGTCTCCAACATCTTAATTTGTTTTATCCTTTAACACAAATCTTCTTATAGAAGCTTCGGCACTACTTGTTTTCAGATAGTGGTCTGCGGCATAATTTGTATTGATCAGATTTTACTTGACAATGGCTTGTAAACGTCTGTGTCATTGCAGCTCAATGAATAGAGTAACTGCCTTGAGGTCGAGAAGTCAGAGATTCAAGTCCCAGCCCTTGACAGTGTGTTGTGTCGGCTAATCACAGAGGCTGACAGACACACAACTTTAAGATCTCTAGAGTCCAAAATCTGGATGAATATCATCTTTCACTGAAGCAGGGAGTTCAAAATCTCCCACAGGATATTTTTGCTGTCCATCTAAATTCTAATAGTTGGGTTAAGTAGTACGTTCGCCATTAAGCAATTCATGCCAGCGTGGCTCAAAGGTTAAATCCAAGGTTTACAAACCAAAGGTTCCAGGTTCAAACCTCAAACAAAATTGAAACATCTCAACCCTCCAAACAATTAAGATAGCTGGTAAATCAAACTGAAAGTGCACTAAAAAGAAACTTAAATGTCTCAACAAAACAATTATCAATTAAAATGGTAATGGGAAAAATCTATGTGAGTCACATATAAACTGAAAAATACCACAGAACTGCTGGGTAAACACTAACATGATAATAAAAAAGCCCCAATAATGACAATGTTGAATAAAATGATTTAACTTAATATGTACATTTCTAAAGCTTCTCCCTCTTCCACTGACTGGTCCTAAAAGAGGGCGTGAGGAGGGACCTGGACTGTCTCCGCCCCCGTCGCCTTAAAAACACAGAAAATGGAGACGTACCCTGTCCAAGACTCAAACCCTCAACCTTCAGGTAGTGAGACATCTATTTCACTGATGCACCATCAGGCCTTTCACACCAATGCAAACTTGGAGTTTATATAAAGTAGAAATGAGAGGTGACAGGTCAAAAAATGAAAATCCACTGCAAACACTACCCCTGATAGAATAACTTAAATGATACTGGCCATGATACTGACCATAATTATTACTGACATGATACTGGACATGATACTGACATTATTACTGGCCATGATCAACATAATACTGAAGCCAACCCACCGTGGGCTGAGTATTACGTTCTCTGAAGTAGGATTCTATGTCATTGTGGCTCAAGAGATGAACACAGTGTTAACATACCAAAGGTGTGAAGATCAATTCCCCACTGGATATTTTCACTGTCCATCTAAATTCTAAAAGTTGGGTTCACCTTTACATCATCCATGCCAGTGTGACTCAACAGATGAACACTGGTTTGACAAACTGAAGGTGATGAGTTTAATTCCCCACTGGATGTTTTCACTGTCCATCTAAATTCTAAAAGTTGGGTTAACTATTACATTCGCCTTTATATCATCCATGTCAGTGTGGCTGAAGAGATGAGCACAGGTTTAACAAACCAAAGGTGAGGAATTCAATTCCCCAATGGATATTTTCGCTGTCCATCTAAATTCGAAAAGTTGGGTTAAGTATTACATCCGCCAATAGATCATCCATGTCAGTGTGGCTCAAGAGATAAGCATAGGTTTTACAAACCAACGGTGGGTAGTTCAAGTCCCAACTGGATATTTTCGCTGTCCATCTAAATTCTAAAAGTTGGGTTAAATATTACCTCCGCCATAGTATCATCCATGCCAGTGTGGCTCAAGAGATAAACACAGGTTTAATAAACCAAAGGTGAGGGGTTCAATTCCCCACTGGAAATTTTCGCTGTCTATCTAAATTCTAAAAGTTGGGTTAAGTATTACGTTCGCCTTTGTATCATCCATGCCAGTGTGGCTCGAAGGTTAAACACAAGGCTTGAAAGCCAAAGGTACAAAACTGAAATATCTCAAACAACATCAAAAACTAATAAACCAACCTAAAAGTGCACTGCAATGAACTCAAATGTCCCAACAAAAAGTGAAACAATAAATTAAAACTGGTAATGGGCAAGGTCAATAATATATAAAAAGAAAATAAAAATACCACAAATACAAAATTACTGGGAAACTTCACTAACATAAAGAAAATGATGAATAAAAAAAGCTATTTAATTTCATATGTAAATTTCAAAAACTCCTCCCCCTGGAGGTGTGGCACCTGCAAACTCCTCCCTCTTCCACCGGGGCTAAAAGCGGGCGTGAGGAGGACGCTGGGCTGTCTCCGCCCTCATCGCCTTAAAAACAAGAAAAATTAAGACATTCCCTGACCAAGATTCAAACCCACAACCTTCAGGTTGAGAGGCATCTGCTTTACTCTTGCACCACCAGGCCTTTCACACTAATATGATTTTGGAGGTTATATTTAAAGTTTAAAGGAGAAATGACAGGTCAAAAGATGAAAATCCACTGCAAACACCTCTACCCCTGATAGAATGACTGAATCTACTAGATCACCCCCTGATGATCAGGGTTCATTTTGACACAACTGAGTTCTATTCCAGGTTATTGTTTAAAACCATCTGTTTGAACATTTGTACTTTTACTGAGTCTGCACCGGCATTTACACTTGAAAGCACTTTAAAGCAAACAGAGATGTTTCATTTCAGCCGAAGTAATGTCATTAAAATTCATACCCTTTTTGTCATATATGGATTTCTTAGTTTCAGATGATCAAAACTATAGCAGTTTTAGCCACAAGTTTTTCTTGTTTTGCCTCTCACTTTAGACAGTTACATTAAAAAAAGGCTAACAATAATATTTATATTTATAATGCACTTTACATTCGTGACAATCTCAAAGTGCTACAATAGGCATAATACAAGTATCATCACACCATTAAAACACATTTAGAAACTTAAAAGTTTAGTTTCTCAATTAATTACTGCTGAATTATTAAATATATAATTAATAATTAAATGTGTACATGTCACAACCCGGCCTGTGGGGCCATGACAAATTGAGGACACGTGGTAGTGGTTTTAAATGTAACAATAATTTATTAACAAAATGTTTAAGTAATACTTTCAAGAGTTTGAGCTGTGTAGGTCAGTAATCAGTAGTGTCGGCAATGCATGGATGTGTGGAAAGTGTAGTGTGGGGTGTTGTAGAGTGTGCAAACTCAAACATAAGGGAAAGCAAACAAAAGAGGTGCTGTCGTCTGGACAGGGAGAGAGCGACTGGCTTGCCACCCAGTCTTATGTAGGGCTCTAGGAAGTACTGTCCAGGTGCTCCCAATGCACCTAATCATCAGGCTCATTGGCCGATACCCATAGTAGTCAAGTGGCCACAAGTCAATTTATTGATAGAATCGTTCACTTTGTGATACAAGCACCAAATTTGGCATGAACAATGCCTAGGACCTACTTGTTCAGAAAAGCAAGTTAGCCACTCAATTAAAAACAAATGGGGTTGGGGTCCCATTGGCTTTCTATACAGTAAAATAATAATATAAAATAATAATCTGCTTCAAATAGCATGTGAGGGGTCAAACTAGGGGTTTTTCATGGTGCTGAATCCATTGTAAGCATCTGTTTTGCACAAAAAACACCCCTTGGGCTAGGAAGGCCACCACAACACTATGGTTTAGTGATGAGTCATCACTTTTCACCATGGTTTTCACACTTTTGTGGGGGCCTTTCTGCCCAAGGAATGTTTTTCGTGCAAAACAAATGCTTGCATTGTTTTCAGGCTCATGAAAAACCCTAGTTTGACCCCTCACTTGCTACTTAAAGCAGATTTATTTTGTCGTATTATTTTACTGTATAGAAAGTCAATGGGACCCCAACCCTATTTGTTTTTTAATTGAGTGGCTAACTTGCTTTTTGGAAAAAGTAGGTCCAGAGGAAACTTTGTGCAAAATTTGGTGCTTGTATCACAAAGTGAACAATTATCTCTGTAGCCGCCGGGCTATAGGCTCTGTGGGAGAAGCACACATACAGGGAGTACACCGTATGGACACCACAGGCCCTACAGGCCAGGTCAAAGAGGCTGTGACATAATAAATAATATGTAGATGTAAATGATTATTTACAAAAAATAGAAATCTCCTGGATTCTGACAGTCCCCTGTTGGCAACCCTGGGGTCTGTGATAATGGCCATATTACTGGCCATGATACTGGAGCTATTCCTCACAAAAACATAAGTAAAATGCCTGTAGTAAACTTGGTAAACTTGGTGATCATTAGAATGTCTAGAACAGGGGTTCCGAAACGTTTTTGGCTCAGGGCACCTCTATAAATATTATTTTCATTCGAGGCACCCCTACATTATGTTCATAGTTTTCAGTCCCAACACCTCATATTTATGGCATATTTTAGCGATTATGTTGTGAGGAAAACATTGAGATAATAGACATTTTGGTTAGAAGTTAAGAACTGTCTGAAAATAACAAGTTTAAAATAATACAAAATATATTTTGAAGTGTCCAAATAAATTCCAAATATCAAATTATCTCGCGGCACCCCTGGACTGCCGTCCATCCAGCGTCTTCTCAGCCAGTCTGATGAGGGCACGACGAGCTTCCTTCTCGAACCCTCCTGCAGGCTCTGAGCACTTTAGCTGTTGACATTAGTCGGGGATCCACATGCCCAAAAGCTCAAGGAATAGGGTTGAACCTGTGATGTTCTGCCGTACTTTTTATTCCTGTTTTATCTATTAGTTTGGTCATTAAAGGGGAAGACCACCCATTTTCAATATTGAACTGTCATTAATATACCTTAGAAGAGTTGTATGGAAATTAAAAAAAAGTTCCCCCTCTTCTGTGTTGCCTAGAACTGGAGGATTGATTTTGTGGTTTGTATTGTAAAGTACAATGTGTGATGTCATCAATGTGTGATGTCACACAATGTGTGATGTCATCAAGTTTGGAATACAAACCCCCAAATCAATCCTCCAGTTCTAGGCAACATAGAAGAGGGGGAACTTTTTAACTCCTCGAAGGTATATTAATGACATAGTTCAATATTGAAAATGGGTGGTCTTCCCCTTTAAGGTCCACAGAATGAGAGGCCTGCTCTGCCGGAAACATCGTGAAAAAAAGTTATGGCCATTTGTATATTCACATTCCATTTTTGTATTAAATATTTTTCATTTTCCCAAATAATTATTAAAAATTAATGAAAAAAGTTATCGAAAAAACACGGCCTGCTCACGTATTAGGAGGGTAGTATGAGTCAACAGAAAAAACAACGGGTGTTTTTAATGAATCTATCATGGTTAAAATGGAGTTTGAAGTTACAATGGGTGTGTATGTGGAGAGGGCCTGGGCGTGTCGGGCCTGGTAACATTTACATCAAATATCTAAATATTGAATCAAGCAAATTAAAAACTGTTCAGGGTGTTCATAAAAGCCTGATTAGACGATAAAATGACTTTGAAAGTGTAATATCCCTTTAACATGGCTTCTGCCCCTGCTGCAGCTACTAGAAGCAGTCCCCATGCTAGCTGCTAATGGCTACCTCCCACTCACTCTAGCAAACTCACTCTAAACAGTTCCCCAGCAAACTTACACACATTTAATACATTCCCCAAACATATATCTTCCCCAAAACGTCACCACTACAGTATATGCATTCCCAGTATTACTCATCTCACCTGTAAAACAGATAATACTCTCTCAGTTCATGTATCACACACACAACACAACATCACAGTATGCATGTGCTTGAATGAATGAACTGAAATCTCACAGTCACAGACTGCTGAAATCACGCGAGACTTCAGACACCTTCACCTGGCACAAGCACTCTGTCCCCAGGTGATACTCTGCCATCTGCTGGTGAATACTGGTACTCTGGTTACACTGCTGCAATGATAATGAATGAACACCAAAAATAACCTTTTTCCCCACAGTAAAACATAGAAAAACGTCTCACCCACCACCTGTATACAAAATCACACTTTTTAAATTGTCAGCAACTATTTGGTTGCGCCACATATGCATTATTGATGGATGATTATGTTAAAAATGTTAAACAAAAGCAAAAGAAACATGGGTCAATCTTCACACTCTGAAGCCCATATGAAGCATATTTACAAAGTGTAAATATAATCACAGCTCGAGTGGCATTTCTATGAGCGCAAAATGGCCGCTGTGTGAATATGGTATATAGGCTACTCTAAACTCAAGTAAATACTCAAGTATTCAAAAGGACACACACACACACACACACACACACACACACACACACACACACACACACACACACACACACACACACACACACACACACACACACACACACACACATATATATATATATTACAGTTTTGTTCTAGTGGCTTCCTATACTTCCTATAAATATAGAGGTGTAAAAGTTCAATATTAATATTTAAATGTAGCGTAATAATAGTATGAGTGAAAGTCAGTCAAAAACTAAATTACTTCAGTACAGCAATCAAGTAAATGTACTTTTCATTATTCCATTACTGCTGTCAATCAACCACGATGATAAAAAACATCCCTTCCTGCCTTTATTTCTATTTCACAATAAAATGACTAAGTTGTTCATGAGTCTAAACTTTGCTAAATGATTCTACAAGTACAAACAATTAATTCTATTCACCGTTTCACCCTGATTCAATAATCCTGATTTTTTTTTTTTACAATAAAATGACCAGTAAAGCAAAAAGAAGCATGTGTGTGTGTGTGTGTGTGTGTGTGTGTGTGTGTGTGTGTGCGTGCGTGCATGCCACATACATGCACACGTGTGTACACACACACACACACACACACACACACACACACACACACACACACAGTAGCACACACACACACACACACACACACACACACACACACACACACACACACACACACACACACACACACACACACACACACACACACACACACACACACACCTCTGAGCCTGACCCTCCTCCTCCTCCTATATCTGATACAGACACTGAGCAGCCACCTGTTCTTTACATCCGGCTGTGTACATTGGCTGTGTACAGGGGAGAGAAGCCAGGCAGAGAGGGTGATATTTGTGTCATTCTAAGTTACTCTTGCAGGCTGGGGCGGCCCCTGTCAACAGGGAATATTGAACAGGATGTATGGGATATGTAGGATGTTAAGTCCATCCAGCTGTTCTACCATGCATTCCATCACATTTCTGACTCCAGTTTCCCTCCCAGGAGTCAAAGCTGTATGTACTGTATGCATGTATGCTATGTAAGATAGATCATTCCAAGCCTCACCAAGGGTATGAAATCTTGTGCACTTCTGGTCTGGGCGCGCTCACTCTGTAAAGTTTTTCATCAGATCTCACCAACAATAACATCCATTTGCGTTTTGCTGCTTTTGCCACATTTTGCATTTGATGCAGTAAATCACTCTATTTTGATTGATAAGCTAAAAGAAATCGGATTTGATCGCACAACAGTGAGCAAATCTTTACAGTGACAAAATGGCAAATATAAAAATAAAGACACGTTTTCTGTACAATCTCCCCGCTGGTCAGTAAGAATACATTGAGACTCTAGTAGGAGCATTGATTCAACGCCACTATAACTATGCAGTCCACACATGGTACCATAGCACCTCAAACGCCTTTAAAACAAACATCCCAAAACAAAATGGTCAGGCTACTTGATCTCACACCTAGAATTTGTTTAACCCCTGCTCATTTTCCTCGTTTGGATTGGCTCAGGGCAGAGGACAGTCAGTATAGCAACTTGCAATGGGCCTTGTCTACAAGATACGCTACACCACTTAGATAGGACTACGACTACCCATGTACTTGACAAAATACTTCCAAAACGTCAAAGATGTCCACAATTTTACACTTTCAACCCAGATTTGCCTCAGATAAAGGGTTACATTTATTCTGCTGCTATGCCACAAACATGTGGAATGCCCTACCAACGGAGTATAAATACCTATACTCTCCTTCAAAACTGCTCTAAAAGAGCACCTACAGCCAGGTGGCTGCAACTTGGAACTGGCCTCCGTAAAAAAAGTTGTTACCAGATCTCACAAGAGCAAGACCGGTCTGGAACTAAGTACATGTTCTCTTTTGTCTGTCTGAAAAATATAATTAAAAAAGAAAAACTGGGTCACAATCTGAGCTCATGTTCACTTCCCTATTGGAGTTGATTCTCCAGCTAAATGGCACAGAAAAAGCAAATTACTTTAAGTTGGGCTGTCTCATTGTTATCTACCTACCCCCTACTGTATAACTTGTACTGTATGTTTTTCTTCTTCCAGGATGGACCACGCTCCAACTGCTGTTTCACAAGGCAAGGATTTTATTTACCCAGAGAGACTCACATGGGGTCTTTTTCTGCCTCCCCCTCACATCTGGTCTATGGGCAAGGCAGCGAGGCTCCTGTGGGCCTATTAGCTGCACTGGGACTCAACTTCCTGGGATTGCACATATCTAGCAGCAAATCAAACCTAAACACCGATTTCTGTCCCCCTCACTTTTAGCTCAGTCTCGCTGTTTAGACGTAGACCTGTTTTAGGCAAGGTATTTTTCCTCTCCTTTCTGCTTTAATCTGTCTGTTTGCCTTTGATAATTGTTTCCGTGTTTGCTTCCATTAGCGTGTTCTCCGTTTTTAAATTGGCTATTTGTGTCTTATGTTGTTTCGACCTCTCTCTGAACTGTGATGTGTCAAATGATGTCGTCTTCTCTTGACTGCAAAGCACTTTGTTGTTTTTAAGCGTGCCATACAAATAAAGGTGACTTGACTTGACTTATACACAGACATTAATTTCTATTTCTACAGAGAGGACTTTTAACAGCAGAATCTGGTGCACCTATTCTCACTGATACTGTTGTTGTATGTCAGATCCTGTCTGTCTAGGTGCATGAGACATTACATTTGAGACAAAAACCGCAATACAACCAACCAGCCTCTTTAACTATGTGTTTAATAGTTTGTATGTGTGTGCGTGTGCGTCCGCGTGTGCGTGTGTGTGTGCAGAAACAGAAAATGACACATGCAGTCCAACACTATGGAGGGTCTTATCAAACCAGTTTAAAAGGGGGTGGGATTTAATTGCCTCACCCTCAATAGCTGGAACTCTCATACACACAAGACATTGGACATTCAGTTCTCTGGTCGCTGAGAGAGGTGAGCTGTTTTTACTGCTTAATCTACACCTAGGTCAATATTAAGGAAGCATCAAAGAAAAAGTGCACCTCGGAGCACAGGTCTCCGCCAGGTCAGGTAGGTTATTGTCGGGCAGCAATGATTGGAATTCACCAATCAGGATGGAATATGAAAAATCAGACGGATCGGTCTTGATCAAATTACTATAGAGATAATGTGTACGATTTGTGTGTTTGCGACTAATATTTAATTCCGAACATTGCTGGCCTGACAATAACCTACCTGTCCTGACCTGGCAGAGACCTGTGCTCCGGGGAGAACCTTTTCCAGTTAGGTCTGTTACTGCTCCCTGCAGGATAAATAGAAGTAGTGTGATAAAAACAAGGCATAATGTATCTTTGTTTTGCCATTTCAGGTCTCTTCACAACAACCTGATGGACGAGTCTGATTTTAAACACTCTGAAGACTATGAGTCTGAAGAATACTATGCTGACTTAGACTATGTTCAACTTATACGTTCCCTCGACATCATGTGCTTCATCGTTTTCTGTCTGGTCTTTGTTGTTGGTGTGTTGGGGAACGGAGTTGTCATCTGGGTGACGGCCTTCAAACTGAAGAAAACCGTCAACACTGTTTGGTTCCTCAACCTCACTGTGGCCGACCTCCTCTTCACAGCCTTCCTGCCGCTGACTCTGATTCACCAGGCGATGGACTTCCACTGGCCTTTTGGCAGGCTCATGTGCATACTACACTTTACTGTCGACTCTCTGACCAAGTGTGCCAGCGTCTATGTTCTGGTGGTCATGAGTGTCGACAGGTGTGTTTCTGTGGTGTGGCCAGTGTGGGCCCAGCACCACCGCAGCGTGAGGAAGGCGTCTTACGGGAGTCTGGGTGTCTGGGTGCTGGCCCTGGTCCTCAGCTCCCCAGACTTTTTCTTAGACACTCGACCCAACCGTTACATTGAGAACTACACCGAATGCTCAAGCACCATCCACTTCTCCAACTTCACCACGTTCTACTATGACTTTGAATCACCCTTTGAATCATCCGCCACCCAGTTTCGTGACCAGGCCTTGGACATCACACTCTTCCTCCTCACATATGTGGTCCCTCTCGCCATCATCGTCTCCTGCTACGCTGTCATCATCCACCGACTCAGGAAGAGTTGCTTGCTGTCCAGCCACTGGCGCGGTCGCCCCTTCAAAATCACAGCCGCTGTTATCACCTCTTTCTTCCTCTGCTTTGCTCCCTTTCATATCGTGGAAGTAATCTATGTGATGCCACTGACGAAGTCAGAAAGGCTTCGTGTGGTCTGGATTTATTTAGCCAGCTGCCTGGAGGCTCTCTACCGCTGCCTCAAGCCACTGCTGTACGTGCTCGTGGGTCAGGATTTCAAGAATAAAGCTCGCAAACCTATCCTGAATGTGCTGGAGAGCGCCTTCACTGAAGAGGAGCCTCCATCCAAACCCTCCACAAACTTTTCCCTTTCTGATGCAGAATAGAACAGATTTTTATTACGGACAATGGCATCCCCCCATAGTCTATTGTTTAATCTATTTTATTAATAATATTATTAATAATAATGATTTCAGAACTACAAATAACTAAGACATTGTATAAAATACAAAAGCCAAATTGAATTGAATATATGAACAAGAATGAATCGTGCATTACAACGCCATCAAGTCCTGCCAAAATACATTTTCTTGTCAACAAAAAATGTAGGCGACTAAAATCGACAACATTTCAGATGACTAAAGTATGACTAAAACTAAATTAAATTTTATTCAAAAGACTATGACTAAAACTACAAAAAAAGGTCAAAATTAACACTAGTTTGCAGCCAGCAAATTTGACTATCACTCCCCTTCAGTGGTCCAAAAAACAAGACAGCTTGTTCTTTCTCATATACCGTTGGATGATTTGTGTCTGCAAGAAGTTACACAATAAATCCACCAGGATGAGAAAGAACAAGCCGTCTTGTTTTTGGACCACTGAATGTAGTGATAACAGGGACCTTTGCCGTGGGCAACTCTCTCCGGCAAAATCTAACATCACTGCCAAACTAGAGTAGAGAGACTAGAGTTTTTAACAGAGGATTCAGATTATGGTTGTGTGTGTGTGTTTTTAACATGAACTTGTGAAATGGGATGCCAATACTTTTGTACTCTTACTCAAGTATATTTTGAACTCTGGTAACAATCATTCTATTATGTATTATCTTTTTTGCTTTTTTTTAACTAACTCTTATGCTTTAATTAATAGAAAGTGCAGAGCCCTTGTGGTGGGCTCGGTTAGACTGAGACCGCTTGCAAGCGTCAGTTACAGACAGACACGTCTTTGATATTCTTTATTTTAATTTAAATTGAATGTTATTGCATTTATGATTTAGACAGATGCTAGGTTCATTGTTTACCTGCTGGTATCCTATAGTTTCAATACAGATTGTTTTTGTGACAGTATATTGTTTACAGGCCAATGACCCCTTAGCTGAGAGACAGATGAAGCTACATATTGTATAAAATTGTGTTGCAGATTAAACTTTTTCATAGATATTTTGTTGTTTCTTTGTTTCCACATTATCTTCTCCATTAATGTGTTGGATTCATGTTAATGTGTAGCCTATTTTCAGTCATTTGCTCACTTAAACCATCAATACTAAACTTGACCTTTGGCTCTGTATTTGGTCTGCTCTTTTTTTCCCTCTACACCAAACCTGTTGGCCAAAAAGTTGCCAAAACATGTAGTAACTCTAAGGACCCCTTAGGGGTCCCGGACACCCAGTTGAAGACCCATGGTTTACACAGATACTTTACTGTAGATTCTTGGTTTACCTGTGATCTTAGGCAATACACTGTCTCTTTGCATTGGATATTTTAATATGACACATACATTATTTATATTAAGTCACTGAAAAATAGATGCCTAAATTGTATTTGTGATTGTAATTATTGGTACTTTTTACATTCATAATGTTTTTTCACACGTTTTACCTTTTGTTAGTGCTTAGTTTAACACCTCCGAACACCTTGGTAGTACAGTATCATCCTCTGTCCCATTAGAAGATGATCATATGACATGTTTCTACCCCCAAACAAAGAAAATATACTATCCTGTTTGTATGGTCAGAGTTTACAGTAGTAGGCCTATTTAAAGCTTCAGGCATTTGTACAACCAGATGGTTGTCAGATCTGGCCCACAAGCCTCTTTCTAGCTCCATGTTTAGTGGAAACATTTCAACTATGACTAGCATGTGTGTGCAATGCATTTACCTTTTCTTTGCTCCTTGTAGTATTGTCGACCACATTGTTCAGAAACTACACATAATTAAAAGAGATGAGTTTAAGGCCATATAGTCATTATAAGCACATCATAAACCATTATAATCACACGCTGTATATCAAAAATGTAATATGTTATGAGGCATACAGTATATTTAATGCATACATGAAATAATGCTTGTCATGCATCAAGCGAGGCTGTTACTAATTAAATTCCAGATCAGGCAATATTCCCATTGAGTGAAATGGAACCAAATGGACCTGATTAAAGGTAAGTGATATGTTTTGGTTCAAACATATCAGTGTGTTCCGTCACTCTCTCACTTTCCTATTGCCAAAATAAAAGTCTGGGTTTCCGAGGCTACTCTCTCACCAACTCTTTAATAAACAGAAGGGGGGAAAAAAGAAACATTAGGTAGGTGACAAAATGTCAACCAATCAGGATAGAGAACCCATTGAGTGTTCCATTTCCAATCGTGTCTGCTCATTTCTTTGTGTCATCACCACATGAACTGTGTCCTTACCGAGTTCAAGATTGGATAGAATTGATATCCATACCTGAAAATTCTGTTACCCATCCACTTAGTGCCTTTGTGGCACATAAGGCCGTGGGCCTTTTTTTCTTCTTCAGACCTGAAAATGAATTTTCTGTTTAATAACGATATGAAGAGACATGCAGTCTTTAGTACAGTATCAGAATACAGTTGTGTAACACTTATTTTAACCAAAGAAAATGACTTACCCTAACTTTAACATTGGCAATATTACTGTGTTTATCACTGGACACAGCACAGCCCTGGAGCTATTGGTTAATCATATTATTAATTTACTTGTGTGATGTTAAGTGGATCATCGTTTAGTTTGGCAGCTATGGGGCAATTTTTCATTCATGTTTGACCTCACAGTGGCTAAAATGTATGTTAGAAATGTACCAGTAGTTAGTGAGACCTTCATCAGGTCTCACATGTTATATGCTTTCCCCAACAGACTACACCCACAACTCAAAGGTGTGATTCTTTTTATGTTTGGGCTTACCTACTTCTTTGCAGGGGAAAACAAAATTACTGTATGTAAACAACTGCTACTAATACACTATACAATCTGTTTAACATACTTTAATAGTTCTCAATGTTCCTAGGCTCATACTGGAACATATCAAGTAAGCAATTCAAATGTACCAAACTGGAGCAAGTATGTTTATTTAGACATACTGTACAGTAACAAGCATTGCAGACACAAGTGATCTCCACCCCAAACACATTAAATCTAGTTTCATGATGGCCTTGAACAGAAATCAACTTAACAGAAAACATGATAGTGGATATTATGCCATATGATTAGAGCATACAAAATATTTTCTGTACAAAGAATTTAACTTCAAATATTAACAATTCAATACGGAATTCCAGGCACAAAAATCACATCATTGTGACATGACATATTGACAATGTAAAAAGACAAAGTCACTAACTTCTATCAACAGGAGTGATGATGAGAGGAGCATCATCGGTATCATTATTGCACCAGAACATTGGGTAGAGTTTCTCCTAGCCTGTGAAACAGTGGAGCAGAGCCCTGTTATCAACATCATAAAATGAAACCTCACGTCCATCATAATCCACTAACACCCCAATCTTCTTGGGCTTCATGCTCAGGGAGAGAGGGGTTGTTGGTTTGGTATCAAAGGAAGAGTAGCAGGAGTAGTTGTCTCCACCAGCCGAAGGCTGAGGGAGAGTATGTTTTCCCCTCCGTCCGTGTGTCCGTCCGTGTGTCCGTCCGTGCGTCCGTCCGTGCGTCCGTGCGTCCTCGCAGTTTGTGAGCGCCAAATCTCAGTCGCCGTTGGCCCGGTCGCTGCCAAAGTGAGCACACACATTCCAGGAATGCCAATCTAGAACCTCTGCCCTAAATTTTTCAAATGGGCCTTTTCTAGCGCCAACTAGTGGCCGATGTTTGCTAAACACATTTCTGTGCACTACTCTTACAGATTTTGTCCAAAAATCCTACAAATCGGTAGGCAATATCTCGACAGTCATGTGATCGACACGGATCTGTGCGATTTTGCATATTCCATCCTGATTGGCTAAGATTGGCTTCCAAAGTTTGTGGGATTGAGCCGGTTTGAACAAAATGCCTCAAATCACAAACGCAAAGTGCAATTATCATGAAATCGCGCACACAAGTTCCCACTAGGCCGAGGAAGAAATGCCACTTAATTTTTTTTTAATCAGCCTCATGGTGGCGCTATAACAGCCCGATTTGTGGTTTTACCTATAACTCCACCGATCAGTTTCAAACTTTGTAAGCGCACTCCCTAGAGGCTAAGGATAAACCTTTGCCCTGCATTTTTCACATCAGCCTTTTATAGCGCCACCTTTGGGCCGACTTATGCAAAACACATTTTTGGATATTACTCCTTGAGATTTTATCCAAAAATCATGCAAATCGGTACACAGTATCTCTAGTCATGTGATCAAGTCCGATCCGTCTGATATTTCACATTCCATCCTGATTGGCTAATATTAGCTTCCAAAGTTTGCAGGATTGTTCAGTTTTTGAACAAAATGCCTCAAATCATCAACACAGCTTGCGATTACCGTGACATTTGCCACACATATTCCCACTAGGTCAAGGAACAAATGCTACCTTTTTAACATTGTCCTGTTATAGCGCCACCAGCAGGTAGACTTTAGCAAAACACATTTTTGGAACACAATGCCTGAAATCATGCATGCAGCGTCCGATTGCCATGAAAGATCTAAGGTGAAGAACATATGCCACCCTTTTTACATTGGCCTATTATACAGTAGCACCACCAGGACCCACGGCCTGGTGGAGACCTGTGCTCGGAAGAGCACTGCTTCTAGTTTCCTCTCTTTTTCAGCTGCAGCGCCCAGTATACCTCATGAAAACAGCTACGTTTGAAGGACTCCTCAATCACTCCTAGCTTCCACTCTGTGTTTCCTTTAACTTGAACCTCATAATAGATCTTAGATGAGTGGATGCCCTGTTTACTCAGTACACAGCAATCAGACAAGCTGGCCCAGATATTCAAGCTACTGGCCCTTACTCGTTTACCATCTTCAGAGAGGATGAGGCCGTAGTACTTTGAAGTAGCTGGGTGGTCCAGGGTCAGATCTACTGCATAGTGTTGTTGGGCCCTTTTCAGCTTGGCTTTAGGAACCACCTCCATTTTGTCATGTAGCATCTCTTCCAGCTCAGCAACGGCTGTCCACACAGTTTTTAGACTCTGAAAACTTTGGGCGTTGACCTTATTCAAATCAAGGACTTGTGGAATACTGGAGATTGACAGGAATGTCTGGAGGAGGTGGTGGTGGTCCTCAGAGTGTGAAGACAGCTCCAGCTTGGTACTTTTCCTCTGAAGCACAGCAATGTCCCTCTCCAGCTGTTTGATGAAGCCTTGAGCTTGGCCCTCAGCTGTTCTCCGCCTCTCCTCTATCTCCTCAATGAGCATAACCTGGTTGCTTTGAACAGCTGCCATTATAGCACTGAACACCTTGATGGCTTCTTCTTTTTCTTTTGATGCCTCTACATTGTTCTTATTTAAGAACTGTTTGAGCTCATGAACTCTGATCTGTCGTTGCCATATCATCTGCTGTGCCTCAGACTTGATCTGACTGAGCTTAGCTTGCCTCACTTTAAACTCCTCCTCTAGTAGAACAGTGACATGAGCCTTATGTTCGGTCTTCAGACACGTGACACAAATGCATTCCTGGTCGCTTCTGCAGAAGATCTCCAGCAGCTTGCCGTGGTTCTTACACATCCTCGCCTCCAGGTTCATCACAGGGTCAATCAGTTTGTGCTTCTTGCAGGTTGCGACTCTGTGATGAGGCTCCAGGTGGGTTTCACAGAACGAGGTTTGACAGACCAGGCAGGACTTCAGGGCCTTGTGCTTTGCAGCATCAGGACAGTAGTCACAGGGAACCTCCCCTGGACCGACTGTGTCTTGATGGGACCTTTTACTGGTGGAAGGTCTTCCCTCAGTCGACCTCTTGAACATGGCAGCCATCTCAGAGAACAGAGTATTGGTGCTAAGATCTGATCTGGAGATCTGGAGAGGAGAGAGTTTGAGAAGTGGAAGGAGACACAAAAGGAGAGAGAGAGAGAGATGACTTTATGATAGGTCATATCTGTGACACACGATACATTTAGTGTTGGAGTTTTTAAGCGCTCTTTTTCAATAACACTGTCCTGCTGCCTCCTGCATTATGTGACATTTATAAACAGTCAGGTGGTACGGAGGACCATTGAGTGATTTCCAACACAAATAATCATTATTGACAGAAAGTAGCTCATAACAGCTCAGCAGTAGCTCATAGACAATATCTATGGTGGATTTCTATGAAACAAAAACTTAGCAGATAAAGAGGATAATCCAAGTTTTCCGTTTTTTAGTTTAACATAGTTTAATAAAAACAGATCAGACTTTTCTGTTAGGCTGAATGGGCTGTAAACGGTTGGTATTGCAACTCTAGGTGCCAGATATTAAAAAAGTAACTACAATAATTCTGTTCACATTTTCTGATTGGGCAGAAAATGATCTCAAGCTGTGTTTAAATCATGATAAAATACACTAGCCTTACTCAAATGAAAAAATCATGCAAAAAGAAAATATAGGCTCTGTTACGCAGCCTTGACATTACACTGTAAACTCCTCAGTGTTTATTTAACTCAGAATGTTCAAAAGGAGCCAAATAAAAACTGTGAAGACACATTTTGTGTTTAATGCCATGTACCTGCCCTGCACCTTGTGTCATTCACACTTGTATTGTTCATGACAAGTAGGCTGCCAACATTTTGTATTTTATTTCATTTCTTTTTTAATTAAGGGGGTAAAGTAGAATAAACACATTTGCCACCCACTATGGGGAAACCTATTTACTGTGTGTGTGTGTGTGTGTGTGTGTGTGTGTGTGTGTGTGTGTGTGTGTGTGTGTGTGTGAGAGAGATATATTTTTAAAGTAGCTTAAAGTGAGGGCCATTTAATCCACTGCTACTCGCTTACTCCCTTGATTAAAATCACCCTTCAAGTCAAATCATTCTATGAATCATCTAAGACATGTATTAGGCCTATTGGTTACTATAGCTAGTAGCCAGCAATGCATACAAGTCAGTGGTACTTATTTTCTTTAAAACATAAATAACAAATGAACTTACCTGTGGGGCTAGTCAGTGGATGGTGTCACTGCTTTGTCTTCAGTAATGTACAAAGCTCGTAGTTATGAAGCTTCGACAGAGCCTGGTGTAAAGAGTTGTGCAGTTTAGTTTAAACAGCAGCCACAGGTGTTACAAACATACTGATTAACACCACCATGATCTAAATTCGTTTATTTAAATCGTGTCTGCCCTCTTCTGGACAGCACGTTCGATGTTATGCTTTTGAAACTGATATTATCCTAGATAAAGTACTATGTTCTATCCGTCTGTCTTTCAATGTTATATGAGATACTTAAAGTGTGGTTCCTGTGGAAATAAGCCTCGGCTTTCTAGGATCTCCTTTTAGTTGACCTTGTACCAGTGATTTGTACTGTCATGAAACTGTACTTTTTTCTATTGCAAACTTCTAATAAATTCTTCAATCAATCAATCAAAAAACGTGTCATAACAATAAGACAACCAACATTTGGCTCACTAGTGTTATTGGTGACACCTGTGTAGGAAGGAAGACTTGACCCAGTGCTGTCATTTATGAAACCACAACTCTTTTACAGTAACCCACCTAATAGTTCTGTTGAAACTTCATAACTACATATTTTATAGCCTACAGAAACAAGACATAGCAGTGGCACAATCCACTACTACTACCACATACTGTAGGTGAGTTCTGTCAATGTTATCGTCGCCTACCTTCAAACCTTTTTTTCTTTTCCAATGATTCAATGTTGAATGTAGTGGCCTATGCTGGTTTAGCTTGCAACTCCACCTCTAGATTTTCTTTTTATGTTGAATCTAGAGTTGCAACTTGCAACCAACCATTGACAGCCCAGCCCACATCCAAACATAAAAGTCAGCTTTTCTGATTGTATTAAACAATGTTTTGTATTGATTGAAGAATGTATTAGAAGTTTGAGATAGAAAAAGTACAGTTTTATGACAGCACAAGTCACTGGACAAGGTCAACTAAGAGGAGATCCTAGAAAGCCTTACGGCTTATTTACAGGAACCAACCACACTTTATGTATCTCATAACATTGAAAGACAGACGGATAGAACATAGTACTTTATACTTTATCTATGATAACTTCACTTTCAAAAGCAGAAAAAGCATGATCATCAACTACAAAAGCAGAAAGGGGGGGGGGGCAGCATGGGGGCTTAAAGCCGGCATCATAGTCGCCTGGGCGGTGGAAGGCTTTACACCGCGGTGTAGTCTTTTCGAGTCTTTTTGAGTCATGAAACTACAACGTTACATCATTCCTCGCGGTGGAGAGCTTTCCACCGCGAGTCCCAACACATCTCTCTGTTTTTACTATCAGACAGACAGGCTCTACACCTCGTTCACTGATTGGTCAATCTAGTCAGTCACGGTGAATAGGACTCCACCGTGGCGTACTATGATGTCCTGCACTTATTTTCTGACTTGAGGTGGAAAGCTTTCCACCTCAAATTTGCGGTGGATAGCTCTCCACCGTACACTCTGATACGGGCTTAAGGCTCTAACAGAGTCCAGGGTGAAGAGCTATTCACTGCACCTCGTAGTTTCCTAGCTATCACCTAGGCTTTATGTATTTTTAGGTGATAGCTAGAAAACTACACCGCGGTGAAGTGAATAGCTCTTCACCCTGGACTCTGATAGAGGCTTTAGTCTATTTCCAAGTCACGAGTAGCAGCCACCAGAAGGTGACTTTTCATACCAATTTTGAAGGAGGCTAGGGATTTGCTCCACTTAAAGGCTTGTGGAAGGGCGTTCCACATGTTGGTGGAACGACCCTGGAACGCCTAGGACTGGTCGGACAACGCGCAGGCGATTCACAGCAAGGGGAAAAGCAGGCTGTTCCTCCTGAGAAGACTGAGATCGTTTGGGGTGTGCAATAGGATGCTACAGATGTTCTATCAGTCTGTCATGGCAAGTGTCCTCTTTTTTGGCATAACATGCTGGGGTGGCAACAATAGAGCAGGTGACACGTTTAACCTAAACAGACTGGTGAAGAAAGCAGGCTCTGTCGTTGGGTCCTCTCTGCAGGGGGTGGAGGAAGTAACCAAGGTGCGCACTGTGAAGAAGCTAGATTCCATCTTGGAGAACTCCTCCCACCCCCTCCATCTAGAGATCACCAGTTACTGGAGTAAGAGAGGAAACGACCGCTTTACCTACCCAGTACGGAGATGTGAGAGATTAGGAAAATCTTTTGTACCGGCTGCCCTTAAGCTGTACAACGAGACACATAACGGACGCTTGAAAAGGTCTCCCTTCCTAACTTAGACTTACGGAACCATTGCTGTATTGACTTTGACCTCTAAGGAACAATTGCTGTATTGACTTTGACCTCTAAGGACCTTCCAGGAAGAGTGCTCATGTGCGCCTTGCGGTGACACGCTTCCTAGTTTCTTCTTTTTTCGCACTGATTTTTGACACTGCACTATTAGGTTGTTAGTGTTGGTAGTTTCTGAGTATTTTTGCTTTGTTTAACATTGACAGTGAGATACGTGTTTGCACTAACTAGCATTGACTGCTATGGTCTCTTTTGCAAGACACTTTATGTATATATACTTATATATTATTCGCCCCCTCTATTGATGCACCTTCTCCTTATTGGTACTGTACTGCTCTTGTCTTTGTTTTGTTTTTTTCCCTCTTATCTATCTTTCTTACGTCTCTGTAACTTTGTAAATAACTGTATACTGCTGTGCTACTACTGGACAACTAAATTTCCCCCTTGGGATAATAAAAGTATCTATCTGGTATAGCAGGAGAACTAATTAGGCTACTGTACTTTTTTGAAACATCCACTAGCATAGGTCAGTCAATGTCATTATAACAACATGTGTTTGTTCATTTTCAATACACTGGTAGGCCTATGCTGGCTAGATGTATGAACCTTCATAAATGTCTTGGATGATTCATGTTTAGTCCTCAAAAAGCTTGGCTTTCAATCAAGCATGTAACAATGGTTTATTTAGGTATCACTTTTATCTATTACAAATGCCAACACTTTTATCTATTACAAATACAGACTTTATCCCACCCTTTCTTCTTTTTTAACCACAGTCAATGTATTAGGGTTTGTCCTGGCCCATGAACTCACACAATCACATTTTCCCCTTAATGTTATGAATAATTATCAAAATGCTGCTTGCTACTAATCAATTTGATACACGTAAAGATAAAAGAAAATTTGGCATAAGAGATATACATGTGAATGTTTGTGATCCCACGTGAACAAGTTTGGTAATGCCAAGCTAGGACATAAAAAAGATGCCAGGGAGGAGCTTCTGGTGGGCCTACACAGGGAAATGTTCTTGTGTTTGTCACAGATAAAGTGACTGTGTCCTTTCTCCCCTGCAGATATGGCCTCGGCCAGTGGCGTCATGTCTGAAGAACACTTCCTCTGTTCAATCTGTTTGGATGTTTTGACTGAGCCTGTAACTATTCCATGTGGACACAACTTCTGCAAGGTCTGCATCACTAAACACTGGGACAGCAATGTCACCTGTAACTGTCCCTTGTGTAAAAACCCTTACAGTCAGAGACCAGATCTTTGCATCAATACTCTGATTTCTGAGATGGCTGCCCTGTACAAGAGATCACCTGAGGGAAGACCTTCCATCAGTAAAAGGTCCCACCAATACACAGTCGGTCCAGGGGAGGTTCCCTGTGACTACTGTCCCGATGCTGCTAAGCGCAAGGCCCTGAAGTCCTGCCTGGTCTGTCTAGCCTCGTTCTGTGAAACCCACCTGGAGCTTCATCGCAGAGTCGCAACTTGCAAGAACCACAAACTGATTGACCCTGTGGTGAACCTGGAGGCGAGGATGTGTAAGAACCACGGCAAGCTGATGGAGATCTTCTGCAGAAGTGACCAGGAATGCATTTGTGTCACGTGTCTGAAGACCAAACATAAGGCTCATGACACCGTCCTACTAGAGGAAGAATACAAAACGAGGCACGCTATGCTCAGTCAGATCAGGAACGAGGCACAGCAGATGATATGGCAACGGCAGATCAGAGTTCATGAGCTCAAGCAGTTGTTGAATATGTACAATATAGAGGCAGCAAAAGAAAAAGAAGACACCATCAAGGTGTTCAGTGCTCTAGTGGCAGCTGTTCAAAGCAACCAGGTTATGCTCATTGAGGAGATAGAGAAGAGGCGGAGAACAGCTGAGGAGCAAGCTCAAGGCTTCATCCAACAACTGGAGCAGGACATCGCTGTGCTTCAGAGGAAAAGTGCAGAGCTGGAGCTGTCTTCACACTCTGAGGACCACCACCATCTCCTTCAGACATTCCTGTCAGTATCCAGTATTCCACAAGTCCCTGATTTGAGTATGTTCAATCTCCAAAGTTTTCAGAGTCTGAAGACCGCTTGGACAGCCATCACTGAGGTGGAAGAGATGCTACATGACAAAATGGAGGTGTTTACTAAAGCCAAGCTGAAGAGAGCCCAACAACGCTATGCACTAGATGTAACCCTGGACCCTGCTACAGCAAGGTCCGGTCTCCTCCTCTCTGAGGATGGAAAACAAGTATGGGCCAGTAGGCAAACTTCATACCTTTTTGACCCATTTGGAGATCACTGTGTCTTGAGTAAAAAGGGCTTCCGCTCATCTAAGATCTATTATGAGGTTCAAGTTAAAGGAAACACAGAGTGGAAGTTGGGAGTGATTGAGGAGTCCTTCAAACATGACAGGAGACAACGGGTATACTGGGTGCTGCAGCTGGAAAAGGAAGGAAACTACTCATGCCAAAAAAACGAAAGAGACAACTACTACTATAGGAACCCAACAACAACCCCTCTGTCCCTGAGCATGAAGCCCAAGAAGATTGGGGTGTTTGTGGATTACAAAGGAGGTCAGGTTTCATTTTATGATGTTGATAACGAGGCTCTGCTCCACTGTTTCAAAGGCTGCAAATTTGTGACAACGCTCTACCCAATGTTCTGGTCCAACTGTGGTATTTATGGTGGAAATACTTCTCCTCTGATCATCACACCTGTTGATGGCAGTCAGTGACTTTGTCTGTATACATTGTCATGTGTCACAAAAGGATGTGAACAGACTTTGTCTGTTTACATTCATTGTCATGCTTCACAATTGGATGTGATGTGGTCAATGTGCACAGAGTATTATTGAGCATAGGCCTATACAGTATTATTGTACTTATTTGGGAACAAGCTCTCTGCAGGTATGTGTGCCTGGATTACCTTTTTTTTTTTTTTTTTCAATTCTGGTAATGAGAAATTATTGCAATAGCCTGTAAAGAATTGTCATATGGTGTAATATGAGCCATTGTTTTCTTTTCTTTCTTTTCAAGTCAATTTCTGTTCAAGGCTGGAAAGAAAGCGATACTTTGTCGTGGTGGGGATTACTTTTTGCCTTTTCTGCCTGGTGATCTTCTTTCTGTTATGCTTGTTATTGCATTGCATCTGACTAAAAATAACTGTTCCAATTTGGTCAATTTGAATTTGCACCCTTGATGTGGTACTGCTTGAACTTGCTCTAGGACCAAGTATGATTAAAAACCTCTTTGATTATTACAAGTACAGTTTTTTGGAGTTGTTTGTTTCTTTTCCGCTGCATAGAAGTAGATAAGTCAAAACTAATTGATCACACATAAAGAAAAAGAAAAAGCCATAAGATGCCATTTCAAAAGTGCCAGGTCACCAAATAGTTTATTTCATTTGAATTCATTAAAAATATTAGATTTTGTCATTAACTCATGATAATCAATTTGAGGTCAAATTAAATAATGAGTTTGTTAATTGTCAAAATTATGTTTTTGCCACGGACATACAAAACGAGAAGAATATTACCAGAAACACAAGAGATAGCTCTGAATGACCATACCAGGTCTGTAACACAGAGTGTAACACTCAGTGTTATTAGGGTCCTCGCTAATAAAACATTTGAGAAGTACTAGTGGACTCCTAATATGCCGTATTAAATAAGTGTCATACACATTCTGAAGAAAACCTGGGGACTGACATTCAGTAATTGGGTCTTATGATGAAAATTAGAACATAATGGTGTGTAAAAAAAAACTACTTGCTACGGACAAAACCAAGTTTACAGACATGAGTTAAACTGTCACACTGGAACGTTATAATGCATTTTGACATTTTTTGACAAAATGATTGGGTTATGATGGCTAAAAATGACAATTACCTGATTACCTGATCTTAAATATACCGGTAACTTAACTCTGCCCTTGATAACCATATATTATTTCATAATATAGATTATATTACTCATAATTGGTCATGATGGGACTATGATGTGATTATAGCTTCTACAGCCTTACACTCTGATCTATTTTCTTTGTCGTTTCTGCCCCCTTGTGGACACCACTTGCCATAACAATACCAAAAGACCGCAATGAATTAACATATGGAGCAAATAAAAACACTGTAAACATGCTTTCTTCTTCACAGCAGCTTCTACAAAACACACACACACACACACACACACACACACACACACACACACACACACACACACACACACACACACACACACACACACACACACACACAAGAAAATAACCAAAAATATTAAAAAGGGCAATTTTGAAGCATAACATTTCTCTCTCTCCCTAGTGTGTGCGCGTGCGTGCGTGCGTGCGTGTCATGGCTTCTACCTGCACAAATAGTGACACATAAGCCTCTTGATTCTCATGAATCTTGACAAGCAGACAGATCAATATAGTTGTCTTATGTCCTGAAGACAACAGCGTTCAACACTTCAATTTGACCAGGTTAATGGTAGAATGTACAGTAGTTTGAACTTCACCAGCCTGACTGTGATGATGAGCTGGAGGGCTTTCTTATCTGTAGGGAAGGTTCCAACAACAAACTAGACTACCCAGTTAGTGAGGTTATTTTGTTTCAGCTTACCTATTCTATGCAGAGGGGGAACAACAAAACACACAGACTATACAATACACTAACAACAGCGTTCAACACTTCAATTTGACCAGGTTAATGGTAGAATGTACAGTAGTTTGAACTTCACCAGCCTGACTGTGATGAGCTGGAGTTTTTTTTTTTGATTGATTGAAGAATTTATTAGAAGTTTGCAATAGAAAAAGTACAGTTTCATGACAGTACAAATCACTGGTACAAGGTCAACTAAAAGGAGATCCTAGAAAGCCGAGGCTTATTTCCACAGGAACCACACTTTAAGTATCTCATATAACATTGAAAGACAGACGGATAGAACATAGTAGGCTACTTTATCTAGGATAATATCAGTTTCAAAAGCATAACATCAAATACAAAGGCAGAAAAAAGAATAATAAAAGGGGGGGGGGGGGCATGGGGGCTTAGTCTATTTACAAGTCACGGGTAGCAGCTGTCTGAAGGTGACTTTTCATACCAATTTTGAAGGAGGCTAGGGATTTGCTCTCCTTTAGGGCTTGAGGAAGGGCATTCCACATGTTGATGGTGTAGCAGGAGAACGAGTTAGAGCCTTGTTTAGTGTTAAATCTACGTTGATGATTAGTGGAGCTGCCTCTGGTGTTGTGGTCGTGAACATCCTTGACCTTTAAGAAGTAGTTTGTCAGGTACATGGGAATCTTGGAGGTGTAGTGCATCTTGTACACCAGGCCCATTGCAAGATGCTGTACTCTGTCAGCTACTTTGAGCCATCCCACGCTTTCGTGGTGATGATCGGTAAGGTGGGTCAGAGGAGGGAGACCAAGCACAACCCTAATTAGTTTGTTTTGGGCTGTTTGAAGCTTTAACTTTAAGGCGGCTGAGGGCTTTCTTATCTGTAGGGAAGGTTCCAACAACAAACTAGACTACCCAGTTAGTGAGGTTATTTTGTTTCAGCTTACCTATTCTATGCAGAGGGGGAACAACAAAACACACAGACTATACAATACACTAAACTTAAAACTAAACAAATAGGTTTTAGTATGTTCACATTAAGTAACCAGCCACTTCAAATTTACAAAATTGGAGTAATTATCTTTATTTAGTCAGATACAGCAACAAGTAAAACATATCCTGAAGAGGATCACAAATCTTTCTCTCTGGAAAAGAATTGACCAAGACAAAAGAAAGAAAAGAAAACAGAAAATATTATACCATATGATATTATTTACAGGCTAAAGCACGCAGTACCTTTTCAACTTGAATGATGAAATAATCCAGGCAAACATGCAGGCAGAGAGCTTGCTCAGTACAATAAAAGTGTACACACTGCACAGTAACTAAATACCTTTGTGACACATGACAATGCATACAGACAAAAGTCACTAACTTCCATCAACAGGTGTGATGATGAGAGGAGCAGGATTTGCATTATCAGTATCATTCTTGGACCAGAACATTGGGTAGAGCATCGTTTCAAATTTGCAGCCCGTCAAACAGTGGAGCAGAGCCTTGTTATCAACATCATAAAATGAAACCTGGCCTCCTTTGTAATCAACAAACACCCCAATCTTCTTGGGCTTCATGCTCAGGGACAGAGGGATTGTTGTTGGTTTAATATAGGGGAGATAGTCGTCGCGTTCATTTTTGTAGCACAAGTAGTTTCCTTCCTTTTCCAGCTGCAGCACCCAGTATACCGGTTGTCTCCTGTCTTCTCTGAAGGACTCCTCAATCACTCCTATTTTCCACTCTGTGTTTCCTTTAACTTGAACCTCATAATAGATCTTAGATGAGCGGAAGCCCTTTTTACTCAGAACACAGCGTTCTCCAAACGTGTCGGTCCAGGATGACACGGTTCTGGCCCATACTCGTTTTCTATCCTGGGAGAGGATGAGACCGGACCTTGCTTTAGCAGGGTCCAGGGTTACATCTAGTGCAAAGCGTTGTTTAGCCCTCTTCAGCAAGGCTTTAGGGACCACCTCCATTTTGTCATGTAGCATCTCTTCCAGCTGAGCGACGGCTGTCCACACAGTATTCAAACTCTGAAAGCTTTGGGTGTTGAACATATTCAAATCGAGGACTTGTGGAATACTGGACATTGACAGGAATGTCTGAAGGAGGTGGTGGTGGTCCTCAGAGTGCAAGGACCGCTTCAGCTCTGCACTTTTCCTCTGAAGCACAGCAATGTCCTGCTCCAGCTGTTTGATGAAGCCTTGAGCTTGCTCCTCAGCCGTTCTCCGCCTCTCCTCCATCTCCTCAATGAGCATAACCTGGTTGCTTTGAACAGCTGCAACTAGAGCACTGAACACCTTGATGGTGTCATCTTTTTCTTTTGATGCCTCTACATTGTTCTTCTTTATTAACCGTTTGAGCTCATGAACTCTCCACTGTCGTTTCCATATCATCCGATCCGCATCACCCCTGATCTGACTGAGCTTAGCTTGCCTCACATTAAACTCCTCCTCTAGTAGAACGGTGTCATGAGCCTTATGTTCAGTCTTAAGACACAAATGCATTCCTGGTCACTTCTGCAGAAGATCTCCAGCAGCTTGCCGTGGTTCTTACACATCCTCGCCTCCAGGTTCACCACAGGGTCAATCAGTTTGTGCTTCTTGCAGGTTGCGACTCTGCGATGAGGCTCCAGGTGGGTTTCACAGAACGAGGCTAGACAGACCAGGCAGGACTTCAGGGCCTTGCGCTTAGCAGCATCAGGACAGATGTCACAGGGAACCTCCCCTGGACCGACTGCGTCTTGATAGGAACTGTTACCGATGGAAGGTCTCACCTCAGTCGACCTCTTGTACAGCGAAACCATCTCAGTGATCAAGGTATTGATGTGGAGATCTGGTCTCTGACTGTAAGGGTTTATACACATGGGACAGTTACAGGTGACATTCCTGTCCCAGTATTTAGTGATGCAGACCTTGCAGAAGCTATGGCCACATGGAATAGTTACAGGCTCAGTAAAAATATCCAAGCAAATAGAACAGAGGAAGTGTTCTTCAGACATCATGACACCACTGACCGAGGCCATAGCTGCAGGAGAGGAGAGATGGAGAGATGGACAGTTAAGGAGCTGTAAGGAGATATGGGGAGAAAGTAATTTTATATTATGCCATATCCTTTATAAATACGAGAACATTTGACTTTCTTTGATTGTGAACAGTTCCTCCCTGGCATCCTTATTATACTGTATGTCCTAGCCTGATCACATGGGATCACAAACAGTCTAATGTTCGGTCTGGCAATGCCAGGCTATGTCCTGGCCCTGACGTATTTCACGACTGTCATGGATCGACCTCAACCTTGTGTTGAGTAGTTTGGCCAATTTGCCACGTACGTCAAACATTCAGATTTAAAAAATAAAGTGCTCACGCATGTCTCAATATGGTACACTCAAGTACAATTACCTGTATTCTTAACTTTTAACAGTTTAAACTTGAACAAATAATGTATTTACTTATCAGAAATATTTTACCACACTTCCCTTTTGCAAATTGTCTTATTTGTTTTCTTACGGTTATTTAAACCATAAGAAAAACTACTAAAACCAATTAAATAAAGTTTGTTATTCAGAACCTTTTAATATTTGCAATTATTAATATAATATTGACAACTTCTTAAATGAGTGAATGCATAAAAATGAAAGATCATTCAGCATAATTTGAGTAGCAAAGACCTAATAAAAAATATGAATGGTGATTCATATTAGCATAATTTGTTCAATTTAGCCTTGGCATTTGGTACATCTTGCCCCACGGCTACCATTTTGACCAAACCTGGCTAGATTAATGCTTCAGGCTGATCCTTAGCTAAATGATTCATAGTTTTTATACATTGGAATATCACCAGCATGCATGATATACAAGTTTAAACCTGGTTACATTTGCTTTAACATAAAAATCATTATACCATAAAAGTAAAGAAATTACTTCGACCAGCAAAAAACACTGTAGAAATAAGTTTGCCACTTTGCCCATGTGTGGTTGTGTTCTTATTTTAAGGTCAAATGACAACTCGTGTGTATAGTTTTAAAGATAAAGGGTGTGGTTCATCTTACCCCGTTCTCCCCTTTTAATGGTCTAGTGGTTTTGGCAATATAGGCCAGCCATTATAGCATGTAAATCACAAATCACATTAGCTGTAGAACATGAAATGATGTCTCTGATTCAACCTCCCCCCATATTTAAATTAACCAACTTAAATGCTATAAAATGCCAATGCTATAAATATCCACATTTCAGTTGCAACACCCTTCAAAGACAGCCCATTCATGAAACAGAAAAATCCTATCTGATAGTATTAAACGACGATAAACTTTACAATAATATTATTTGCACCTGTATGGACAGCTTGGGTTATATCCTCTTTTGTCTCTGCCAATTGTTTGTGTATTTAAAATCCATTGTCATGTTATGAGAAATGTAAAACATCGGATGATAAGAGAAAACAATTACAAGTTTTGTGGAAACAATAACATAGACTGAACTCACCTGGATGGTGTCACTGCTTTGTCTTGTTCATGTATAAAACTCGTCGTTAGGAACTTTCAACAAGGCTAGTAGCCTATAGGCATCTGTAAAAGAGTTGTAGTTTTAACTTTAGTTTCATCAAGGGTTTCATTTGAAAAGATGGTACTGGCTGGGACTGGGCCTGGTCTTCCTTCCTTCATAGGTGTTACTAATGATACTAATTAAGGTCCATTTAGCAAATCAGAGCCTTTCTACCTCCGAAGCCATCATGCTCAAGAGCAACAATCATCGGTCTCATAGCAGGTGTGTGGAATTAAAGGGCTATTTCACTTTAAAACATTTCTCGGGTCGTTTTAATCTACCCAGGCTTTTGTGTGCACCCCAGACAGTTGCTTCATTCAATATTTTGCTATTTGATACTAATTTTGTATCTTCCTATGCATTGTAACTTCATTTCAAACATATTTGTAGCCGGACATTAGCTAGACTGATTACATGGATTCACTCACACATTCCTCCATGGTATCAGTCTGGACTTCGGCCCATAGGAAAAATCTGAAAATGACCGGGCCAATCAGTGACTGCGATTCAACTGAACAGTGTAATGCAGTCACTGATTGGCCTGGTCATTTTCTGTTTAGGCCTAATCATACTCACTCTCTATGGGCTGGATACTGTGGAGGAACGTGTGAGTGAATCCATGTTATCAGTCTGGCTAATGCTAGGCTAGCATTTTTGTGCCTGTAGGCTATTTAGGCCAGGTGCTGGAGAAGAATCTTGTGCCACATTTTGGCCAATTTAAACAACCAACCAGGTCTGTGCATTTTTTGGTCAAAGTTGCCCATGCCAACGCACCAGCACTCGGGTTAGGGTCTGCTTTCACCCAGGCAGATGCGTGCACACGCCCATGTGCGCACTGCGCAACCTCACCTCTTAGGGCATCTTACTGGTAGGTATTCTAGGGAGGAAGATTGTTTCACCCCCGTCTGTGCCTACTGCAATGTCACACTCAATGACTTTGTCTACCATTTGCATAATAACCACCATTCTGGTGCCATTCTTGAGAGTGTTAGAGGTTTCTTAGCAGCATTGACTGGTGAGCCTATACTTTCAACTTGAGGTTGTAATCAGGGATTCCAGAGGGTGTCAGTGATCCCTGATGACATCAGTCGGACTAAGTCTGTGCATGTCAGTGTGACGTAAATTGCATAGGTGTACTGTAGGCTGAAAAAGAGCGCACCAAGTACAGTTTAACTCAGGTCCATTTGTAGGTCCAAGTATAGGTTCTAACTTCTAAGGCATACATGGGCAACTGGCGGCCCGGGGGCCACATGCCCTCACCTTCACTTAATGCGGCCCGCAGGTGAATATCTGAATACTGAGATATTATTGATTTCAGCTATTACAATTACAAACATGCGATCATCCTGCTTTAATTACTTCAGTCTATAGCTTAATGACTAATACTAGTCTTTTTTTATGTCCAATGTATTTGCATTCAGGTTCATAAAGTTAACAGAAAAACATAAATGCATTTGAAATTAAATAACATTTTTACTTTTCAATTTTCCAATTAAAAAATTCCAATTCAGAAATAGCAAAAATAGCAGATCTACAAGCTCAAAACATGTCGCACTGTGACACATTTTGAGCTTGATCGGCTATATCCCCACTGTATATGCATTGTGGCCCTCTGGAGTGAGTGTGAAAATATAGTGGCTCCATCATCAAATTGCCCACCCCTGTTCTAAGGGTTAAAAAGAAGTGACATTGATAAAAGGGTATAAGTATATAAAGCATGTCCAGAGGCACCCCTGGACATCCGTCAAGGCACAAGGCACCCTTAAGAGAGAAGCCCTGTTCTACCATACACTCCCTCTCCCCCTCTATCTCCCACCCTGTCTGTCTGTCCTTGCCTGGTTAATAAACCAGACCGAACACAACAACACCCCCTGGCGGTAGTGGTGTTGTAGTACCGTCTGGCACCGATCCATTGAGATTCTATTTCCTCAAACATCTTCAAGGGTTGGCCAATCAGGGTTGTATGCTTGGGGAACGTGGTTTCTGTAAGCTTGGGGCACGTGGTTTGGGGCAAACCCCAGAAATGAAAACTCTTCCTGAAATCCCAGACTCTCTTCCCAAAACGAAGTGTGTGATAGAGGCTGGCAACGCCAGGCAATGTCTGTCCCTCACTCTCTTTGAGTGTGTTCGGTCTGTGTCTCCATCTCCCACCATATGTCTGTTTGCCTGTGTGTCTGTCTCGCACGCACGCACGCACGTGCACGCACACACACACACACACACACACACACACACACACACACACACACACACACACACACACACACACACACACACACACACACACACACACACACACTTGAGTTGCATATAGCATTGACCAACAGCCTATTGACCTTATTCACACAGCGGCCAGCTTGCCATTAAGACAATGAATTGCCTTAAATACTGTTGCCTGTAGTGACCAGCAGAGGTCCCCATGGGTTCAGATTAGAGCTGATAGAGTCTTGGTTTTGTCCTTTTTATCCTTAAACTCTTTTTTTCCCCACAATTTTAAACTATTAAAAATATCTATAATTTCTCTTTTATTATAATTAAACGTTTCAAATAGCTGATCTACAAGCTCACAACGTGTCGATGTAGGTCGGCTATTTGAAGTAGGCTATTTCAAAATGTTTTTCGAAATAGTAAAAAATAAAAGCTAAGAAGTGTAGGGATAAGGGTTAAGGGCATGGACGATAATATAGCTCACTGATCTCCTGGGGGAAACTGAGTTGTCATACAGTAGCAGCTTAGGATAGGGCCTAATAAACACAGGACAAATACAGTTAATAATACACAAATAAAACATTTAACATGATTGAGATTGAGGTAATGTTCACTCTGAATAGCTGTTGTTATTATGTCTACACTAGTGGTTCTCAAAGTGGACCCAGGGGTCCTTGGAGAGGAGGAGGAGGAGTCCCCAGCAAAATGTGTTCATACATCATCACAATTATTTTAACCGCTTTATCCATATTTTATGCATTGGCTATTAAAAAATACCAGATGTAGCAAAAAGGTTATAAGAATGAGTGAAAATAGCAGATCTACAAGCTTCTGCTATTTTTCACTAGTTTGGGTTTCTCTAATTTGGATCAGATGTTTAATTTCTCTTTTGGGTCTTGAGCTGAAAAGTTTGGGAACCACTGGTCTAACACTACAACGTCAATCCTGGAATTGATCCGTCCTAAGCTGTTAAATTCAAGTTCAAGTTCAAGTTTATTTGTCACACGTACAGTATAAATACACAGCAATGTATAAATACAATGAAATTCATTTTGATCTGAGCACCCCCCAGGGACGTGCTGGGCCCCTGATTCAGCCCGGGAAAAAGAGTTGGAGAGGCCCTCATTGCGCGCTATAGAGAGAGATCTCTCTCTAACCGGCCGTTCGGGAGTTGTCCCGCTTTTCCCAATGGCCAGCACCTCCCTGACCCTTTTTCAGCCTTACACACACAACATCCAGAATTGATCTAGCTGTTGTGCTATAGGCAGACATGTGCAGGAAAACCATATCATTGTACTATTGGGAGTGAGAATATGGTGCGGGAATACGGTACAGCAGGGGTCTTGGACCGTCAATACGTAATAAACTTGACCTTTCACTCTATATAGTCTGCTCCTTTTCCCCACTACACCAAACCTCTTTGCCGAAGAGGTTTGGCTCACAACGCCTAAAGTTCTCAGAATATGGATGCTAGGGTTCAAGTGGTTAATATAAAAAAGGAGAAACAAGTTTCTATCACACAACGATTTGGAGGACCCCCTGTAGTAACTCTGAGGACCCCCTAGGGGTCCCCTAACCCTGTTGAAGACCCCTGCAGTACAGTATGTTGCATTAGCAGCCTCTACGGCAGTAAAGAAAATAGGTCTAATTTACTGTACGTAGACTACGTACTGTGTATTATACCTACACCAAAGTTTTCAAAATGTAAAATTCAATCAGGTTTATTGTCACAGATTTGCAGGTGTAAAGAAGTGGGTGAAAATGTGTTTTGTGCACACTCATCATACACTCATACATCATTTTGATTTCAGGATAAAGGTGGTCTGTTACCATCATGGATAGATTGATCTTGAGTTCATAGGCTCCTTTCTTGTGATGTTATTACAGTTTTCTTTTTAAATTAAATAAAGATGGACCCAATATATACCCCTAATCTCTCGAGACAGCCTCTGATAGCTAAAGGAAGAGGGACAAACAGAATGGGCGTTCCCTTTTCTTTGACGACGGCTAGCCAGATTGATACTGTATACCCCTAACCCTACATTAGGATATGACAGTGAATAGCAGCTAAAGCGGCACTTCAACAATGACTAATGCATCAACACGCCCCTTAATCACTCTAATCTAATTTGATAATGTTTTACCATAATATTACATAGTGAAATATTATCTAATACAGTATGGAGGCAGATGATTCGCTGTTGCAGACGATGTAGCCTACATAGGGTTAAAGTGGTTGAACTGATTTTGATGGTATATATATATATATATATATATATATTATTTTTTTACACCCAAAATGACTTTTTTTGTATTGATTACTCATGCCATGGAGACTTGAGTTCAATAATATTTTTAGTTTTTTGTCGCATTCCTAAGACTACAATTTGATTACAATAAATGTACCCCCATTGATCCGGAATCAATGGGGGTATATTTACTGAAATAGATTTTTTGCCTTGGGAATGCGACAAATAATAATAATAATACAAAAAAAAAAACATTATTGAACTCAAGTCTCCATGGCGTGAGTGATCAATAGAAAAAAAGTCATTTTGGGTGTGAACTACTCCTTTAAGCTATGCTTTTGGGATATTTATGCCTTTATTGATAGGACAGTAGACTGGCAGGAAATGGGTAGAGAGATGGGGAGTGACATGCAGCAAATGTAGTCGGGATCGGGACTCAAAGCGACACACTGTCAGGCTACACTGAGCCTACGTGGTATGCGCCTGGACCGGTAGGCCAGCGGGAGCCCTCCCCTGGGGGTCCCTGGACCCCACTTTGAGGACACCTGGTGCGTAATGGTATAGCTTAATGTCACTTTACCAACATGGACATTCAACAGTTGTGTGCCTTTGTTTGTTTCACAACCAGCATTGTAATGGAATAAATTAGTCTGCATATAATACTCCGCATATAATACTGGGCACAGTGGGCAGGCCTAAAATACTGGGCACAGTGGGGAGGCCTAAATGTGTACTATTAATGGCACCCTAATTGTAAATATACACTACAGGCCATGTCAGTACATACACAGTAACAATGAACTTGAAAGTGTCTGCTTTGTGCAGCAGCCCACAGTGTCGTATAATGAGAATAATAGGTAACCTTAACTCTACCTTTTCAAAATTATATAGGCTACATTAATAATGGATAGCAAGTTATGAAGCACTAGAGAGAGAGAGAGGGAGACACACACACACACACACACACACACACACACACACACACACACACACACACACACACACACACACACACACACACACACACACACACACACACACACACACACACACTGGAGTATCAGTAGGTGGCACTAGTATCACATGAAAAAGCTGTGGTTTAGTTCCATTTGCATCAATTCCCTTGTATAAGAAGAAGAGTAAACAACTGTAGTTGTGACAAAGGGAAAAAAGCAATGAGTCAGGATTTGCAGTTAATACATTCTCTGATTCTCTGATTAGTCCATTGTTGCCAAACATTTCTGATGCTTTTTTGTGCTGTTTAGGGAGAATTCTTTATTTCTTCAAGTATAATGTCTGATACAACAATAGCTAAGTGATGTGACATGGAGACGGTGGAGTAATAGACAGATAGAAAATCCAAAATATAAAAATTACACAGTGATGAGTTATAAAATGATATATGCAAGACCGGTGCCCGTTGGGCAGAATAGTCACCATCGATGTCTAGTTGTGCAATACCGTCTGTCTGGCTGGCACTCTTTTATGCCCATATATGGTGTTCTGTGTCCAGGCCAGTCTGTGATATCATCTCCAAATTTGGGAACTGTAGTGATGTCAGTCAGTGATGTCAGTTGAGCATTGTTACCCTGGTGGCGACACTGTTAAGTATCAGTGATGTCACCATGACAGACGGTCATACGGCGGACGGACACATATTTACATAAAATAAAAACTAATAACCACGTACACAATGAATTTGGTTTCTAATACATTTCTGTATTGCTGTCGATATTACACACAGTTTCAACATGTGATCATTGAAATTAATTTCCCTGGTACCACACTCCCAGGAGTGTGAGCTGACACTGTATAATTAGAAACCTTAGTTAGAATAACTGTGAGCCACTTGATAATTCTGTCAGATTTCGGCTGAGGGTTTGGCTAATTGCATTCTTTTTTTCCTCCTCCTATCTCATAAATTGGAGCCGAGCCAACGCCTGGAGAGAAAACGTGCGGTCGCTGACTGGGTGAAAACCGTGTATGTTCCAAGTTGTTAATAATAGGCCTACCTTTCAGGAAATTGACAAAATAGGAGTCTGTGGTCCAACGGATCCAGTGTAGTTATTGATTTAGTATCTTACGCTCTTGTAAAACACTTTTAATTAGTGCAATATTTATTAAAACTCACAGGCACACTTAACCACTATCACTTTGAAAATATTTTACAAGCAGCAAAAACAGACAAGCTCACAACGCTACCTTTGTGTGATACTGTTTTATTAAGTATTATTTTAAAGTTGAAAGTTGAAATGTGGAGATACAGAGATATCTGTATACAGGAATATGTAGATACAGGTACCGCCATATAGAACGTTAAATATTTGAGGAAGAAGGGGCAGCCTAAAGGAGTCCATTAACTGTGGATATTCTTCAGAGGAACGTGCTGCTCACACCTTTGGGTGAAAACATGGCAGATATCACATTGGACTGATTGCTCACACCGACTGTGCTCTGAAGGTGTGAGTGGCATTCTAATCGCCCCGCCGCTTCCTGGCCTCGGGGAGGAGCGGGAGAGAGGCAACAGTGGGATATGACCAGGGGCGTCACACCAAATTCTGGGCCCTGGGTACAAGGATTCACTGCGGGCCTCCCATGAATGTTAACTATTGAAAAATAGCAGATAAACAAGCTCACAGCGCGGCACCGAGTGCCGCGCTGCAAGCTGTTATTTTTGAAAAATCGTGAAAATGTGTGCAAGAAACCTATGTCAAGGACCCCCAAGATGATATGTATTTGGCCCCCGACCGACCCCCATCTCAAAATATTTCGTTCCAGGGACCCCCAGAAGCAAAATTTGAGTTAGAAATGTTCGCTTTGAAAATACATATATTCAAAGATTTTCACACATTTTCACAACTTTTCAAAAATAGCAGATCTACAAGCTCGCAGCGCGGCACTCGGTGCCGCGCTGTGAGCTTGTATATCTGCTATTTTTCAATAGCTAAAGCATAAAATAATTAAGGGCCCTCCACCACCTTGGGCCCTAGTAACTCAGTCCCACTTTCCTACCCCTTGTGACGCCCCTGGATATGACTGTCACGTGAAAGGTTACGGGGAACCATCTGTTCCAGCCTGTTCAAGCGCCTGCATGGGGGGAGGGGGAATCACAGCCGCTGAGACGGTACCGAGGTCATGTTATAGTTGGAAATTATGCTCTCTAAGGTCATGTCGAAGAACCAAGGTCATGTTAGACAAGGATGCTCTTGCTCTCTCTATAAAGCATTGCTGTCCCAAAGCATATATGGGTCTCTCGAGCCATTTCTTTCAGGGCCGTGGATCACTTTTTATCGTTGGTTGTATTTTTGAGCGGTGCTTTGTCCGTTTGTTGGTTGTATTTTTTGAGCGGTGCTTTGTCCGTTTGTCCACAGTTTGCAATAGGCCCAGGATCACATTGGCCCAGCTACTGTATATACAGTAGTTTATATATACTACTACCAGTAAGACTCCCTAATCGGGAGATAATCGCCACAAATAGGGCAAAAATGTGTTTTTCCAAAAACTTCCTGATCCATGTTGATGACATGAGTGTAGACATACTGTGTGGTGATTTTCGTGATTTTAGGGCAAAATCTGTAGGAGCAGTGTCCAAAAATGTGTTTTTAAAAATCGGCCTGAAGGTGGCGCTATATGGGACAGATTCATGTTGATGGGATGAGTGTAGACATACTGTGTAGCGATGTGTGTGATTTTAGGGCAAAAACTGTAGGAGCAGTGTCCAAAAATGTGTTTTAAAAATCAGCCTGAAGGTGGCGCTAGAAGAGGGCCATGTGAGAAATGAGGGGTGGGGTCTCCGCGTTGCCTTGGTGGACGAATAGGTACCGGCCCCGGCTCTCCCGGACGCTCCTAGCCCGAGTTACGGCATTTTATGTGAGCTGCAGTGGGGGCGCCACCACTTTTGCATCCGTTCTTGAGCACCAGGAGTGGGTGGTCCCCAGGAATTCCCCGTGAGCAGCCCCGTTGGGGTGGTCATTTTTGCACATTTGGTCATTTTTTACACCTGGGGGTCCCTGGAGCTCCGGGGGTCCTTGGAGGTTGTAGTTTGGCAGGTAAGGAGTGTGTGTGCAAAATTTGGCATGGATGGGGGCAACGGTTGTGGAGATATGAGCAGGGCAAAAGTGTGACGTGTGACAGACAGACGGACGGACAGCCGGTGGAGGTTTTGATAGTAAATGCGACCTACGGTCGCAATTATTTTATTTTTATTTATTTTTTCAGCAGTTGTTTTTCTGATTTTCTGAAAAAAAGAACAATGGAATTTAAACATTGTTCAAAACAAATTTGGGAAATTTTCTCCAATAAATATGTATTTATTTAAAAATAAGTGTAAACAGCCGATCTGCAAGCTCATGATGTCGTTGTGAGCCAAGCTTTCTATCACACACACTTGTGGTTTTCAGATACTGTATTTTAACTCTATATACCTCTTATGTGATGGAATAGCAGATGATCTTTTTGAAGGAAAAACAACAAAAACATGACAACTTGGGACTGATATCACATTGAATGGATAATTTGAAGTATCATTTTGCGAATGTCCTTCTATAAATTGAAAATCTCTCGCCTGTATGCGTGCTCGTCAGTGAGCGTATCCCCAGCGAATCTCGAGAATCAGCCTACCGGTCGACTTCAAACTCGACGTGTGTATCGCCAAGGATCCAAGGGAGTGACGTGCAGAGTGGAAGGTCGGGTGGATCGGCACTTGTCCCAAAAATATTTATAAATCTGCACAGATTAGAAATGAAACTTAATGTAGAAATGAAAGTGATACAGACAGATGAGTTAAAAAACAGGTCATTCATTGCATGGTTAGCAACGGTTTTAGGCCGTGACCCTCCAATTAATCATATGATGTGAACTGCTATTATTTGCCTATTTGGCCAACCTTTGTCCAGTTGTTATAGTATCGCTTGTCGTTTACTTTTGATGCAGTAATAGATAGCCTATTACTGTATTAAAAAGGTCTTAAAAGTCCCCCCCACCTCACAAGCATGATGTGCGGACCCCAGGTTGAGAACCGTTGCTGTATTAAACCCACAGCTCATTCCATCAAGTGTGAAACCCATTTCGTCAATGTCAGGAAGAAACCTCGTACTGAATCTTCAAGTTCAAATGTGTATGTTTTTTGGTAAGTCAAAGCCCTACATCATAAAAGAGTGTCGCACAAAAGTAGTGAAAATAGCAGATCTAAAATCTTGTAGATCGGCTATTCACACAATTCTTTATCGTTTTTTTTAAATAATAACCCAAAAGGGAAGGTTTTGGACATATAGGTTTCCACCCGACAACAAAGATTTGTCTCCTGTGATATTATGCTGTATATACATACAACAATCATTTCCCACCTGGTGTGTGCGTGCATGTGTGTGTGTGTGTGTGTGTGTGTGTGTGTGTGTGTGTGCGTGCATGTGTGCGTTTCCACTTATTAGGAGTGCTGTGTGATCAGTCAGCCTGACGTCTGGACATCATGTTTACACAGAGCTTTTGGTCCGTGTTTCTTGCTTGCTGGCCCAACGGCCAGATGGGTCAGTGACTGTAGAACTAGGCCTTGGCTAGAAAGACCCTTCTGTGCTCTGCCATGGGGGCCACCCATGGGACTAGCACCCCAGGGAGACTAATTCTAGAAGCTGGATCACAGGTTGGATGGGCTTGCAAGCTCACACACAGACATAATGTGGCGGCATAGCTCAGGGGTAGAGAAACTGGTATTAGAGCACGAAGGGTATAAATCCCGAAGGGTTCCCAGTTCGAATCCGGGCTCCCCCTGAGTTAATGTCGAAGAGTCCTTGGGCAAGACTCTGAACCCCTAATTGCCTCCGGTGAGTAGGTTGGTGCCTTGCATGGCTTCCTCCGCCACCGGTGTATGAATGTGTGTGTGAATGGGTGAATGTAATGCACAATCTATGTAAAGCGCTTTGGATTAAAAGCGCTATATAAATGCACCATTTACCATTTACCATTTAATGTGCAATATTATTTGTAAGGCTTTTTTTTTACCCCTCTCTTTTCTTTTCTTTTTAGTCCTTTATTTTAGATTAGATTTTTGGATTTGCATTGGATGTCTTTGGACGTCATGTTAAAAGAAATGATGTACAACAAGCTTTTCACGGACATTATTACACGCAACGGCTTGGTTGAATGCTTGATTCTGACTGGTCAATCGCTGAAATCAGCAGTGTGTTATTCCTTGATAACAGACCGCTGCACTCTATAACAGACCGATGCATCATCAACGGCTCAGAGCACCTGCTGCACTGCGTGTATTTTGTGTCGTATCCAACAGTAAAGCTAGGTAAACAAACACAGTTGTCATTTACAACTAAGCGTTGCTCTCAAGAATGTTTAAAAAAATGCAGGCTGATAACCCCCTCTACTTTTTCTTGATAACGACCACTGAGTCAGACGTTATACCTTACATCAGTGGTTCTCAACCTTTTCAGGCCGTGACCCCCAAAATAATCATAATTTTAACAGGGGACCCCCCCACCCTGACGAGCACTAAGAGTTGAGGCATTACATTTTGTATTACACGGTTCTATTGTGAAAATAGCAGATCTACAAGCTAGGCGCGAGGCGTTGTGAGCATGTAGATCTGCTATTTTCACAATATCTGCCTCTAATATTTGACAATTTCACCAATGTTTAATTTGTCATTTTAGAGGCATTAAAAAGTCCTTAAATTGTCACTGTATAAATGTGCAGATACCCTCTATACACTTAAACTTTATGTTGGTCTGTTTACTGTTGAGTGAGAAAACAATGTTGCACATTAAGCTAATCACCTGGGGACCCCCCAAAATAATTTGGGGACCCCCCTTGGGGTCCCGACCCACAGGTTGAGAACCACTGCCTTACATAACATTTCATAGAAGTGTAGAGCAGGGTTTCTCAAAGTGTGTGCTCAAATGGCAGAGAGCTATTGCACAAACTTCCAGGTAAGAAAACTAATCCAGCACACCAAGTAGCTCCCATTTGCAAAGATTTGTTGTAAGAAATTGTGTGAAATTTCAAGTACCAAGGCCAAGGGTGTCGCACCAAATTCTGGGCCTGGGTACAAGGATTCACTGCAGGGCCCCTGTGCTTTAACTATTGAAAAATAGCAGATATACAAGCTCACAGCGTGGCACCGAGTGCCGCGCTGTGAGCTTGTAGATCTGCTATTTTTGAAAAATCATGAAAATCTTTGAATATTTCAAATCCTTCTGAGTTTTTTTTGAAAAACCGGTGTCTATGTCAGTGGAGCTCAAACCTTTTCATGTGAAGGACCCCCAAAATGGTATGAATTTGGCCACGGACCCCCATCTCAAAATATTGAGTTCCAGGGACCCCCCCAGAAGGAAGATTTGAGTTACAAATGTTCGCTTAAAAAATACATATATTCAAAGATTTGCACACATTTGCCACGACTTTTCAAAAATAGCAGATCTACAAGCTCGCAGCGCGGCACTCGGTGCCGCGCTGTGAGCTTGTATATCTGCTATTTTTCAATAGCTAAAGTATAAAATAATTAAGGCCCCTCCACCACCTTGGGCCCTAGTAACTCAGTCCCACTTTCCTACCCCTTGTGACGCCCCTGACCAAGGCTCTTCCTCAGACTTGTTTTTCTTACAAAGCTCCAGGTCTACACAGGTCGTGAAGCGGCAGGGCAGGAGAAGGGTCTTGCACACCGTGTGGTGATGGAGCTTTCCAAACTGTACAATGGGTCATCTTCATGGACAACTTCTACACAGGGGTGGAGTTGTTGGAGCTGCTGCAGCACTGTTCGGGCCAACAGAAAAGGTCTCCTGAAGAGCCACACGCTGACACCATTGGCCAACATATATATCGTTGTTGTCGTGTGGAAACCTTGTATGTCCAAAGCTGTTTGTTTCGTATTTAGCATTTCAAAAACGATTTAAAGAAGTGAAAACTTCACTACTTTTGTGCGACGGCCTTATATGATGAAGCAGGGCTTTACTTACTGCGAAAAAACATACACAATTTGTAACTTGGAGATACAAGGTTTCTGCCCAACAGTGACGATATAATGACCATGTATCTGAAAATACAATATATTTCAAAATGAACAAAAGCTGGACAGCTCATTTCCATTGTGGTCCTTTGAGTGTAAACGAGTGTGTAAACCAGAGTGTCATATTTTTGTTCGAGGTGTGGATCTGATGGATGAGATGACTGGCTAGTACCAGTTCCAGCACTGCTCCAAGAAGTGGTGGAGGAGGGTCTTCTTCTTCTTCCTGAGTGTGTCCTGCCACAACATATTCATCGCTGCAAGGTCTGTTGGGGGAACACAATTAAAAAATAAAAAATAAAAATACCCTGACTATAAAGACTGGCTGGAGGACCTGGCACATGAACTGGTTGAACAAGTGCTACTTAGGAGTCCTCCTCAGACCCCTCGTCCCCCTCCAGCTCCTTCTCCATCTACGTCTGCCTCTCTCTCAGCTTCCGCGTCTGCATCTCCCTCAGTCTTAATGTGGAAGTGAATGAAAAGGCATGGTGTTTTCGGAGGGAGATTTGAGAGGGAAAAGCATGACTTCCATTGATGGATTTATGGTGTTGTTTTAGCAAAATGATGGAAGACAAGCTCAAACAATCCGCCATTATGTTGTTTTTAATCAAATATTCTCAGAAGAGCTCGTACCCTGGACAGAATTAGAGGAAAGAGAACACCCTGGCACCTACTGAACTTTTAACTGTAGTACTTAAGGGAAGAAGAAGAAGAAAAAAAGTGTGTTTTGATAATTATGTAATGTTGTTTTACGACTTATCTATACTATGGCATTACTACCCTCAAACATTCAATGAATTTGTTCTCAGTATCCACAAATGTGACTAACTTATCAGGTGATATTGTATGTGAGGAACTATTATGTAGATTTTCTTCTTGTACATTTTGTACATGTATGTATGTATGTATTTGTAAATCCAAAATTGATTAATAAAGTTTATTAAAAAAAATGCATCTCCCTCAGCGTCTGCGTCGATCTCCTGCAGGAGCCAGACCTTTGCATAGCCTTGTCAAGCTCTATGACGCCAAGACGAGGAAGACTTGCCAGGTGTGTAGCTTGGAAAAGTCTGGCACTGGCGTACGTATCAGGGCTGTTGCTTCTGGCTGTGAACAATGCCAGGTACTGTATCTGTGTGCAAAGAAGAATGCTTTGGCAAGCACATTCAGATGAGTGACAATGAACTGGACACTTATAAAGACATTGCCAGACACTTTGTGTTCTTTTTGAAAATAGTGCTGCTTGTGAGCAGAGAAATGTTAACTTTTTTCCCTTTTACTCTTTTTTGATCAGAAACATGAGCCACTTTATTTTACAACTTTTTTTACTTGACATAGATCTGCTTGTGAACAAAGAAATGTTCACTCTTTTTACTTTTTACTCTTTTTATTCAGTAAAAATACCAGCCACTTATGTTATAACATTTTCTTATTGAAAATACTGCTGCTTGACTGCCACTTTACTGTGTGTGTTTTTGTGTATTGCATTTTCTATTATGCACAAATAAAAGTTATGTTTTATGAGAAGCCTTAGCCTATGGCAAAAGATCTCAAATACTTTTTAAAATTTCTTTCTTTGTGCTACAGAGGCTGAGACATTAATTTTATAAGATGTATTACATTGTCTGAGTTTGTAGATTTTAATAAAAAAAAGTCTGATAAAGGTATGGACCATCAGAAGTAATTTTCCATGACAACCAAATGTGTAAGCTATCAAACAGTCTTGGAATTCTCTTACAGAGGCTGAGTAATAAATGTTTTAGTAGGCGTTTTCCATAAAAGCCTTAGGTTTTAGGGGGTCATTTTCAAATTGGTCATAGGTTTTCAAGGCTTTTTCAAATCGGACTTAGGCCTTTATTGAGGGTTATGGAGGTGATACCATGGAGGATGCTGTTCCAGTAGTCTAACCGGGATGAGATGAGGAGTTAAAATACTTTGTAGCATTTATTTGTTTGTTAGTTGTCCTTTTTAACGACATCAAAACCCTGTAGCTCTGTTGTCATTAGTCTCACATGATGTGACGTGTTGTGAGCTTGTAGATCAGCTATTTTCAAATAGCCAAAGTTTAAATAGGGTTGAAGAGGTTAATGTGTGTTTTGTAGTAATAATTCTAATCTACAAAGTAAATCTACTAGTAAACTAAAGGACTACTAATTGTATTGTAGTAAAAGGTACAATATTTGCCTCTTGAGATGTAGAGGAGTAGAAGTAAAAGTACTGAATTAAAAAAGAAAATACATTATTTTCACATCTGCAAAGTAAACTGTGTATCTCTGACATTTGTATTAAATCATGCGGGAAGTTACATCATCAGATACACAATATTGCTAGAGATAAACCAATATATTGTGTGTGAATTTCCCTTTAACCCCTATTACAATAGAAAGCAAAGACTTAAGACTCATTTGTCAGAGCAGACAGCTGTGGAAAGGGGGGTTTCCGTGGCTGAAGTTAGATTTGTCTTACCATGTCACGTGGAAATTTAGTCAAGTCATCCTCAAGTGTTAGTGCAGTCCATTAACTCTATTGTAACGATACATAATTGATGTAGCCTTTGGGTAGACTTTAATCAAATGGAGAAGCACTCTACAGTTCACGCGCAGCTGAAAAATGAGACGCACACTCGTCATTGACAACGAGGCTCACAATGCTCCAGCATTATTCTCAATTTGAATTCATGTATTTCAATTGGACCTGGCAAGACACTACAGGATCATGAGAGGAATTCGAAGGATTGGGATTATGGTCACTCAAAATGACAGACTCACACAAAGCAGGTGTTTCTGCTTCATATAGAAAAATACCTTTTATTCAAGTACCTTTCTTTCTGTTCAGTGTATCCTCTTTAATATTTGCCTCTTCCATATTCCCATAATCTAGTATTTTCTTTTTTCAATGCAGCATTCTATTGCTCGATAGCTCCGTTTACCTTTCTTTGTGTGCCTTGTGTGGGATGTTGAAATACATTGTGCCTCGCTCTGTGAAGACCAAGGGCTTATACTGTAGGTCTCTAATCACATTACGCTGCCAGATAGCACTTATCTGTCTCAACTCCTTTAAACTGTAGGGACGTATCTTTACTCAAGCGTTGCAGTGGTGGAAAGGGTACTCAAATGTTTTACTTAAGGAAAAGTATCAATACTGCAATGTGGAAACACTCTCCTTACAAATAAAAGTCACAAATTCAAAATGTAGGCTACTTGAGTAAAAGTACACAGGTATTGGCAACACAAATGAAATGTACTAAAAGTACCAAAAGTAAAAGTACTCGTGCAATGTTCCATTTCTCAAGTGCAAAATCTAAAAAATATAACCGCGGTGGAGTTGGATTCAGGTTGGATATTCACCCAGATGGATATTCAACATTTTTAGGGACCGTCCACAAATTACAGATTGCATTTTAAAAAAAATGCAATATCTCCTAGAAAAAAATACCTGGACACACCAAAATACATCACAAGGTCCATTGGACATTCCTACACGATGCACAAATTTTATTTTGAAATTTTCCCTCAAAGTGTATTTTTGAAGATTTTTTGAAATCTAAGAAATTGAATAACCTTTTGGTCACATGACTTTTTCAACAAAATCATGGTTCAGATAATTTGTTAGGAAGTCCTACATGATGCACACCTTTTACTTTGAACAAATATGTCAAAACCTATTTTTAATGAATTTCTGAAATCTTAGAATTGTAATAACATTGGGGTTAAGTGACTTTGACACCCAAATCTTTGTTCACATTGTCTGGCAGGCATTTCTACATGATGCACACCTTTTACTTTGAACAAATATGTCAAAACCTATTTTTAATGAATTTCTGAAATCTTAGAATTGTAATAACATTGGGGTTAAGTGACTTTGACACCCAAATCTTTGTTCACATTGTCTGGCAGGCATTTCTACATGATGCACACCTTTTACTTTGAACAAATATGTCAAAACCTATTTTTAATGAATTTTAGAAATCTTAGAATTGTAATAACATTAAGGTTAAGTGACTTTGACACCCAAATCTTTGTTCACATTGTCTGGCAGGCATTTCTACATGATGCACACCTTTTACTTTGAACAAATATGTCAAAACCTATTTTTAATGAATTTTAGAAATCTTAGAATTGTAATAACATTAAGGTTAAGTGACTTTGACACCCAAATCTTTGTTCACATTGTCTGGCAGGCATTTCTACATGATGCACACCTTTTACTTTGAAAAGATATGTCAAAACTTATTTTTAATGAATTTTAGAAATCTTAGAATTGTAATAACATTGGGGTTACATGACTTTGATAGCCAAATCTTTGTTCAGATTGTCTGGCAGGCATTTCTACATGATGCACACCTTTTACTTTGAACAAATATGTCAAAACCTATTTTTAATGAATTTCTGAAATCTTAGAATTGTAATAACATTGGGGTTAAGTGACTTTGACACCCAAATCTTTGTTCACATTGTCTGGCAGGCATTTCTACATGATGCACACCTTTTACTTTGAACAAATATGTCAAAACCTATTTTTAATGAATTTCTGAAATCTTAGAATTGTAATAACATTGGGGTTAAGTGACTTTGACACCCAAATCTTTGTTCACATTGTCTGGCAGGCATTTCTACATAATGCACACCTTTTACTTTGAACAAATATGTCAAAACCTATTTTTAATGAATTTTAGAAATCTTAGAATTGTAATAACATTGGGGTCACATGACTTTGATAGCCAAATCTTTGTTCAGATTGTCTGGCAGGCATTTCTACATGATGCACACCTTTTACTTTGAACAAATATGTCAAAACCTATTTTTAATGAATTTCTGAAATCTTAGAATTGTAATAACATTGGGGTTAAGTGACTTTGACACCCAAATCTTTGTTCACATTGTCTGGCAGGCATTTCTACATGATGCACACCTTTTACTTTGAACAAATATGTCAAAACCTATTTTTTATGAATTTTAGAAATCTTAGAATTGTAATAACATTGGGGTTAAGTGACTTTGACACCCAAATCTTTGTTCACATTGTCTGGCAGGCATTTCTACATGATGCACACCTTTTACTTTGAACAAATATGTCAAAACCTATTTTTAATGAATTTTAGAAATCTTAGAATTGTAATAACATTGGGGTCACATGACTTTGATAGCCAAATCTTTGTTCAGATTGTCTGGCAGGCATTTCTACATGATGCACACCTTTTACTTTGAACAAATATGTCAAAACCTATTTTTAATGAATTTTAGAAATCTTAGAATTGTAATAACATTAAGGTTAAGTGACTTTGACACCCAAATCTTTGTTCACATTGTCTGGCAGGCATTTCTACATGATGCACACCTTTTACTTTGAAAAGATATGTCAAAACTTATTTTTAATGAATTTTAGAAATCTTAGAATTGTAATAACATTGGGGTTACATGACTTTGATAGCCAAATCTTTGTTCAGATTGTCTGGCAGGCATTTCTACATGATGCACACCTTTTACTTTGAACAAATATGTCAAAACCTATTTTTAATGAATTTCTGAAATCTTAGAATTGTAATAACATTGGGGTTAAGTGACTTTGACACCCAAATCTTTGTTCACATTGTCTGGCAGGCATTTCTACATGATGCACACCTTTTACTTTGAACAAATATGTCAAAACCTATTTTTAATGAATTTTAGAAATCTTAGAATTGTAATAACATTGGGGTTACATGACTTTGATAGCCAAATCTTTGTTCAGATTGTCTGGCAGGCATTTCTACATGATGCACACCTTTTACTTTGTACAAATATGTCAAAACCTATTTTTAATGAATTTCTGAAATCTTAGAATTGTAATAACATTGGGGTTAAGTGACTTTGACACCCAAATCTTTGTTCACATTGTCTGGCAGGCATTTCTACATGATGCACACCTTTTACTTTGAACAAATATGTCAAAACCTATTTTTAATGAATTTCTGAAATCTTAGAATTGTAATAACATTGGGGTTAAGTGACTTTGACACCCAAATCTTTGTTCACATTGTCTGGCAGGCATTTCTACATAATGCACACCTTTTACTTTGAACAAATATGTCAAAACCTATTTTTAATGAATTTTAGAAATCTTAGAATTGTAATAACATTGGGGTCACATGACTTTGATAGCCAAATCTTTGTTCAGATTGTCTGGCAGGCATTTCTACATGATGCACACCTTTTACTTTGAACAAATATGTCAAAACCTATTTTTAATGAATTTCTGAAATCTTAGAATTGTAATAACATTGGGGTTAAGTGACTTTGACACCCAAATCTTTGTTCACATTGTCTGGCAGGCATTTCTACATGATGCACACCTTTTACTTTGAACAAATATGTCAAAACCTATTTTTAATGAATTTTAGAAATCTTAGAATTGTAATAACATTGGGGTTAAGTGACTTTGACACCCAAATCTTTGTTCACATTGTCTGGCAGGCATTTCTACATGATGCACACCTTTTACTTTGAACAAATATGTCAAAACCTATTTTTAATGAATTTTAGAAATCTTAGAATTGTAATAACATTGGGGTCACATGACTTTGATAGCCAAATCTTTGTTCAGATTGTCTGGCAGGCATTTCTACATGATGCACACCTTTTACTTTGAACAAATATGTCAAAACCTATTTTTAATGAATTTTAGAAATCTTAGAATTGTAATAACATTAAGGTTAAGTGACTTTGACACCCAAATCTTTGTTCACATTGTCTGGCAGGCATTTCTACATGATGCACACCTTTTACTTTGAAAAGATATGTCAAAACTTATTTTTAATGAATTTTAGAAATCTTAGAATTGTAATAACATTGGGGTTACATGACTTTGATAGCCAAATCTTTGTTCAGATTGTCTGGCAGGCATTTCTACATGATGCACACCTTTTACTTTGAACAAATATGTCAAAACCTATTTTTAATGAATTTCTGAAATCTTAGAATTGTAATAACATTGGGGTTAAGTGACTTTGACACCCAAATCTTTGTTCACATTGTCTGGCAGGCATTTCTACATGATGCACACCTTTTACTTTGAACAAATATGTCAAAACCTATTTTTAATGAATTTCTGAAATCTTAGAATTGTAATAACATTGGGGTTAAGTGACTTTGACACCCAAATCTTTGTTCACATTGTCTGGCAGGCATTTCTACATAATGCACACCTTTTACTTTGAACAAATATGTCAAAACCTATTTTTAATGAATTTTAGAAATCTTAGAATTGTAATAACATTGGGGTCACATGACTTTGATAGCCAAATCTTTGTTCAGATTGTCTGGCAGGCATTTCTACATGATGCACACCTTTTACTTTGAACAAATATGTCAAAACCTATTTTTAATGAATTTCTGAAATCTTAGAATTGTAATAACATTGGGGTTAAGTGACTTTGACACCCAAATCTTTGTTCACATTGTCTGGCAGGCATTTCTACATGATGCACACCTTTTACTTTGAACAAATATGTCAAAACCTATTTTTTATGAATTTTAGAAATCTTAGAATTGTAATAACATTGGGGTTAAGTGACTTTGACACCCAAATCTTTGTTCACATTGTCTGGCAGGCATTTCTACATGATGCACACCTTTTACTTTGAACAAATATGTCAAAACCTATTTTTAATGAATTTTAGAAATCTTAGAATTGTAATAACATTGGGGTCACATGACTTTGATAGCCAAATCTTTGTTCAGATTGTCTGGCAGGCATTTCTACATGATGCACACCTTTTACTTTGAACAAATATGTCAAAACCTATTTTTAATGAATTTTAGAAATCTTAGAATTGTAATAACATTAAGGTTAAGTGACTTTGACACCCAAATCTTTGTTCACATTGTCTGGCAGGCATTTCTACATGATGCACACCTTTTACTTTGAAAAGATATGTCAAAACCTATTTTTAATGAATTTTAGAAATCTTAGAATTGTAATAACATTGGGGTTACATGACTTTGATAGCCAAATCTTTGTTCAGATTGTCTGGCAGGCATTTCTACATGATGCACACCTTTTACTTTGAACAAATATGTCAAAACCTATTTTTAATGAATTTCTGAAATCTTAGAATTGTAATAACATTGGGGTTAAGTGACTTTGACACCCAAATCTTTGTTCACATTGTCTGTCTGGCAGGCATTTCTACATGATGCACACCTTTTACTTTGAACAAATATGTCAAAACCTATTTTTAATGAATTTTAGAAATCTTAGAATTGTAATAACATTGGGGTTAAGTGACTTTGACACCCAAATCTTTGTTCACATTGTCTGGCAGGCATTTCTACATGATGCACACCTTTTACTTTGAACAAATATGTCAAAACCTATTTTTAATGAATTTTAGAAATCTTAGAATTGTAATAACATTGGGGTTAAGTGACTTTGACACCCAAATCTTTGTTCACATTGTCTGGCAGGCATTTCTACATGATGCACACCTTTTACTTTGAACAAATATGTAAAAACCTATTTTTAATGAATTTCTGAAATCTTAGAAGTAAAAGGTGTGCATCATGTAGAAATGCCTGCCAGACAATGTGAACAAAGATTTGGGTGTCAAAGTCACTTAACCTTAATGTTATTACAATTCTAAGATTTCAGAAATTCATTAAAAATAGGTTTTTACATATTTGTTCAAAGTAAAAGGTGTGCATCATGTAGAAATGCCTGCCAGACAATGTGAACAAAGATTTGGGTGTCAAAGTCACTTAACCCCAATGTTATTACAATTCTAAGATTTCTAAAATTCATTAAAAATAGGTTTTGACATATTTGTTCAAAGTAAAAGGTGTGCATCATGTAGAAATGCCTGCCAGACAATGTGAACAAAGATTTGGGTGTCAAAGTCACTTAACCCCAATGTTATTACAATTCTAAGATTTCAGAAATTCATTAAAAATAGGTTTTGACATATTTGTTCAAAGTAAAAGGTGTGCATCATGTAGAAATGCCTGCCAGACAATGTGAACAAAGATTTGGGTGTCAAAGTCACTTAACCCCAATGTTATTACAATTCTAAGATTTCAGAAATTCATTAAAAATAGGTTTTGACATATTTGTTCAAAGTAAAAGGTGTGCATCATGTAGAAATGCCTGCCAGACAATGTGAACAAAGATTTGGGTGTCAAAGTCACTTAACCCCAATGTTATTACAATTCTAAGATTTCAGAAATTCATAAAAAATAGGTTTTGACATATTTGTTCAAAGTAAAAGGTGTGCATCATGTAGAAATGCCTGCCAGACAATCTGAACAAAGATTTGGCTATCAAAGTCATGTGACCCCAATGTTATTACAATTCTAAGATTTCTAAAATTCATTAAAAATAGGTTTTGACATATTTGTTCAAAGTAAAAGGTGTGCATCATGTAGAAATGCCTGCCAGACAATGTGAACAAAGATTTGGGTGTCAAAGTCACTTAACCCCAATGTTATTACAATTCTAAGATTTCTAAAATTCATTAAAAATAGGTTTTGACATATTTGTTCAAAGTAAAAGGTGCGCATCATGTAGAAATGCCTGCCAGACAATGTGAACAAAGATTTGGGTGTCAAAGTCACTTAACCCCAATGTTATTACAATTCTAAGATTTCAGAAATTCATTAAAAATAGGTTTTGACATATTTGTTCAAAGTAAAAGGTGTGCATCATGTAGAAATGCCTGCCAGACAATGTGAACAAAGATTTGGGTGTCAAAGTCACTTAACCCCAATGTTATTACAATTCTAAGATTTCAGAAATTCATAAAAAATAGGTTTTGACATATTTGTTCAAAGTAAAAGGTGTGCATCATGTAGAAATGCCTGCCAGACAATCTGAACAAAGATTTGGCTATCAAAGTCATGTGACCCCAATGTTATTACAATTCTAAGATTTCTAAAATTCATTAAAAATAGGTTTTGACATATTTGTTCAAAGTAAAAGGTGTGCATCATGTAGAAATGCCCGCCAGACAATGTGAACAAAGATTTGGGTGTCAAAGTCACTTAACCCCAATGTTATTACAATTCTAAGATTTCAGAAATTCATTAAAAATAGGTTTTGACATATTTGTTCAAAGTAAAAGGTGTGCATCATGTAGAAATGCCTGCCAGACAATCTGAACAAAGATTTGGCTATCAAAGTCATGTGACCCCAATGTTATTACAATTCTAAGATTTCTAAAATTCATTAAAAATAGGTTTTGACATATTTGTTCAAAGTAAAAGGTGTGCATCATGTAGAAATGCCTGCCAGACAATGTGAACAAAGATTTGGGTGTCAAAGTCACTTAACCCCAATGTTATTACAATTCTAAGATTTCTAAAATTCATTAAAAATAGGTTTTGACATATTTGTTCAAAGTAAAAGGTGCGCATCATGTAGAAATGCCTGCCAGACAATGTGAACAAAGATTTGGGTGTCAAAGTCACTTAACCCCAATGTTATTACAATTCTAAGATTTCAGAAATTCATTAAAAATAGGTTTTGACATATTTGTTCAAAGTAAAAGGTGTGCATCATGTAGAAATGCCTGCCAGACAATGTGAACAAAGATTTGGGTGTCAAAGTCACTTAACCCCAATGTTATTACAATTCTAAGATTTCAGAAATTCATTAAAAATAGGTTTTGACATATTTGTTCAAAGTAAAAGGTGTGCATCATGTAGAAATGCCTGCCAGACAATCTGAACAAAGATTTGGCTATCAAAGTCATGTAACCCCAATGTTATTACAATTCTAAGATTTCTAAAATTCATTAAAAATAAGTTTTGACATATCTTTTCAAAGTAAAAGGTGTGCATCATGTAGAAATGCCTGCCAGACAATGTGAACAAAGATTTGGGTGTCAAAGTCACTTAACCTTAATGTTATTACAATTCTAAGATTTCTAAAATTCATTAAAAATAGGTTTTGACATATTTGTTCAAAGTAAAAGGTGTGCATCATGTAGAAATGCCTGCCAGACAATGTGAACAAAGATTTGGGTGTCAAAGTCACTTAACCTTAATGTTATTACAATTCTAAGATTTCTAAAATTCATTAAAAATAGGTTTTGACATATTTGTTCAAAGTAAAAGGTGTGCATCATGTAGAAATGCCTGCCAGACAATGTGAACAAAGATTTGGGTGTCAAAGTCACTTAACCCCAATGTTATTACAATTCTAAGATTTCAGAAATTCATTAAAAATAGGTTTTGACATATTTGTTCAAAGTAAAAGGTGTGCATCATGTAGGACTTCCTAACAAATTATCTGAACCATGATTTTGTTGAAAAAGTCATGTGACCAAAAGGTTATTCAATTTCTTAGATTTCAAAAAATCTTCAAAAATACACTTTGAGGGAAAATTTCAAAATAAAATTTGTGCATCGTGTAGGAATGTCCAATGGACCTTGTGATGTATTTTGGTGTGTCCAGGTATTTTTTTCTAGGAGATATTGCATTTTTTTAAAAATGCAATCTGTAATTTGTGGACGGTCCCTAAAAATGTTGAATATCCATCTGGGTGAATATCCAACCTGAATCCAACTCCACCGCGGTAAAAAACCTATATATTTTGAAAATGGCCGATCTACAAGCTCACAATGCATCGGATCGCAACGCATGGTGAGCTTGTAGATCAGCTATTTTCGAAAGGCCGAAATATCTATAGGGCTGAAGTTGTTAGTGTGTTTTGTAATAATAATCAAAATCTACAAAGTAAATAAAGTTTTCAAATAAATGTAGGCTAGTGGATTACAAGTACAATATTTGCTTCCAAGATGTAGCGCAGTAGAAGTAAAAGTATTGGAAATGCTTGAATTACAAATAACAAAAAATTGTACTTACGTAGTAGCCTACGGTAGCCTACTTAAGTAAATGTAGGCCTATAGTAACTTTACACCACTGCCCAGTTAATACTGTCATGTGAGGGGTGGCGCGCACCCAAAATAGCAGCCTAGAACTAATCGATTAGATGTATTATGAAAAATAATTGATCATTGTTCATTTAATAAAATACTGAGTTCAAAATGTATCCCTATTTGGGAATGTCATTATAGGCAGGGGAGAAATCCTTGAAAATAGCCGATTTACAAGATCACAACGCCCCGCGAGGCTGCGACACGATGTGTCGAGAGCTCTGCTATTTTAACAATTTTCGCATGACACCGTTGAAGACATTATGATAAAGTAGACATAATAATAAAGCATAAAATAGGGCATAAGTGGTTAATCAATGTGTTGAAGATAAATGAAAACAAGGAAAGAAAAAACGAATCAATCGAATAATCGCTAAGAAAATAACCAACAGCCCTATGATATCTCGCGGATGCGATGCATTGCACGCTTTAGATCTGTTATTTTTTGATACGACAGAGCATGAATCAAGCACTACAGTGTAAACACGGTTGGCAGTTCACTGTGGCATGGACCCGTACTACGATCCAGTTGTAAAAAATGCATCATTTGATCCATGCGCACATGTGAGCCTGTTAATAAAATATCACCTCTTGCATACTATGCAAGACGCATCATTTATTAAGCTGAGGCACAGCAAATATGCACCATATTCATTCACTTGATACATGTCAGTACCAACTATGCCATCCCTCAAGGAATTCTTCTTTTCCTTTTCTTTCTTTTTTTTTTACATGAGAGACTTATTAGCGCGAAACAGCACATGCATTCACAGAGCAGACAATTTGTTTGTGCTCCCACTCTGCTGCTGCCACAAAGAGCAGATTAGGGTTCACCTCACAGTTTTAAGCACGTGTATCTTCGCTTCACCAGGGTACAGACCTTCCAGCGAAAAGATGACTTCTAAAGTAATAAATAAAATCAACCAACAAACTCGTTTCCTACAGAGGATCGCCCCAATGGTCAATTTCAACACACTGAAGACCATAGCTGGTGCAATAATCCAGCCCCTCTTTGACTACGGAGTTCACGTATGGTATCGTGACGCCCCACAAGCCCTTAAAAGCAAACTCTAAACAGCCCAAAATAAACTAATTAGGGTCCTGCTTAACCTTCCCTATCAGACTCACCTCACCGCTACTCACCAGTTAAGAGTGGGGTGGCTCAGAGTAGATGAACGAGTACAGCAACTTGCAATGGGCCTGGTGTACAAGATACACTACACCACTATGATACCCAAGTACCTGTCAAAATACTTTATAAACATTAAGGATGTCCATAATTACAACACCAGAGGCAGCGCTACAGATCACTTCCAACCCAGAGTCAAAACCAACAAAGGGTCAAACTCTTTTTCTGCTATACCACCAAAATGTGGAAAGCCTTACCGAAGGCCATAAAGGAGTGTGGATCACTAGCATCCTTTAAAATTGCCCTGAAAAACCACTTACAGGCAGCAGCCGTTCGCAACTGGTAAAAAAAAAAATAACCTAGCCCAACCCTACCCTCCCCATGCCCCTTCTTTGTATATACTGTTTGTTTAGACTTACTGTTTTCTTTTTTTCTTTTTCTTTACATATCTACTGCATAGTACTGTGTTCTATTTGTCTGTCATTCAATGTTATATGAGATACTTTAATGGTTTCCAGTGGAAATAAGCTTAGTCTTTTCATGGATCTCCTTTTAGTAGACCTTGTACCAGTGAACTGTACCGTCATGAAACTGTACCTTTTCCTATGCAAACTTCTAATAAAGTATTCAATCAATCAATCAATCAATCAAACAGACCTGCCCTGAGGAAGCTTCTGATTGGCTGAACTGGAGGTAGGGAGCGCTCCATTGTGTTCACCTGAACCGCATGGAGGTGCCGAAAGTCGGGGGGATGAAGATTTACTATTTTGTCCATTCAACCTTCACAACGCTCCCGCTTTCTCGCCGGTGTCTCGCGTGGCTCACGGTCGCCTGAGAGACGGCGCGCCTCTGTAATCTCCACAGAAAACAAGCGCTCCTTTACAAGAATCGAACTGAACCTGCGCTGCGAGCTTGTAGATCTGCTATTTTTGAAAAGTCGGGAAAATGTGTGCAAATCTTTGAATATATTTTTAAAGCGAACATTTGTAACTCAAATATTTGCTTCTGGGGGGTCCCTGGAACAACATATTTTGAGATGGGGGTCCGCACCCAAATACAAGTAATTTTGGGGGTCCTTGACATGAAAAGGTTTGAAAACCACTGATTCAGAAGAAGGATTTAGAAGAAATTTATAGAATCGGGTAAAAATAGAGACTTTCACGATTTTTCTTGCAGCGCGGCAGTCGGTGTCGCCCTGTGAGATTGTAGATCTGCTATTTTGTAATATTTAAAGCACAAAATAATGGTTAAAATAATAATGCGTAATAATAATGCATTCCAGGTCTTGGGTTATTAATAGCAACACACCGGTCAATTACACCCATAAACGTCCATGCAGTTGTGTGACTTTCAAATGATCATTAACAGGGAGGATAAGTTAATTGTGTACCGTCATAATCTATATCTTTAATGACTGTCAAACAAGACAGATTTCAAATGTATCTCTCCACCCTGAGAGAGGGAGAGATAGAGATAGAGAGAGAGAGAGAGAGAGAGAGAGAGAGAGAGAGAGAGAGAGAGAGAGAGAAATACCAGGGGACAGTAATGTGATGAGAATAATGCTCCGGTTCTTTCCGCTGATTAAAAATGTAAGGCGGCGGGCGCTGTCCCTGGGCCCTGCACAGCACAGGGACAGTAGATGTAGTGGACACACAATTACCCAAACTGCCAGCCAGCCCCACTGATAATGACAACAGCACATCAACAACAACCAACGGCAGGGTAAGGCGAGGGGAACCTGGCCTCGGTCGTGTGTGATAGCCATTACCCAAGTGGTGAAAAGCAGGGTTTGTCGAACCAAATTCTGGGCCCTGGGTACAAGGATTCACTGCGGGCCCCCCATGAATGTTCTTCATACTGTATAGGGGGAGGGGGTTTAACCCATTTAGACTGGGAACGCATTATTTTGTGCTTTAGCTATTGAAAAATAGCAGATATATATAAGCTCGTAGCTCGTACGAGCTTGTAGATCTGCTATTTTTGAAAAATAGCAGATATACAAGCTCGCAGCTCGTACGAGCTTGTAGATCTGCTATTTTTGAAAAATATATTGAATATTTCAAATCCTTCTAAGGTTTTTTGAAAAACATATGTTTCTATGTCAGTGGTGCTCAAACTTTTTCATGTGAAGGACCCCCAAAATGATATGTATTTGGCCACGGATCGAGATCCAGGGACCCCCCAAAAGCAAAATTTGAGTTACAAATGTTCGCTTAAAAAAAGCACACATTTTCACGACTATTCAAAAATAGCAGATCGACAAGCTCGCAGCGTGGCACTCGGGTGTCTTAATGTTGTACTTAAGTACAATTTTGAGATATTTTTTTACTTTATTGGAGTATTTCCAACTTTAACTTCTACTCCACTACAACTCCACTACATCTCAGAGGCAAACTATTATAGTTTTACTCCACTACAATTATCTGAAAACGTTACTTTGAAGTTTTTGATTATTATTACATAACATAATATTACCCACTTCCGATCTACAAGCTCACAACGCATTCTAATGTGATGCATTGCGTGAGCTTGTACATTGGCTATTTGCGCTGCAGTACTTTCTGGGGACACTGTTGAACGCCGGAGGGTGGCACTCATTTACCATAGAAGTCACTGCGTTATCATTGGTGTGCATGACTTCGTTAGAGGCTTAAAAAACTATAAATGTTCCCCCAAGACTCCCTTGTGTGGATATACTGTACTGTATAGGCTTAATCCTATATTGTACCAGAATAGAAACTTTGAGTCTTCTTGGCCTAAAAAGGGTAAAAGTAGCTGCATGATGCTTGGGTCATTATATGGAGTGAATTTGTTTTTTTTAATGTCCTTCCAACAACTGAAGCAGACATATATCAGTCTTTTAAACCCTGTATTTACTTTCTAATACGTCACATTGTGAAATTAGCAGATCTGCAAGCTCAAGCTACTATTTTTTGCCAAATGTTTCCCTACTACTGTTGAATGTTTGACTATTTTTTTCTCCAATGTTTGACTATTATGACAAGTCCAAGAACAGGGATGTTACGGTTCAGTTGGATAAATACTTACAATAACATATTTAGAAGAAAGGGGAAGAAAAACGGGTCATCGTCATGCTGAGTGGACAATACTATTACCAGAGACAAATAAAGGTCTGTAACTTTGAGAGTATACAAATGGAACCAAAATAATGGTTCCATTTGTACACTCTCAGGCCTTGGACACACACAAAAAGCTTTACCTGGGGGGAGGCGGGGGGGTAAAGCAGAGTCCAATTCATTCCCTATGGAAGATAAAACATGTAGCTTAATTGGCATAGCCAGACTAATATCACTGTGTAGATATTAGTCTGGAATCTCTGTATGGAAGCTGCATTTCCAAGGGGCAGAAAGCCGCCCTATATTTGCATACTGAACCCTGATAGATCAAACATTTGAGAACCACTAGTACTAGTGGACTAATTATGTGCCATAGTGTTGTGGTAAATCTGCGTAGAAGAATATGATCAAAAGAATAAGAACATTATGATGGTGTGTAGAAAAGAAAATCTAAAATGTCTTCTTTGCCACGGACACATTTGTCTGTATACGGACATATTAGATGACCCCTGAGTGCAAGTGCAAGCCGTCATGTTTGTACTTTAGCTCACAGTTGCTCAGTGATGGGAAGCAACATAAAGCTTTCACTCTGGCTGGAGTGAGAGATAATTGGACATTTATGAAGAGATAGCAGAGCCCAGGAGCCCAAGAGCCATGAAACCGAGAGCTAATCTGGCCTGAACATCGGTAAAGAGTGCACCAGGAGCTCTGGCAAGATAAAGAAAGCCTTTCCACTATAAGTCAACGCCCGGATCAAAACGAAATGAAGATGGCAACAGGCAAACATTTTGTCTTCAGTGTTGGAAGTTTGTGTAAATGTGACACAAGTCGCTATCTGGCAATAACATAAATTAGCCTCGCGTAGCCAGACGAATCTGCCATTGCAAGAAGAATTGCCCTTGGCAATTAGGTCTGGCCCCGCTCAGTTATTCAATTATTTCACGGCTCACAAGTTGTGAGGAACCAACCAGGGACCCAGTATGCAAATGTAGGGCGGGCGTATCACCTTTGCGCTACTCTGATTGGTTGTAGTTTTGAATCTTTTTGTCACCGCCCCTTGGAGAAAAACAAACAAACACCGAAGATGGTTGCACACTGCACTGCGTTTTCTCGTTGCGTTTTGGAAATCCGAAATCCTCAAAAGCATTTTTCAGGCCAAGAAGAGAGAGAGAGGAGAGAGAGAGAGCAAAGGACCCAGTGGCGACACTTGCGAAAATTGGAAAAAAATCAACCCTGGTCCGAAAATAAATACGAAACGGGCGGCAGTGTGCAAACGTGATTGACATAGTGAGGTAGATTTTTGTATTTACGCGCTCCGAAATTCACCCCGATATTCGGCCCGAAAAACGCAGCTGTGTGCAAAGACCTTGACACCAACCAGGGCCCAGTGTGCAAATGTAGGGCGGGTGTATCACCTTTGCGCTACTGTGATTGGTTGTTGGTCTAACCAATAGATTCTGTTTGAATCTTTTTGTAACCGCACCCTTGAAAGAAAAATAAGAACCAAACTAATATCCACGCAGTGATATTGTCTGGCTATGCAAGGCTATAACATAAAAGGTATGTTACATGGGTTGGCGGTGGTACCATGCCAACTCAATTGGTGTGGTCAGGCGTGACAACCTTGCGAGTGGCCTTTCGTGTTAAGTCAAGGCACCTCCAAGAGAGAGACTGACCTTCCACCAGACCATATCGTTCAGAAGAAAAGCGCTACCCTGTCCAGGATAAACAGTTCCAGGAATAAATATCGACAACTTGGAGTCGAGCCCTTTCACGGTGCTGTAGGTGATATTCTTTTATTGAAAGGTTAAAGCTCTACACAATATATTCTGATAGAGCATTTGTTCAGTAACAGGGGGTCTCCCTGTCTCTCCAGCTCCTTAACCCATTTAGGCGTAGAATTATTGAATGCTTTAACCAGTGAAAAATAGCAGATATATAAGCTCACAGCGCGGCACTCAGGCTTGTAGATCTGCTATTTTTGAAAAAGTCGTGAAAATGTGTGCAAATCTTTGAATATATGCATTTTCAAAGCGAACGTTTGTAACTCAAATTTTGCTTCTGGGTGGTCCCTGGAACTAAATATTTTGAGATGCGGGTCCGTGGCCAAATAATTATCATTTTGGGGGGTCCTTCACATGAAAAGGTTTGAGAACCACTGACATAGTAGTCTCTCAAGAACAGACTAACTGAGCTCCAGTTAAGTGAAAAGGACCTTTTCTTTGACGATGGCTGGCCAGATTGCTGACATAGAAACATAGGTTTTTCAAAAAATCTTAGAAGGATTCAAAAGACCCAAACAGAAAATACATTTTCCTCATTTTTGAGCAGTGCAAACTGCTCCTACATTTCACTTTGTGTGTACTTGCCAAATGTATTAGTACGGATCTCCATGTATGGAGATCCTTGCTCATACACACAAAGTAACTGACATCACGGACAGAACGGCCCATACAAGGAGATATGCACGTGTGTCGTGTTTTCACGATTTTGGTGAGATTCTTTTCCTCAATTCCAATTCAACTTTCCTGTATCCTGTGTGAGTTCTCTCTCCTCATTGGTTGAAATTAACACAACCTGAAAATGTATGCGGTCATACTGAGGAGGTGGAGAGATCGGAATATAGAGCTATTTAACATAACGGTCAACCGACAGAGGTCCAGATATTGATACATTTGAATATGTGTTAAAAGATACCCTTTCTCCAAGCTGGGCAAGACCAAGTCGATTGAGTGTCTAAAAGGAAAGTATCACTGCCTCCCCCTGGCTAGTCAAGGCGCCTGATGGAGTGGCAGGGAACTGGTTGGAATAACAAGTTCCTTCCACGTGCTACATCCATACGGGGAAACTCCCCCCTGTCAGGTGATAAGAAGCGGCCTGCTCACTGCTCATGCATTGAAGGAAGCATGAGCTCAGTTCGGGGCTCTACCCTGATTGGCAAGGGAGTGTTGCGCCCAGGATTACAGCTTAGGCAATTGGCACTGGATGAAAAATGGGTTACAAAATCGTGGGATAAAAATTTAAAAAATAGAAATAAAATATAAGGAAAGTACCGGAATTTGGCGGAAGTACCTGTCAAGGAAATGACATTTCCGCTTTACAAATCTTTTAAATGAAAACGAGTGTTGCAATTGGACTAAAAAAGATAGTTTCCGGGGGAAATACGTGCGATGGAAATCCCGCCACTGAGGACACTCTCTGCATTACGTCGTGACCAGGCTTTCCTCCTCGGAGATGAGTAAAGACCTGAAAAAAAGAAAGAAACGAGGCTATGCCCGTTCTCCAACTTTTATCCCCTTTCTAGTCTGTTGCTTTGAGGTCTTAAAAGGCGTCGGCTTTATATCAAAACAACTTGTCCTTTCCGGGGTCTGGCATTTTACTCGCCTCCTGCCTTCACGCAGCCGTTTCATTTCTGTTTTCGTCTCTCAGTCGCAGCTCTATATATCACGCTTCCGAGGCTCCTTCTTATTACTTGCACACAGACGCTGACACGGGCAATTAATTTGGTGGGGAGAGGCTGGTCTTAATTGGGCATAAGTGGGATTTTCTTTCTTGGCTGACGTGCAGGAGAGGAAACGGCAGACCACACAGAGGAGGAGCAAAGACCATCTGCTCCCACAGGAGCTCCTGGGAGCTGCCAGATGAATGTAAAAAAGAGGAACAACTGCAGACACTGTGTGGATAACGATCTCACTCTGCTCGCTCTCTCTCTCGGGCACACCGGCGCACGCACGCACGCACGCACGCACGCACGCACGCACGCACACACGCACACACGCACACACGCACACACACACACACACACACACACACACACACACGCAGAGTCACAGACACACATACGCATGCACGCACACACGCACGTTAATGGTGTGTTCACACCAAATGCAATGACAACGCATCTAAACCCATGGTTCTCAAACACTTTTTCATGTTCAAGGACCTCCAAATTGATATGTACTTGGTTGCCTATTGGAAAATATTTTGTAACAGAGGATTTGTCAACATTTATCAGCATATTTGAATAGCCGCAAGATATAAAAAAGGGTTTGCTGGGGGGGCGACACCCTGGAACACGATCAAGGACCCCCAGGGCAGGGCCGGACTAAATTCGCCCCTGGCATCTTGGCCCAGAGAGGCCCACCACAGCCAGCGCAAACCAAACATAGAAGATCTACAAGCCCACAACGCATCGAGGCAGCGGCGCGTTTGTGGGCTTGTATGCTGTTAATGTTTGGGTGGGACTCCTGGACCACATTAGCCTGTGATTGGGCTACTAGGCCAGTAGACAGACAAGCCAGTGGGCCAATCCTGTGATCTCTCTGCTCTGTGGGCCAGTGCTACTGAAGGATTGGCCCTCTCCACTTAGAGGCCGCCCAGCCCAAAAAATACTGTAACTATCCTAAAATGGTGTCATTTCTTCCCCCACAGGCCCACATATAGTCGGCCCACCGGGCATATATGCCCGGTATGCCAGATGCCCAGTCCACCCCTGCCCCAGGGGGTCCCTGGGCCCCACTTTGAGAACCACTGATGTATGAACCAGACAGTGTGGTGCTGTATATCACCATCACACTGTTCGTTTTTGATTTCCGGGATACTGTCATATACTGCTGCCAAGAAACAGTACACTCAAATGATGTTTCTCAAAACATCATTTGAGGTGCGAAACAGGCACCAACAGAAGAGAGACAGATTTTTTTTCTTAGCAGTTTTCTTTGCACTGTAATCTTTAATTGCACAGCCCGACCCCGTGAAGAACAGTCACTGCTGAGACAGTGACACTGGAAATCTGAAATAAACAATAAACAATAAGTATCGTATCATATTTGATCAAAACAATCTAATTGGGGCTGGGTGCATTGAATGCATTGTTGAACAGACCTCATCTTTTGCATCATGAAGTTGGGTTCAATCAATATTATGCAAATTTCAGATACGGTGACTTGTGGGAAACCTCGCCGCATCGCACTGCGTCACATGCGCTCCTTTGAACATTAATTGGATCCGTCGACTTGACGATGTCAAAGCATTTGGTGTGATTGTAGCATGACGCACACATGCATAATGCACAGCAAAGGGATCATAACATATATGCCAGTGGTTCTCAAAGTGGGGTCTGCGGACCCACACAGGTCTTTGAGGGGGTTCCATAGGGGGTCCCCAGCTAAATTAATTACCCAGTTTCTGATCAAAATCAAAATCAGTTAAAATCGTGCTGCGGCATTCTGGATCAATTGGAGAGGCTTAAGTGCACATGCCGGGAGGCCAGTAAGGAGAGAGTTACAGTAGTCGAGTTTTGATATGACTGATGTCTGGATGAGGAGCTGGGCTGACTCCTGGGTGAGGAAGGGTCTGATCCTACAGATGTTATAAAGTGTGAACCTACAGGATCGGGTGACTGATGCAATGTGTGCCTTGAAAGAATGAGAGCTGGCTGTCCAGGGCAACACCAAGGTTCTTAGGAGTTGGAACCAAAGTCACCAGGGTGTTGTCTATGGAATCACATAGACAATGCCCCCTTCCTATACAGACCCATGGTAACGTCTGTCCTTGGTTCTGGTGACTCATACTGAGAAGTGAAATATCCCTTTAACCAATTTAACGGCTTTTTGAATTTGGTCCACCACAGGTTATGATGTGACTCCCAGCAGGAAAGGACTCTGGAGCAAAAAAAAGGGTTCAATCGTGAATGTCCAAGTCGTGATTTATGTGTGTACGGTGTGTTAATCAATAGAGTAATATTGCATGTAATATCCTACGGCCTGCGAGGAAACCGGTAAATAGATTTTGTTTGAGGAATTTGCTTTGGGTAATTGGTTTGGTATTTCAGGACAGACAGACAGACAGACAGACAGACAGACAGACAGACAGGACAGGACAGACAATGGAACCAAATGGACCCGACCAAACTTGGATCCAGAGTTACAAACCACCCGGTGGTCCCAGAACCCTGCGTTGTGAGAAGCGCTGAAACCACATGATATTTACATCAGAAGAAAGCAATCAACAAAACTGCATCAATGCTCATCATCTCACGCATCAGTGGAAACATGTAACGCATGCCGCATGTGCACGCACGCACACACGCACGCACGCACGCACGCACGCACGCACGCACGCACGCACGCACGCACGCACGCACGCACAAACACACACACACACGCACACACACACACACACACACACACACACACACAAATGACTATGATACCCTGCCGTGTTTAATTGTAGAAAAGATAACAAAATGATGTTTTTATTACATTTCGATAGTTTTGAAAGACATCACAACATACTTGCATGATTGCTCCGACCGATATTTGATGCTTTTTTTTCTTCTTCTTCTTTTTTCCACACCATTGATAATAGGCATTAACGTACCCTGTACGAAACGATAGAAAACAATGCATGCTTGCAAGATACAGAGGTGGTGGTAGGTAGGTAGGTGGGGGAAGTCAATTCAACAACGGATTAAAGCCATATTCTGTCAGAAATCAAGACTTCAGTTCGGTTCATGGAACAAATGAAACCGCAGAATGATGCTTAGAAGCTCATTATCATTTTCAGAATTTATTATTATATATATTTTTTTGTTCATTTATATAGATTTTTTTTCGACACATCAAATAGAACAAACATACATGGGCACATGCAATGTGAACACTGTAGTGCTTCTCATTACCATTCAAAGCCAATCCAACAACGACTGATGATGGCAATAGCTTGGTGGATCGCCTGTTTACCATCCAAAGCCAATCCAACAAAGACCGGATATCTAGATTTGTACTCCAAACATGAAAATACTCTCGACTATTTACAAAAAAAAACAGAAAAATATAGTTACAATGCCCATCACTGGTATAATCATCTGGGTCCAAATGACTGGTTTGAATTGATTTGAAATAAAGGAGAGGGGGAGAAAGAGAGAGAGAGAGAGAGAGAGAGAGAGAGAGAGAGAGAGAGAGAGAGAGAGAGAGAGAGAGAGAGAGAGAGAGAGAGAGAGAGAACACTTCCAAGAGATCTACAATTCAAGTTCAAATGAAATCAACTCGAGGTGTCTGTCAACAGAAATAAGAGGCACAAGGAAGGAATCACTTCATAAATAATACGATAAAAATCAATAATTAAATAAAAAAAAAACATTTCTAATGAGAACTCCAAGAGAATATGGCTTTAATGGCATCTCAAAAAAAAAGAGAGAAAAAAGAAAAACTGTTTTGGAAACAGAGCCACTGTCCTGCCCCATGTTGCAGCATAACCCAAGTGAAGAACAACCACTTTTCCAAAAGACAAGGTCGCCCCCTGCGCCCCCATAGACCGTCCACCGGCTGTGTCAGAAAGCAAGGGGTCCCGCCACCATCTTTAGAGGAATGTTTAAAGCCCACACACAGCCAGGTTCTACAGAAGAAGCCCGGGCCCCCAAGTCACGGTGGGACAATACAGTACCTGTGCTTGTCATTATGGTCAGAACTCGGGAGAATGTTATGGTCGCGTGATGGCGGTCGTTTGGACACTGATCCACAGCCCCTGGTGTGCATAGGTAAGGAACACCGCTCCGCTCTGTCAAGTCTCGCCGGGTGCTTCCGTCCTCGTCCTTTCTTTGGGCCATCGTCGCAGATAAAGGATTTAAAGCGCCCTTTTTTTTCTTTCTCTCCATCCGAGCACGTCATATCCTGAGGTTGTTGTAACTCACGTATGTTTTCTTGGTTGCTTGACCTGTTGAGGGACAGACAAGAGGGTTAGGATTACTCTGAACTCTGACAGAAACACACACGGGGGCTGGGACTTAAAGTGATTCATTTTGATTCATTAATTACAGAAAATGAAAGAAAAATATGCATTTTGATCGTGCTTAGTTTTTGCACAATAGAACCTTTCTCACTGGACGAGTTTCAGGCATACCGATCATACAGGTGCAGCAACCAACAGACCGCCGATCAGACCGCTTGTTTGCTCGGGCCCAGTGGATCGGAGATCTTTATGTATTTGTATACCAAAATGTGTTTCAATTGAAATAAAATTGAGAGACAGAATTTTAGTGAAAATAGCCGATCTACATGCTCACAATTGTGAGCATGTAGATCATAGAACGTGTTATACAAAATGTAATTCCTCAACTCTTAGTGCTCGTCAGGGTGCGGGGGTCACCATTAAAATATGTCAATTTTGGGGATCGGGCCTGAAAAGGTTGAGAACCACTGCCATTTACTACAATGCATTTTTTTTATCACCAGCAGTGGGAACCAGAGGCGACAGGTTTTGAGACCTTATGAGTCAAACTTTGCTTTCTATTTTCGGATCTTTAGCTGGTGATAAGAAAGACACAAACACCGCACCAAGTGGGCACCAAACAAATCTTCTCTGTCGGCAGGAAACCTATGTCCAAATAACTGTTACTTTTCAGCGTTTCAGATTCCAAAATTGCACAATTAGGAGCAGATCTGCAAGCTCGAAACGTGTTGCTTCGAGCATGTAGATCTACTACTTTTGATGCTTTTGTGTGATCAAGTATAGGGGTTTAATCTGCGAGAAAAACAAAAAAAGAAACACACGAAGAGTTGAAATATGGAGGAGATAGTAGGTTTTCTGTCCCAACCATGACTCCATGCTAGGGCATGGAATGTGATCTCTAGTGTGTGGATTGCCATGGAAACATGCTGTCGCTGTAGGGTGGGAAACCTTGTATCTCCACGTTTCAAATTAACTATTTGTAATCTTCATAAACGAATGCACTACCTTGTCATACGAGAGCCAATGGCAGGTGTACGTGGTCGCAACGCAATCGCTGCGGGCTTGTACATCTGCCATTTTAGATTATACTTATATATTTTTTAAGAACCACCGGTTTAGAAGGCATTTGTAGAATCGGTCTTTAACAAAATAATACGACTAAATAATTACACTGGATCCATTTGAAGGGAACACAGGTTCTACCCCTCCCCGTTTCCTGAAAGTCTGGACACATACAGTACAACAGTGTTTCTCAACCAGTGTGCCTTTGGTGTGCCCTTTGAAATTTGACAGTGAAGTAATCCATTTACATATGAGAGGGAGTGGGTTGTTGGCTGATTTACCACTGTTTCAGGGTCGAATGGTAAATTGCTTTTCTACCACTTCTACCATATAAATGAAAGAAAACACAGTTGTAACTTGCAAGGTTATTTAGTTACAATCAACTGCAACACAACAGTGGGCGGGGTCCATGAGCCAACTCAAGGTTGTTGACTGATTTGCCACTGTTTTAAGCCAATCAGAATCCAGTATCTGAACATGTAACCACAAAAAGTGGTAGAAGTCACAATTTTAAGGACTTATACCCCAAGAAAGAAAAGAAAAAAGACCATTACTGCATCAAAAGTAATCAACAAACTATATAAAACAGGTAATAATTGGCCAAATTGTAAAATAATATAAGAAAGAGGCAAACATTTTGAAAATAGCCTCACACACTGTATATCTGCTGTAGGTTTGCCCTGGTATCTTTTGGCAATGAAAAGTGTGCCCTGGTAGAAAGAAGGTTGGGAGACACTGACATACAAGGTTTCCACCCGACACCGACGATATCATCAGAATGTGGCTCTGTGCCTAGGCACTGTGTGTGTGTGTGTGTGTGTGTGTGTGTGTGTGTGTGTGTGTGTGTGTGCGTGTGCGTGCGTGCGTGCGTGCGTGAGTGTGTGAGTAACTACCACCTATGCGGTGTTATGCCTGGCGCTGCATGGTGCAGGAGGCGGGGGTCGGGGTGTATAATGCCGTGTTTTCTTAAGCAGAAGCATCGCCGCGGCGAGCTCTCCTTCTACTGCTTTAACGTAACCATGGAGATCAAGTCCCCACGGGGGATCGTTGCAATTAAAGTCCCAGCACTACTTCTTTACTGCCTGGTTGTGTGTGTGTGTGTGTGTGTGTGTGTGTGTGTGTGTGTGTGTGTGTGTGTGTGTGTGTGTGTGTGTGTGTGTGTGTGTGTGTGTGTGTGTGTGTGTGTGTGTGTGTGTGCGTGTGCGTGTGTGTGTGTGTGTGTGTGTGTGTGTAGCCCTGACCGAGGCCGGCACCATGATGAATAAAACATATGTAAATGTACCACATATCCTTCGCCGCCGTTAACCATAAACAGGAAAAAATATTATTCCTTCAGAGCGAAAATGTGCGCGCGTGTGTTTTTATATACGTGTGAGCGCCAAATTATAGTAGGATGTGAGACACATTGTTGTGAGGACCATGTTTCCTGTTCCTCACATTTCATTCACAAATTAAAGATGTTTTGGGAGTTGGGCGTATAATTCGGATGGTTTATCTCGGGGTTGGGTTTAGGATTAGACATTTAGAGCATGCTGGCCGTCTTGAACGGGAGTCCGGGACCCCTAGGGGATCCTCAGAGTTACTATAGAGTTACTACAGGGAGTGTGTGTGTGTGTGTGTGTGTGTGTGTGTGTGTGTGTGTGTGTGTGTGTGTGTGTGTGTGTGTGTGTGTGTGTGTGTGTGAGTTTGTCTAGCTATACTTATGGGGACTAAATGCATGTTCACACAGTCACCTGCAGGGGACCTCTGACAGTGTGGGGACAAAATAGTAGGTCCCCACAACGGTTAGGGTTAAGGTTAGGGTTAGGTTAGGGTTAGGGTCAGGGGTTAGGTTTAGGGATAGAGGTTAGGGTAAGGCCACAGGACTTGCATGAAAATGAATGGAAGTCTATGTAATGTCCTACAAGTGATGTAAATATATAGTGTGTGTGTGTGTGTGTGTGTGTGTGTGTGTGTGTGTGTGTGTGTGTGTGTGTGTGTGTGTGTGTGTGTGTGTGTGTGTGTGTGTGTGTGTGCCTGCCTGTGCACTCACACATTATTAAATGTGTGGGATGCAGACACGCACGTGCAATCTTAATAACCCTCTCCTCTCGCCCAGTAATATTCTCCTTTGTCGTCGTCAGGCTTGTGAGCTTCCATTTTGTTGCCATTATGTTCATAACATTGAAATTGACCTAAAAATCATTAAATCAGCCACGCAGACGCTGCCATTCATTGAATCATAACAGCGTGATTACAACAGGGAAATTAATAGGAGGGATTTCAACCTCTTGGAATGGCGGTGCAAGTCCCTGAGAGTCTGTGAGAGGCTTATCCATGAATTGATTGATTGATTGAAGACTTTATTAGAAGTTTGCATAGGAAAAGGTACAGTTTCATGACGGTACAGTTCACTGGTACAAGGTCTACTAAAAGGAGATCCATGAAAAGACTAAGCTTATTTCCACTGGAAACCATTGAAGTATCTCATATAACATTTAATGACAGACAAATATAACACAGTACTATGCAGTAGATATGTAAAGAAAAAGAAAAAAGAAAACAGTAAGTCTAAACAAACAGTATATACAAAGAAGGGGCAGGGGAGGGTAGGGTTGGGCTAGGTTAGTTTTTTACCAGTTGCGAACGGCTGCTGCCTGTAAGTGATTTTTCAGGGCAATTTTAAAGGATGCTAGTGATCCACACTCCTTTATGACCTTCGGTAAGGCTTTCCACATTTTGGTGGTATAGCAGAAAAAAGAGTTTGACCCTTTGTTGGTTTTGACTCTGGGTTGAAAGTGATCTGTGGCGCTGCCTCTGGTGTTGTAATTATGGACATCCTTAATGTTTATAAAGTATTTTGACAGGTACTTGGGTATCATAGTGGTGTAGTGTATCTTGTACACCAGGCCCATTGCAAGTTGCTGTACTCTGTCATCTACTCTGAGCCACCCCACTCTTAACTGGTGAGTAGCGGTGAGGTGAGTCTGATAGGGAAGGTGAAGTAGGACCCTAATTAGTTTATTTTGGGCTGTTTGGAGTTTAGTTTTCAGGGCTTGTGGGGCGTCACGATACCATACGTGGACTCCGTAGTCAAAGAGGGGCTGGATTATTGCACCAGCTATGGTCTTCAGTGTGTTGAAATTGACCATTGGGGCGATCCTCTGTAGGAAACGAGTTCGTTGGTTGATTTTATTTATTACTTTAGAAGTCATCTTTTCACTGGAAAGATTAGCTTCAAGGATACATCCTAAGTAAGAGATTTCGTTTTTTCGTGAAGATATTGGGCCATATCAGAAACCAGACAGTGTTGGAAAAAGCATTTACTCAAGAACTGTACAATCTTGGGGTACTTTTACTATAGGCTACTTGAGTATTTACTTTATACTACTTCTACTCCTCTAAAATCTCAGAGGCAAATATTGCACTTATTTAAACGACCTGTTCAAAATGTTTCGTTTATACAGGTCACTCACTTCACAGATTTAGATTATTATTGTAAAACATACATTAACTCACAACGTGTCGCTTATTTCTAACCTAAATAGTTTTCAGATACATTTCTGTAGTTAAGTTTAAAATGAGTAATACACCTGGATGTCACCCTGAATGAGATTCAAAACTCAGGTGTGTGTTTGGAGGAACATGAGCTATGGGAAACACACAGGTGAATTAAATCAAAATCCATTTATATTCACATGAGCCAATCTATGCAATCACGCAGTATGTTTTCGTTTGACAGGAAGTAATTAAGATTGGCTTTTTAGGGACTTTTGATGTTTCTACTGTTCCATCAAGGTGGGCCCTTAGTATTTTCATTTTAAAGAGGTCGTGCCATGTCTTTCCCATATATGGATATGGGATATAAGTCCTGTTAGATAATATTGATGACATCAGGGATCTCCATATATGGGCAAAGAGTGGTTCCCATGACATCACAACATACAATCCCTTTTATGCCCATACATGGAGATCCCTGTCTGAACCAGCCACACCACTGTGATGTCACCTGTTTATGCCCATATATGGAGATCCCTGCTCTGAGTATCTGACATCACTGTGATGTCACATGTGATGTCACCTGTGATGTCACAGTGATGTGTCAGGGGAACCACAGTGTCAGGCGTTATTAGGGATGGGTATCGTTCACCTTTGAATCGATACGATACCTTTTTCGATACCTGGGAATCGATACGATAACATTTTCGATACGTTTTAAGTTTAACTGCTCTACCACAGCAGAGGTGATGATGATGATCACACAGTGTGGCGGAGCGGAGAGTATAGACGTTGGATAATCATCATAATAATAAACATCATAGGCTATTGTCGGCTATTTTCCACAGTAACAAGTGTAGCCTACTAAAACAGTAATTAAACTCTCAGTAGCCCAACTGTTACAGATGCGACCGGCCAGGGGTGCGTTCCAGAGTATCGAAACGAGGTATCGTTCGTTTTTACGTGAACCGATACCCGATAGTATCGACGTCATGCAATCGATACCATTAAAAGTATCGCAGACGATACCCATCCCTAGGCGTTATCCCTGCTCTGAGTATTTGACATCACTGTGATGTCACCTGTGATGTCACAGTGTCAGGGGAACCACAGTGTCAGGCGTTACACGTATACGGACAAGCTGTGCCGGTTCTGACAGTAAACTGCGACCTATGGTATATATGTCTGGTATATATGTCTTCCCTGTGTATTTTGGGTTTCTTTATGAAAGCTTCCAAGTCAAAAATCGAAACTTAGTGACACAATAAAATACTCCCCTCCCCTTATTATCATAGACAACAGCGGTGGGCGTGGCTAGCTTGAGGTGGGTGTTGCTATAGTGAAAACCAGGTACAGTAAACTTAATGAACAGGTGGGTGTGGCCACATAAAAAAACACAATTTGATAACTTTCTGTACATTTTTTGGAAACAAATCTTCCTCTGGTATAGTCATAATACCCGATACCCGATCATGTTTTAGGGTGGAAAAAATCACTGCACCCCATCTTTAAGTTGTTAAAGAAATAAAAAATAAAAAATAAAAATCAGAGTGCCACCACCACTGCATATCGGTAACCAAGTCAACCTGCCAGAGCTACTAATGGCCTTAATTCCCATACATCACTGAGGCAGCATCTCTTGGCCGGCTGGCGGCCCATGAAAGCGAGGTATTTGGCGCTCTGACGGTTACAGGAGCTGACGGACAGTCTCCGGGGGAGGCGGAGCCGCGCGGTGCCGGTTTTCGGGGCGCTCATGCACATAAATTCGCCATTAATAAATGTCACATTCCACTGTCGCTAAAAGAGAAGGGCAAAAGAGCGGGAGGAGAGAGGGGGAGAGAGCGAGACAGACAGACAGAGAGAGAGAGAGCAGGGGGAGTGTGTGTGTGTGTGTGTGTGTGTGTGTGTGTGTGTGTGTGTGTGTGTGTGTGTGTGTGTGTGTGTGTGGGAGTGGAAGCGTTCATGTAGGGTAGAGACATCAGGTGAGTGATGCACACACACACACACACACACACACACACACACACACACACACACACACACACACACACACACACACACACACACACACACACACACACACACACACACACACACACACACACATCAGATGCAGTGGTGGAAAGTAACTAAGTACATTATTCGAATACTCTAAGTACAATTTCGAGGTACTTTTACTTGACTTCTTCCATCTTTCCAACGCTTTATACTTCCACTTCCACTACTTCTCAGAGGAAAATATCCTTTTTAATTTTTTTTGCTGCACTAAAATGATTTGAAAACTGTTACTAGTTACTTTGCAGATTCAGATTATTGTTACAAATGATTTACTCGACACGACAGCTGTTGAGGTTTTGTGTGTGTGTGTGTGTGTGTGTGTGTGTGTGTGTGTGTGTGTGTGTGTGTGTGTGTGTGTGTGTGTGTGTGCACGTGCGTGCGTGCGTGCGTGTGTGTACTTGATGAGCCACATGTGTGATTGAGCAGGGAATGAGATACATTCTCTCCCCTGTCTGTCTCTCCTCCCTCCCCCACATCGCTTCCATCACTTGCTCACTGTGTGTGTGTGTGTGTGTGTGTGTGTGTGTGTGTGTGTGTGTGTGTGTGTGTGTGTGTGTGTGTGTGTGTGTGTGTGTGTTTGTGTGTGTGTGAGCATGCAATCACACATACATGCACTCTTTTCCCATTCACATCACATCACACACACACACCCACCCACGCTACACACACACATTTTACGGTGATTTTATGGCACTGTATTTCTTTGCATTTCTTTGCCATTTTTTTTACAGAAACCCCTAAAGCCAAAAAGAGCAAATGTGCAAGCTTGTAGATCGACTTGTAGATTTGGTGTATATGGCACTGGCACACAATTATCTATTTCTCAAATTCTAATATACTTGTGGGACTTGTGTGTGCGCGCGCGCACACACACACACACACACACACACACACACACACACACACACACACACACACACACACACACACACACACACACACACACACACACACACACACACACACACACACACACACACACACACACACACACACACACACAGCGACAGACACAGATGCGTACTCTGCTCATGACAGATGCGTGTGACAATCGCTGGCTGTTTTGGAGAAATTCCCATGAAAGGCTGTCATTCTCATCCTCATAATTCAAAGGGGGATCGGGCTGTTACACCTGTTGGGGGGGTGTGATGTGTGATTTACATCCTCTGTCAATCATCCTGAGCAGTCGACCTTAACAACGGGGGGGGGGGGGGGGGGGGCACTGTCGGACAGAAACCTTGTATCTCCAAGTTTCTATTAAAGGGAAATTCCACTTTCAACAGGGAAACAGTGGAAGGGCCTCTCTCCACATACAGTACACACCCATTGTAACTTAAAACTCCATTTTAACCATGATAGATTCATTAAAAAACACCCATCATTTTTTCTGGTGATTCATATTAACCTCCTAATACGTGAGCAGGCCATGTTTTATCCATAACTTTTTCATTTATTTGTAATAATTATTTGGGAAAATGAAAAAAAAAATTACTACAAAAATATAATTATTAAAAATAAATTAAAAATGTTATCGAAAAATAATGGGTGTTTTTAATGAATCTATCATGGTTAAAATGAAGTTTGAAGTTACAATGGGTGTGTGTGGGGAGAGGCCCTGGGCCTGGAGGGCCTGGTAACATTTACATCAAATATCTAAATATTGAATCAAGCAAATTAAAAACTGTTCAGGGTGTTCATAAAAGCCTGATTAGACGATAAAATGAAAGTGGAATATCCCTTTAAGTATGTTTTTTTTCATAAAGTAAAGCCCTGCTTCATCATAAAGACCGTCGCACGAAACTAGTGACAATAGCAGACAGACAATAAGCACACAACGTAGATCGTCTGTTTTCACTATTTTAAATCATTTTTAAAATGATGAATACAAAACGAACGGTTTTGGACATACAAGGTTTCCACCCGACAACGACGACAGGGAGGTGTGCATGGTAAGTTAACATGGGTTTAAAATGTGCCCCTATAGCAGCACTCCTCCAAATCCCATGTAGCGGTGGTACATGCATGCACACAAACACGCACGCACGCACTCACAGACGCACGCACACGCGTACACACGCACACAAAACTGTTACTTAACAGGATTTAAAAAATAGCAAGAGTAGCAGATCTTCGCACCACGTTTTGAGCTTGCTTGCAGATCTGCAATTTTTTTCACCAGTGTTGTAAAGTAACTTTACATACTGAAGTACAATTTTAAGAAAATTAAAGAAAACAAAACTAAATAATAAAGAAAATACTGAGATGGTTGGTCCCTGTTCAAAATACCCTTAGTTCTCAGTGACAGCTTGTACTCTTTTGCGATAGTTGTTGACGAGGCATTTTATTTTCTCAGATGGTAAAGCTGCCCATTCTTCTTGGCAAAAAGCCTCCAGGGTCCTGTTTGATTATTGGGTCGTGTTGTGTCAACTGTACATTTGAGGGCAGGAGACCACTCTGGAACCCTCCTTTTTTTCTGCTGAAGCCAATGACGGGTTGACTTGACCTTGTTTTTTTGTTTTAGTTTTTTTTTTGTTTTGGATCATTGTCATGTTGGAAAGTCCAATGCTGTCCCAGGCGCAGCTTCTTGGCTGATGAGTGCAAATTGTCCTCCAGTATTTTCTGAAAACATGCTGCATTCATCTTGCCATGGATTTTGACCATATTCTCTGTGCTGCGGTAGCTTAAACACACCCAAAACATCAGAGATGCTTAGTAGGGATGGTGTACCTTCCATCGTCATAGGCCTTTGTTGACTCTAGTTGTTGTGACCTTTTAAAGGTCCCATGATTTGCTGTTATTACAAAACATAAGTCTTTATCATGTTCTTCCAAACATGTATTAATTTCTTGTGAAACTGTGGACTATGACATCAAAGTCCACAGGCAAATCACTGCACTTTTCTGGGCCTTAATTATTCAGAAAACACCAGATCACAGAAAAACCACTGAGTGTTGAAATTCAGTTTGGGGTGTAATTGAGGCCAGGAAACCCCAAAAGAAAAATCTAAAATAAAAGAAATTGAAATTTTAAGTTCAATGTTGGTTTCCTCACTCCAAAGACTCTGTTCCAAAAGTTTTGAGGCCTGTCTAGGTGTTGTTTTGTAAGTGGGCCATTTTGTGGCATTGGCGACGCAATGGCTTTATTCTAGCAACTCGACCGTGCAGCCCGCCATTATTCTTCAAGTGCCTCCTTATTGTGCATCTTGAAACAGCCACACCACTTTTCTGTAGAAAACGGTGTATGTCAGCTAAGTTATTTGTGGGGAATTTCTTTGCTTCCCAAACGAATTTCCTGTCTGTTGTGGCTGAATTCTTTTGTTGATCTACCTTTGTATCGACGGAACCTGAATTTTGAATGGCAAAATCTTCGACTTATTTATTAGAATACTGACTGACTGGCATTCTCAAATCCTTGAATATCTTTTTGTATCCTTTGCTTGTTTTATAAAGTTCCAACTCCTTTCTACAGCAGGTCCTTTGATAGTTATCTTGCTCTCCCTATGGCTCAGCAAAGTCAGTGCAGCACTGGATGAAATGTGCAGGTGTCTGTCAAGACCTCACTGAGTTTTATAAGTATACAAATTACAAACAAACAGGTCACAGGTGTGGACAGTTACCCTTAACCCTGAGGCCGATTCTAAGAAACTGTAATACTAACAGTTTACTGAAACAATGTATGTTGCTCTATCAGTGGGTCTCAAACTTTTTCATGTCAAGGCCAAGTGGCCATCTGGAAATATTTTGTTCCAGGCCCACCCCAGAAGCAAAGATTTGAGTTAAAAATGTTCACTTTAAAAAAGTAATATATTCAAAGTTTGGACAACGCCTCGCAAAGCTTGTAGATCAGCTATTTTCTTATGTTTGTTGCCTCTTTCTTATATACTGTAATTTGTCAATTTGGCTAATGTTTGACCAGTTTTTATACTACAGTTTGTTAATTACATTTGATGCAGTAATGGTCATTTTCTTTTCGAGGAGTTAAAAAGGTCTTAAAAGTCCTAAAAATTACCCCGAACCCTACTTTAACAACCACCGGCGTGACGTGTTGGTCGACTCAAAGCATAACCTTGGCCTATCTAGCAGAGTGATATTGAAGGACACCAGAATGTCACAGTGATGTCAGAGACGTATGGCTCTGTTAAAAGTGCTGCTGCTCTGTGGAACGGCCTCATTTCTATGGAAGCCCTCCATAAGTCATCCTTACCAAAGCAGACCCTCACTGGGACTGCTACGGTGTGACTCATAGCTAGAAGGAAATTAATGTGTGCACACGCACGCACGCACGCACACAGACGCACACGCATGAACAGACAAATCTATCTAGTGTATATTTGTCTGTCTGTCTGTCTGTCTGTCTGTCTGCAGAGAGAGGGACTAAGCGAGAATTGAGCAAAAGTTCATATTCCAAATTAGGTTAGGGGTTGTTATCATCCATCAGTGTGGACGCTCACATAATTATCGTAATAGCTATGGTTTGCACCCCATCCTGTCCATTTGTCCGTCCGTCCGTCCGTCCGTCCGTCCGTCTGTGAACAGCTAATCTCCGACACAATTAGGCTGTTCACAGAGAAACTCCCTGGATGCCAGAGCAGATCCTCTGCCCCGATAGTGCCACCAGGAGGCCGAGTTTTGCAAAACTCATTTTTTGACAGTATTCCTACAGATTTCATCCAAATGTCACGCAAATCGGTATGCAGGATCTCTATAGTCATTAAACGAAAACAGGATTTGTTCGTGTTTCTATGCATAAGGGCAGGCTGTACTTAAGCAATAGAGGGTATGCGAGTGACATCACTGTTGCTGGAAGTTATGTGGGAAGTTATGTGGGAACGCCTACTGAGTGGCAAAAGAATAATTTCTGCCAATTTCTGACAGCCCATACATCCAAACAGAAAAGTCCTTTCTGACTGTATTAAACAAAGTTAAACTCACCAACATTGCGGCTGTACTGAAAGCTTGAATTATCCTCTTTCTATCTGCAAAGTTTTTGTTTCATAAAAATCCACCATAGAAATGTTATAAGCTACTTTCTGTCAAGACAGAAGGTTTTTTCCAAGTGTCAGAGTTTGGAAGTGCTCGTTTTCAACAATACAACATCCTGCTGCCTCCTGCATTATGTGCAATTTAGAAACAGGTGGTATGCAGGACTGTTGAGTGATTTGCAACTAGCACTTCCAAACTCCAATGCTGCTCAATGTTTTGCCACTCAGTCTAGATTAGGGGACCCAGTGGACGTGCATACCCGCTATGTTGCACAAGAGGGTGTGCTTTACCGTCAGAGAGTTATGGGAGTTCAAATAAAACGTATCGTAAATCAGCCATACTATTATGCCAAACATATTCGGAAGAAAACCTGGAGACTTGACGTTCAAGGGTCTCATGATCAAAATAAGAACATTATAATGGTGTGTAAAAAAGTGTACAGACATATTGATGACCCTTAATTAACTATTTTACTGACTTGACGAACGCTCGTCATTAGTCCCATGACGCCATGGCGAGCGTTCGTCAATTCCCAGCAGAGCCTGACTGAGCACATGGTGGGAGGGTCTCCCGTTGTCAGAGCAGCAGCAGCACTGCTCTGAAATGTTGACAAGACGTTAACAGCAATGGCGGCGGGATCCCCTTTCTGTCCTTTTCAGCCCTCAAACCTGCGACGCTGCAAGGGCTGGATTACCAGACTAGGTGCCTGGACCACTACCCTGTGGCCCAGGCAAACACAGCCGTCTTTTACACAAGATTGCGATTTTAAATAATGGATGGATAATTTTTCAATAAAATCGCAAAGGTAAGGTACTTTGATGGCAGGGAACAGACTATAAAAATCCTTAATTAGGCAGTAAAAATCACTTTGGCGGTAACTCACCCATGGGCTCCGTGGAGGGGTTCTCGCACAGCTCGGTCTTGGCCTCCCCGTTGGGCCTCTCGCTGGGCTTGTGGGAGAGGCGCGAGGACATGGTGGCGGCCGTGACCACGGCCTTGAAGCTCCGCTTCCTCTTCTGCACGTTGAGCTCCGGGTGGAAGAGGATGACGTACACCTTGGGCATGTAGAGCATGCCCAGCGCCACCGAGGCACTGAGGTTCATGGAGATGGTCAGCGTGGTGGTCTGGATGTACAGCTGTACAGAGGGAGGGAGGGGAGAAGAGCACATAGACCTTTAATACACGGCTTGGTTGAATGCTTGATTCTGATTGGCCAATCGGTGACATCAGCGGTCTGTTATTTCTGGATAACAGACCGCTCCGCTCTACAGTATAACAAACCGATGCCTAATCATAGGCTGCTGCACTCAGGCTGCACTGAGGGGATTTTGTGCCATATCCAACGAGAGAGCCATGTAAACAAACACACAGCATACCTGCCAAGTGCCAACCCTCCTGTTTTTGGAAGAAGTCTCTTGTTATTTGACTATGTCTCCTGTTCCAGAATGTCCCCCAAAATAGGAGATTTTTTCTCCTGTTATGGGGGATTTTCACCCTTTTTCATACAGTACCTGCCAACACTCCTGGAAGAACTATAGTCTCCTGTTTTTAGTTTTTTTTTACCATTTCTCCTGCACCAGCATGTCTCCTGTTTTGGGGGGATTTCACACTTTTTGTATGATAAGTAATCCATGGATTGGCTATTTATATATAGCTTGGCTATTTGATGTGCAAATCACCAGGGCCCTATTTGATTGTTCTTTTTGTTGAAACGTGTGTGAGATCTAGCTCTCTCTTACCATGGCCCACAAAAAAAAAAAGAAAGAAAAAAAAAAGAACTCTCTCCGGAGAGTGGGACATTTGGGAATGTTACTCTTTTACTGTTGCTTTATGTACTGTATATTATGTTTGGATAAACTCCAGTCCTAACTGAATCCAATTATAAAGAGATCTTTAAAACTTTACACATGAGTTGACATTTGACCTTAAAATAAGAACACAACCATCATTTCCACCTGGCTGTGGAGTTGACAGACACATGGGTAAAGTGGCAAACATATTTCTACACAAAAAAGTGTTTTTTGCTGGTCGAAGTAGCCTACATTTTTTACTTTTATGGTATAATGATTTTTATGTTAAAGTCGAAATGAAATAAAAAATAATATGGCCATACCTAACACTGGATGCCAAAAAAGGGAAACATTCGAGTATTTCTGTATTATGGAATTGGCCTAAATCACGGCTATATTCATAGCTATGGCTGTGGGTTGCTTTTTCCTCTAGCGCTCACCAAAACAAAACAACAGAGACTTTTGGCACTAGCTTTGCTTTGGAGTTGATCGATCGGCATAGGAATAGAGACTTGAGATAGAGAATGGTATCTAGTTCAACGGGCGACGGGCACAGGGCAATGTCTCTGGCTTAATTAAGCCTGTTTCTCTGCACCAGTAGCAGACGAGATATCCACACAGAGTTTTTACAGCCCTCTCTCCCACCTCTTTACTACCCCACGGCTATCCGACGGTTGGGATTAAACGACCCAACCTGCTTGTCGCTCATCATCGCTCGTCTAGAACAGTGGTTGTCAACCTGTGGGTCGGGACACCCAGGGGGGTCCCCACATTTTTTAAGGGGTCCCGAGATGATTAACTTAATGTGCAACATTGTTTTCTCACTCAACAGTAAACAAACCAACATAATGTTTAAGTGTATAGAGGGTATCTGCACTCTAAAGTGACAATTTAAGGACTTTTTAATACCTCTAAAATGACAAATTAAATATTGGTCAAAATTGTCAAATATTAGAGGCAGAAATTGTGAAAACAGCCGATCTACATGCTCACAACGTTGCGAGGCGTTGTGAGCATGTAGATCTGCTATTTTCAAAATAGAACCGTCTTCCACAAAATGTAATGCCTCAACTCTTAGTGCTCTTATAAGGTTAAAATATGATTCTTTTGGGGGTCGTGGCCTGAAAAGGTTGAGAACCACTGGTCTAGAAGCCGACGGCACTATCTACAGCAGGTTGTCGGCAGAAGACGCTTTCCAACGTGTTCCACAGCCAAGTAGGGCACTGTGCCTGATAAAAATGAATATGAAACATTATTGAATCAAGTTACTAAAAACTGTCTGGGGTGCAAACGAAAACAAGAGTAATTGTTAAGATGACCTCCAGAAGTGTTCTAAAGTGAAATACCCCTTTAGGCTGTTGTTTCTAAGAGACGGGAACACCATTTAAGCACGTATTCTGAGGAGATCTGATTAAAAAGAGAGAGAGAGAGAGAAAAAAAAGTATTGATGGTAACGCATTTGGGTCCAATTATAGCACTCTGTTGTGGAGACACGACGAGACTGGGATGAGAGAGGACCTAATAATAATCCTAGCCCACAGTAACAATATCTGTGTTTATCCATCCAAAACCCACTCTTCATTCTCTGGAGCCTGTGGTCAATCCTGGAGACTACAGCTAAATGTCTTCATCAGGGGATGGATCCAAATGTGTGTGTGTGTGTGTGTGTGTGTGTGTGTGTGTGTGTGTGTGTGTGTGTGTGTGTGTGTGTGTGTGTGTGCGTGCGTGCGTGCGTGCGTGCGTGCGTGCGTGCGTGCGTGCGTGCGTGCGTGCGTGCGTGCGTGTGTAAAGTAACCAATGGCACGCACGCACGCACGCACACACATACGCACACACGTTGAAAATGGCAAAGAATGGTAAAAATAGCATTCATAACCTTGCCAAGTAATACAAACCTGTGTGCACACGCACATGCCTTTGTGCATGCGTGCGTTTGACACCCCGAATACTAATGGTCTGAGAATGTAGTTGTGTCCATAAGCCTTCTGGATACTGTTTGTTCTTTGCAGGGAAAGTGGGAGTCATGTCTGATGTAACAGAATCCTGCCGGAGGTGGAAAGTTCTTCAGTTCTGACACCCGCAATATCACTGTAGTTCTACTTCTACCTGCACTCCACTACATCTCAGAGGTAAATATTGTACTATTTACTCCATTACAATTCTTGTAAAACTTTAGTCACTCTTTCATATATTAATAACCAATTAAGCCCTATTTTATCTTTAAATTATTCATCAGACAATCTAAAAACCTTGTAGAACTGCAATGTTTTAAACATTTTGGCAAATGTTGCAATCTTTTTTTTAAATTAAAAATTTACTTGAAAGCATGCCAATGCTTTTGTACTTTTACTGAAGCAAAATGTGGAATACAGGCCTTAGGCTGCAGCCACACCAAAGTAACTATGATAGTGTATTCCCCATTCCGCCAATGTATTTCAATGGGAATGGAGCGGCTTCATGCCAGTAAAGAAGAAAAAAAAAAACACAAAAAAAACGCTCCATTCTCATTGAAATGCATTGGTGGAATGGGGAATCATAGGTTCTTTGGTGTGGCTGCAGCCTTATACTTAAGAGTTTTTAACAGCTACTTTTACTTCGGTATAAACTCTTGAGCACTGTTTCTTCATCCAGCGCTGCAGGCTATACACAAGTCTATAGTCAGAGAGGGTTTATGTGAGCTAATTGGCAGTGTCATTCCAAAAGGGCCTTGTCAGAAAATGTCCTCAAACGGTTTCCTTTCTCTCTCTCTCTCTCGGCCGAGGCACTCCACTAGATTGATGGGCTAAGCCGTCTCGGAAGAGACTGTCCATGATATGTAGCAGTCACCTTTACTGTCCCTGTCACATCAGTTAGCTTTCATTACACCCACTGTCTCTCAATGTAGGGACCGGGACACTTCCAGGGGTCTTTTAAAGGTGGTTCCAGTGGGTCCCCGGCAGGGACATGCAGTGAATGTTAGAGAGGCAGGGGCTGAAATCACTAAATGGGCCTTTTGGTCAAAATATTGAAAATAGCAGATCTACAAGCTCACAACGCGTCGCAGCGCGACGGAGGTCGGCTTTTTTCAGTACTTGATACCACACAAAACTAAGCATTAAAAAGGCAATACTGGAGATATGGCGTACCGGCATGGAATTCTACACAGTGAGGGCAATTCTTTCAACATACAGTTAGATGTTGCATTCAAGTTCAGGAGAGTTTGGACAAGGTGTTCTCTTAAATGCAGGTATGGCATGGAAAGAGGGTATTTGCATTTCTTTCACCATAGTGAAAACGGCATTCATAGTCTGGAGAGGGCAGACTGTTTATTCCACCCCAGTATCGGGATGCTACTGTAGGTGGTTAAAGGGAAACGCATCCATCCACACATCCATGCCTTGGTTGTCCCACAAGAGCCGCCACAGTCTCGTAAATCATGTTTTGGGGTGAGCATTCGACACAAGTCACACAACTGCCAATCAAAGTGACCGTACTGGCCAATCACTGCACGTCTTTTCCGGGACTTGGCAAAACACAACCGGTGAAACTGGACGACAGGGGCAATTCTGCTAAATAGATGCCATGGCAAGTCATTTGGGATCAATATAAGTAGGGAAATGAGTCTACTGTATGATGTTATTTAGTCAGGAGTTGTCCTTTAGAAAATAGTACACAAGTTTTGTCCGTACATCTTGTTTTCCTTCTACACCCAATCTCTTTGAGCTGGTAGATGGGCTCTCGAATGTTTATTCCACCCCTGAATCAGGATGCTATGGTTCATGTGGTTAAGCCCGCTTTCAAAAATGTTGAAAATAGTCGATCTGCAAAACCTTCACCTTCAAACCTAATCCAAAGAGAGAATTTACTGTATAAGAATGATTATTCTTGGTGATAGACAGTTTTAGTTGTGGAAAACGACTAAGATACTCTCAAGTGAGCCTTTGCAGCCTATCACAGTTTTACAGGTGTAAAAGTATATATGTTTTGGTGCAAGCTCCTTCGTTTTGTAGTTTCCGTGACAAGGGAGAGAAGAGAGGTAGAGTGAGAGCAGGAGCGAAAAGAAATGGGGTGGGAAAAAACACGGGATATGAACAGGTCAAATAATGTAATAAAAAGAAAAGTCTAAAATATATACACAGATAGCATATATTATGCAGTATAGCTGGCATTGGGAATGTTTGAAAAGTGTGAAAATGTTTGAGAACCAATGCATTACACCACTCAAAGCGCTTTATCAGACTGCGATACCAAGTCCAATTCTGCCGTTATTGAACTCCATGCCAAGCAAACCTTCTAAATGCAAATGTACTCCTACAGCAGTGCTGTGGAGTAGATGGAGGAGGATTAAGTCAGAGTACAACATATCGCCGCTGTCGGGTGGAACTTTTCAGGAAATGGAGGGAAAAAAAGAACCCGTGTTCCAGTGGATCCGATGCAGTTATAACTTATATTAGTCACAAGCTCTTGTTAATAGATTTCATCGGCTCAATATTTATAAAACCCGCATTCACTTTCACTTTCAGTGAAAATAGCACATCTACAAGCTCGCAACACTCGCAGCTACCTCTGCATGACACACATGCATTTTCCCATTCAAAACATTATTCACAAACTATATGACGTATTGCTTAGCAAAATGCAAGCAAGCAATTCCCGATGAAGTCGCTCGATTTCACATATGGCCCAGGTGCGTGCCACCAAAACTGTGGGAGGAGGAGCACGGTAAAATACAGTCGGACAAGTACTACAGTATATGGTCTGGTTGGGCAACCACACTAACAAACAAACATAAAAAGTTTAAATATGGAGATACAAGGTTTCTGCCTGACAAACACTGTACTGTGTACTGTAACGATAGGAAGCGTTATGTCATTTGTTCTCCCTTGTGTCTACAGTTGGCTATAGACAAGGGGTCTTCACCAGGGGGTCCGGGACCCCTAGGGGGTCCTCAGAGTTTTTTTTTCTCCTTTTCTATATTAACCACTTGAACCCTAGCCTCCATATTCGGAGAAATTTAGCAGATTTAGCAGATCTACAAGCTCACATCGCCTCGCAGCGCGGCTATTTTCGGCAAAGAGGTTTGGTGTAGAGGGGAAAAAGAGCAGACTAGTACAGAGTGAAAGATATTTACGGTTCAAGTGGTTAAATATCTGGAAACACAAATTTAGATGAACCCAAAATACACTGATGATTGTGCTGTCAAACAATGAAACTATATGGTATCTATGGGTTGTGGGGGGGTCCCTGCTTCATCTCTCTCTCGACTAAGGGGTCCATGGCCTGAAAACGTTGAAGACCCCTGCTATAGACAGTTACATCAGGTACAATTCCACTGTTGTTGAACTCTATGCCAGGCTAGCCTGGAATCCAGACTGATTGGCTTTGTTGGGCTTTTATTTATGCTATATTTCCAAGGGGCGGGAGCAAGCCCCCAGAACGGCTTGTAAATATTGAAGCAGCGTCCCTACTGGCAAAGCTGGAACAATAGGCGGGGGGAACTACATGCACAAGCATAAGAGCGCGCTGCTGGGGTCTACGATAGGGTTCAATGGACGTCGAGTGACGTTCGTGACGTAATTACGTCTCGACGTAACACATTTTGGCACATAATTATGTGCCAATTTCCCCCACAATGCACCTGGATTCACCCACAATGCACCGGAATTCAGCTACTTCCGCATGCTTCAAAACGCCACTGAGCACTTGCATTGAAATGAATTGCTGGGGTCGAGGCTATCCGTTCTCTATTATATATATACACTCTATGGGCGGGAGCAGGGACGGACAGGCTCTCAGGAGTTTCTGATTGGTCTGTGGCATGGGGCGGGACCAGTGGCTTCCAATGTAAAGGTCTGTGGGCGGGGCGGGACAAGATCCTTCCAATGCCTAATATTCTAGTCACTTCCCGACTTGCCTTCAGTACGTAAATATGATTGGTAACGTTTGGAAATGCAGCTCAAACGGGAGAGTGTTTTTTGCAGGTCTTTCAGTCAATCAAAAAGGCAACTGGGTTAAGGTGGAGACGACCTATACCGTTGGTCGACCAGGTTAACATTCACCAGGTTAGCATTCACCAGCGTCGGCAGGTTAGCATTTCACCAGGTTAGCATTCACCAGTGTCGGCAGGTTAACATTTCACCATGTTAGCATTTCAACAGGTTAGCCTAGTTAGGTTTAGGTGTATCTCCGTCCCCCCAACTTTTGGCACCTCTGCACAGCCAATCACAAGCTTCTGCTGCCTTAACCCAGTTGCCTTTTTGATACACTCGGACTGAAAGACCTGCAAAAAAACACTCTCCCCAGCTCAAACAGGATGATAGCCAGACAACGAGGCGAAGTAAAAAAAAAAAAAAGAATAAATAAATAAAAGAAAAACTCACTAAACAAGCGCCCCCATCGGGATTCCAGACTAACACCAGGCAGCCAAACCTTCTAAATGCTAATCTCCTCCTACAGTAGTATGTATAGACGGAGGAGGATTAAGTAAGAGTACAACCAGTGGTTGACAAAGTACTCAACCCCACTACCACTACTCCGACATTGATCTAGACCTTTAAAAGATGTTCAGCAGACATATCAATAATAGTGAAAATAGCAGCTCTACCAGAGCTTGTAGATCGGCTATTTTCACTATACTGTACATGTACATTTGAAATGTGGCTCCAGTGGTTAATTCATGATGCATGAATTCCTAGAAATGTAGCGGGGTCAAAGTGCAATATTTTCTTGGAAATGTAGTGGAGTGAACGTCGTCCAGGTATATCCAAAAATACAAATAGGCCTACTCAAGTAAAGTACAGATAGAAAAAGGTGAAAAAAAGTACTTAAGTGCTGTACTCAAGTAAATGTACTTAGTTACTGTCCACCACTGCATCCCTAAAAGCATTTATCAGACTGATCTACCAGGTGCAATTCTACCGTTATTGAGCTCTATATGCCAGGCAGCCAAACCTTCTAAATGCAAATCTCCTCCTACAGCGTAGCAGCGTTTCTGTCGGGTGTAAACCTCATATGTCCAAAGCCAGGGACATGCAGAGAATATTAGAGGAACAGGGGATGACTTTTCTAAAAGGCCTTTTAGTGAACATTTCTAAAATATAATAGCAGAGCTTGGAGGTCGGCTGTTTCCGGTGAGTGATACCACACTGAACTAAGCATAATTATGTCAATATTTACAACTCAAGATGCTGCATTCAAGTTCAGGAGAGTTTGGACAAGGCAATTCTCTTGAATGCTGCCTTCAGGTATGGCATGGAAAGAAGGCATTTGCATTTCTTTCACCATAGTAAAAACTGCATTCATGTTCTGGAGAGGGCCCTTTTTACAGATGTTAAAAGGGCAGGGGCTGAAGCCCTCTTTGATGTTTATGTGTGCACGTGCCAAAGTGTGTCCAAAGGTGTTCCTTTTCAGGATTCAAATTCAAAAATAGCAAAAGTGGTAGCAGATCTACGAGCTTGAGATCTCCCAGATGTAGGGCGTTAATTTACAAAAACAACGAAAAAAAAAAAATACAGTATATGGAGATAAGAGGTTTCTTTCCCTCGACAGCAACGATGTAGTAGATGGAGCTGGATTAAGTGAGAGTACAACAACACACAGGACGGATACCGGAGGCTTTACGTCTTCTGGAGACAAGTCACCACTTCACAGATTTGCCTGGAGTGCAGCCAAGCAGTGTGGACGGCTCTGGCTGTGACAAGTGCTTTAGGATCACTCACCACGCTGTCACTCCTGTGATCCATGGTATCCATGGTGCCATGTAGATCTATTTTTTTTTCTTTTTTAAGTGCTCCCTCCCTGATATTCCCTTTCACAAAAGTTACATAATACCTTTCACACTAGGGTTCCATCTCTGAGCTTGCATAATGATGTTTAATCGTACTATCGTTTGGGGGGCCATTCTGCAAAGGCCGCTAATTCAGCGCCCCTTAGCAAGAGACCCTTCATTTCTGCCGTGGATCTCTAAGTACAGTATTATGTTAAAGGGCAACTTGTTTTTGTTTTTTTTACAACAAGGGTTCATGATTTTAGATTGTAATTAGAGAAAATAAAAGATGAGTGTTAATCTTTTTTCATGTAGCTTTCTATCATTTTTTGTGATTTAGATTTCAGTGTACAAGCCATACTGTGCGTGTACTGTACAGTCATTGTTTACCTCCTGCTTTCCATTCCCAAGATGCACAAAATGAAAGAAAGAAGTAAATGAAAATGCTTTAACACTCATCTTTTCTTTTCTCTAATTAATTACAATCTAAAACATGAACCCTTGATGTAAAAACAAAGCTGTCCTTTAACACAGAAGTATTACGCATATTACTTAAACATTATTTTATGCTTTAACTACAAGCTCACAGCGAGGCACCGAGTGCCGCGCTGCGAGCTTGTAGATCTGCAATGTTTGAAAAATCGTGTACATTTTTGACCCGATTCAAGTGTTTTCTAAATCCTTCTAAGGGTTTTTAAATGCACGTTTCTATTTCAGTGGTTCTCAAACCTTTTCATGTCAAGGACCCCCAAAATGACATGTATTTGGCCACGGACCCCCATCTCAAAATATTTAGTTCCAAAAAAGAACCAGAACCAAAATTTTAGTTACAAATGTTGGCTTTAAAAATACATACTGGTATATTCAAAGATTAGCACAAATTGTCACGACTTTAAAAAAATAGCTGATCTACAAGCTTGCAGCGCGGCACTCAGAGCTTGTATATCTGCTATTTTTAAATAGTTAAAGCATAAAATAATGGTTAAAAGTTAAACTCTTAGCGACAGGGACAAGTAGAGGACACACATTTACACCGGTGGTGGACTACATCCCCAAGGTAAGGTTTAACTCTCGCGAGATCAGTTGGGGGATGGGGGGGGGGGGGGGGGGGGGATTGTCCCCATTAGCATATTGTTTTTTTGCGGTTAATTCCCCTCATATACGAGAGTCATCGACATGCCAGTCATGTCTTTGTTTGCCGGTCGTCGGCACTCCTTCAAAATGCCACTATCATCGACCCTCCCAAATGGCGAACAATCGCTTCCCGTTGTCCCTCATTCTGCATCCCCTCACTCCCTATTTCATTATCTGCCCCCACCCCCCATACACCCCCCATACACACACACACACACACACACACACACACACACACACACACACACACACACACACACACACACACACACACACACACACACACACACACACACACACACACCCTCTTTTCTCTATCTTTGCTCTCTGTGGAGGGAACATCACAGGGAGAAAGAGATCTGGTGCAGCATGCATTAATAAATGTATAATATCATAGTGATAGTGGTGCAGGAGGTACTCAAGATTGTGTTTCTTTTACTCAAGTAAAAGCGATATTGGTATGAAATTTTAGTTTTTTGTAATTATGGTACAGGTCTTGCGTGTATTCAAAGGTTTACTAGAGTAAAAGTGCAAATGTTTTAGCAAGCATCAGAGCTACTACCCTTACAAGTACCAGCATGCTCAAATGTCTTTTTTACAATTTGTTCAACTTCTTCAATAAATGGCAGATCTACAAGCTCAACTCGCGATGCGACCAGTTGTGAGCTTAAGAATTGGCAATATTCTAATTGACAAAGTATACAATAGGGATGAATTGGTAAATATATGTATAATCTATAAAGTAACTGAAGCTGTCAATTGCAGTGCAGTAAAAAGTACAAATTGGCCTGTTGTGGAGTAAAAGTATTATAATTGTGCTTTGTTTAACCTGTAAAAAAAAAGCATAAAGTATAAAGTAACGGTTATGCATAATTGCGACCGAAGGTCGCAGTATACCATGGAAATGTCGCAGCTTGTCTCCGTCTGTCTGTGTCAGTCATTCAGTCAGTCAGTACACATTTTTTCAGTCTATTGGTTCCCTTGTCACTGTGACATCACTCTGACATCATGCTCTGATGTCACTGTGCTGTCAGGGGAATCACTCTTAACAGAATGGGTTTGCTGCTCTGACCTCACACTCTGGCTTGATGTTCCTTTTATGCCCATATATTTTATGCCCATATATAGTCGACAATGTGATGTCAGAACATGCCCATATAAGGGCATTCCCAGATCACACTTGCAAATTAATTACATCCTCGTCCGTTTTATGCCCATATATGGAGAACAAAGTCCCAGTGTCATCAATATTAAGGGCATATATGGGAATGCCCATATATGGGCATGTTCTGACATGCCCATATGGGCATTCCCAGATCACACTTGCAAATGAATTACGTCCTTGTCCGTTCTATGCCCATATGGAGATCCCTGTCCCGATGTCATCGATATTAAGGGCATACCTGGGAATGCCCATATTAGGTAGTGCCCATATATGGGCATGTTCTGCCAATCTCAAAAGGCACTGTTGACAACAGGCACTGTTGAGATTGGGTAACTGGTCCGATATACATCACTGGCCAGATAGCCAAGAATTAGCGCGACCTCGCCCTGAGGCGTCTTACAAGTAATGTGTTCCAGGTCTTAATGGGTTAAGTAACTTGAGTAAATGTACTCGGTTACTTTCCAGCCGCTGCGCGGCGTTCATGTCAAGTGGCTGGCGGTGCATGCTAGTGTCCCCGTGTTATTGTAAACAACAAGAGCCGAGGCGGAATTGTGGCGCGTGTTCCAGGCAGCGATGCTGTCAATTTACAGTCTGGGGAGTTAATATAAGATCCTCTCGCGGAGGCGTGATTGATCAAAGCCGGCAGCCGTACATGCGTCGTCATTTTTAATCACGCAAACACTTTGCTCCTTTGTTTCCGTGTTTGGAGGCTTCACGGTAACCTGGTCTGGTAGCCATGGTAACCGTTACAGATTGGTTCAAAGCTACAAAACCCTGTGCTTGAATTAGGAGCGTAATGAGATTTGAGACACCTTACGGTGCGATGCTGAACCTGCCACCACTGATTTATTTAAGACAGTAGTGGTTCTCAAGGTGGGGTCCGGGGGGCCCCTCCAGGTGTGCTTGAGGCGGTAGCAGGGGGTCCCCCCAAGCGAAATGAGTTCATACAGTATGGCATCAAAATCAGTTCAACCACTTTAACCCTAATTTACATTTGCCTGCAACGTGTTGTGGGCTCAAAACATTTCTGAGTGGTGCTGATGATGACGATGACGATGATAGACCCACATGACGTCCCAGGATAGGGACATACAACATCAGTATTTCCAGGATAGGGACATACAACATCAGTATTTAGTATTTGATAGCTTTTTATTTTTTAGCTATTTTACTGACAAAGTATACAAGTCCATTCGTCTGAGGGGTTATTGCCATTCAGAAGATTGACTTCCATTATCCTAAATGGAGGTGTCACCTAAATCTAACCTTAACCATAACCCTAACCTCAGTGGGGGTATTTCTGAATGGGGATGTTTCTAAGTGGGGGTGTTTCTGAATGGAGGTCTCAATCAGAGTCACTCGTCAAAGCCTCATCTCAATGGTTCATGATAGAGGGCGCTTGTGAATGATCCCAGCACCACCGAAGGAGGGTACAGCCAAAAAAAATCACATGATCTCAACAAAACCAAGATGGTTTACTGTCGTTTCCAAAAAATAAAGAGTTAATATCAATGCATTGCTGTTTTGAAATTTTGAAGAAAGCACTATTTTCACTATTTGAAATAATAAATTCATTATATATTTTATAAGGTCGAGTCTCAAGAGTCCCTTGCCATAAATGTAGTGGAAAAGTATAATATTTCTATTTGAAATGTACATGTCAATGTACTTGTAGTGTAGAATGTAGAACGCCATGGATATTACAGTACTCCCAGATGATACCAACATTAAGCCTCTTTGACCTTAGTGACTTACTTACTCTGGAGCACAACGGAACATGTGTATGACTGCACTGTATCCTAAATGCATGCATGCATGCACGCGCACACAGACACACACACACACACACTCACACACAAGCAAAAATAAGCTATATTTTACACCATGGGCTACACTGTCCGTGCCTTCTTTTTTCTTCCCAGCCGTGTGCCTCTGCAGGAGCTTGACCCAAATTCAAACCCCTCTTTCCTACCACAAGAATGCTTAGCTTGTCACGGAGCATTCATAATTAATTCCCGTTGCTTTAACATAAATAAATACATGAAGTCAATTTCACAACCGCTTGGCAACCCCTCTATTTATAGCAGGCGGGCAATGATTTATTAAGATCCTCATCAGGGAGGATCCAAAATGATCTTGTGTGTGAGTTTCTCCCCATTTAGACAAAAAAAGCTGGCTGTTGAGGATGATTCTCATAATTATACCCACCAGGGATATATTTACCGCAAATGGCAATCTACTCTGGTATGGTGAGCACCACGACGGCATGGAGATGAAGCACTTGATTCGGTAAAGTGACGATAAGCTTTCCAATGCTGCTCAGCAGGGGCGTGACAGGGGGGGGGGGGGGGGTAGTGGAACTGAGTTACTAGGGCCCAAGGTGGAGGAGCCTTAATTATTTTATACTTTAGTTATTGAAAAATAGCAGATCTCCAAGCTCAAATCGCGGCACAGAGTGCAGCGCTGCGAGCTTATAGATCTGCTATTTTTGTAAAGTCGTGAAAATGTGTGCAAATCTTTGAATATATGTATTTTTTAAGCGAACATTTGTAACTAAAATGTTGCTTCTGGGGGGGTCCCTTGAGATGGGGCTCCGTGGCCAAATACATATAATTTTGGGGGTCCGTCACATGTTTGAGCACCACTGACATAGAAACATAGGTTTTTCAAAAAACCTTAGAAGGATTTGAAATATTCATTTCATGTTTTTTTCAAAAATAGCAGATCTACAAGCTCGCAGTGCGGCACTCGGTGCCGTACTGTGAGCTTGTATATCTGCTATTTTTCAATCGTTAAATCACAAAATAACGTGTAATAATGCGTTCCCAGTCTAAATAGGTTAAACCCCCTTCCCCTATGAAGAACATTCTGGGGGGGGCCGGCAGTGAATCCTTGTACCCAGAATGTGGTGCGATACCCCTGCTGCTCGGTGCTCAGTGCAGAGCAGAGAAGAGCTTTTCAATAATGGATTGTGGGAATTTTTTGTGCAGTGTCCTCCTCTCCTCCACCGGTCCGGGGTGTATCCGGTTGTTTGGGGTGGCCTACTTTACTGAAAGCTGGCTCAGGATCATGAATAGCCGTGTGTCTGCTGGGCTGCTGCAGAGTGCTGAGCCACGCGGCGTCACCTCATGAATGGGCCCGGCGCCCATTCTCTCTGATTGGCACTGGCGCTCTCTACTGAAAGACGAGTAAAATGCCATGGACCCCCTGGAAATTACAGGAGGTAGAGTGACGGTTGTCATTGAAGAAGGAAAGAGGGGGTGACATGCACTGGCATGACCCTGCTGTGCTCAAACATCTGTGTGGGGGGGGGGGGGGGGTGCTCACTTATTTAACAGTGGAAATGATGCATCTGTATGGGGAAGGAATCCACTGCTATTTTGCAGACAAGTTACAGTACAGCACAGGCACATGCACACATAGACATCAAAAGGGGCTTGAGCCCCTGCTCTTTTATCCGTCTGTAAAAAGTGCCCTCTCCAGACGATGAATGTAGTTTTACTAGGGTGAAAGAAATGCAAATGCCCCCTTTCCATGCCATACCTGAAGCAGGCATTGACACTAAGGCTTGCCCACCTGCCCTCGGCAGGTAAATAAAACGTCAGGGCAGGTGAAGTTGGCTTTCAGGTTGCCCGACAGGGCAAGTGCTCATTTGAGAGGGGACACAAATGTCTATAAACACAACACGAGATATCTGTCTAAACACCTGAACGTGGCCAGTGCGCTGTGTCTTCTGGTCTGTGGAATGTAAAATAAGAGCACTATTTACCTATAATGTGCTGTTTTTACTGTTGCTACATTTAAAAATAGTGTGAAACCATAGACATATTCAATCATAGCTAAAGTATTTGGTATTTGGATTTGGAGGTATTGAGGTATGACATTTTATCGCACAGCCCCAGAAAGTAAAGAAATAAGTGTTAAATTGAGCGGTAATTAAAATCGTACCTATCATTTTATAATGGACAATTTACTTTTCGGGCAAGTGGGCATTACCTTCGGGCAAGTAGAACATGACCTGTACTTGCCCGATGGGCAAGTGCCTCTGAGACCTTAGTGTCAACCCCTGCCTGAAGGCAGCATTCAAGAGAATTGCCTTGTCCAAAATCTCCTGAACTTGAATGCAGCATCTTATGTTGAAAGAATTGCCCAGTCTGTGTAGAAATCCAAATGCCGTAAGCCACATCTCCAGTATTGACTTAATAATGGTTAGTTCGATAGTTGGGGCCCTAGACTGACTAAATTAAGTTTGCCTAACAACAAACTATCACATACCAATCGTCCCTCTTGGCTATGGGATGTACAGTATAAGTACATTTTTCTTATTATTTGTAGGGCAATTGAGTGCGAGTACAGGCATTTGCCCCATAAAGATACAGTACTGTATGTGCAAAACTGAAAATAATTTACTAGCACAAGCACAGTGTGCGAGTTAAGATTACAACCTGCCCACTGAAATCTCTTCAATCCAAATTAGAAGTGAATTTGTTCAAAGTAATTCCAACTTTCTTCTAATCAGTGTCCTCTATCATAACCCATCCCCATCACCACTTATTTGCATAATTGCAAGCAATCCTAAAACGATTATTGTCATCGGTTTGTATAGTTGTAATTGTGTATTTCCTCTGGACTGCACACCTGAGAGAGATAGAGCGAGGGAGACAGAGACAGAGAGAGAGAGAGAAGCACTACTTGCTAGCACTTTACAAAAACACTTATTTTTCTTACAGTCTATTAAGGCACTCATTTCTGGAACGGAACATGACGATTGATGAGATAATTTGACAGCCATTCTATTATTCAGAGTGGAGGATAAACAGTAGCTCCAGTAAGGAGTTTTGAGCCGACACGATGTGAGTTTGGAAGAACCCTCTCAGCCCCATCAGTCCCGTCAGATCTAAACTCTCAGAGCGCTTCATAAACGCTCCCGCCATACCATATACACAGTACAGAACTGACATATCCGATTTAACTTGTATCCCGCTGTTAGCTCCGCCGTTTTAGTTCTTGAGTATTTCTTTATTAACTTGTCTTCCATCGTCTTCCTCATTCCCTGTCAACAAACATATCCTCACATTCCTCGCTCCCTTGCATCACAACCCAAGTTAAAATATTGTTCGTTAATGCAATTGTCCAAACCACCGATTCATACAGTATATACTGTAGGGATAAAAGGTACAAGGACAGACAGATACAGAGATCTCAATATATGGGCAATAAAGGTACTGTACACAGAGAGACAGGTATAACTGGTATTGCATAAATGGGGGGAACATGCATTCCCTAGGACAGTAGGACAGTACCCAACCGGTCTAGTTTAATACAATAATTAACAATTAATTTTAGTATTAGAACAGGGTTTTTTGAAAATATGTAAAAAAAAAATAATAATGTTTTTGCGCCGTTGTGAAACAACATATACAATTTAAATGATTAGGAAAATAATCGATAGTTGCAGCCCTAGACTAAATTAAGTTACACCTGTTGTCGGGTTGGCCTAACTATCAATGAACTAGCCAATAGCATAGCAATCGTCTCGCTATAGTCTATCCCTTTGAAAACATTTCAAATAATTTGTAAATAAATTGAGTGCGGTATTTCACAGGCCTTTGACCCTAAAGATAGATACAGTACTTTAGTTGTGCAAAACTGAAAATAATTGACTAGTACAAGCAGTGTGCGAGTAAAGATTACAACCTGCCCACTGAAATCTCTTCAATCCAAATTAGAAGTGAATTTGTTCAAAGTAATTCCAAAAACGATTATTGTCATCTGTTTGCATAGTTGTAATTGTGTATTCCCTCTGGACAGCACCTGAGACAATGAGAGATTCTGAGAGAGAGAGCAAACACTACTTTACAAAAACACTTATTTCTTTAGTCTATTAAGGCACTAATTTCTAAAAGAACATGACGATTGATAAGATGACAGCCATTATTTTTCAGAGTGGAGGATAAACAGTAGCTCCAGTAGGGAGTTTTGAGCCGATACTATTTGAGTTACGAAGAACTCTCTCAGCCCCATCAGTCAGATCTAAAGCGCTCAGAGCACTTCATAAACGCTCCAGCCATACCATATACACAGCACAGAACTGACATATCTGTTTTAACTTGTATCCCGCTGTTAGCTCTGCCGTTTTAGTTTTCGAATATTTCTTCTCAACTTGTCTTCCGTTGTCTTCCCCATTCCCTGTCAAAAAAACGTATCCCCGCATTCCTCCCTTGCATCACAACCCAAGTTGTGATGCCTGGAGCAATCTACTTAAAGGTATATCATCTCCATGTCCATAACTGTTACTCTTCAGGATCCAAATTCAAAAGCATCAAAAGTACCAGATCTACAAGCTCAAATGCGCCGCTTTGCGCCGCGTTTCGAGCTTGTGGATCTGCTACTTTTAGTATGATCAAGTATAGTGGGAGTGTTTCAGGCAAAAATCGTGCACTTTATGAAAGAAGCATGAAATTTGGCACACAGTTAGAACATGCCATATGGAAAATCTTTGGCTATAGGGGCATCGCAGATTTGTCTTGGGAAACTTGTGGGAGCCAATCAAAGTTGGGCTCTCATAGACTTTACTATAGAGTAAAATAATACAAAAAATAAATATGCTTTAAGTAGCATGTGAGGGGTCAAACTAGGTGTTTTTCGGGATTTTGAATCCAATGCAAGCATTTGTTTTGCACGAAAAACATTCCTTTCCGAGAAACGGCCACCACAAAACTGTTGAAAAGTGATGACTCATCACTAAACCATACTTTTATCACTTATATGGGGTCCGTTTTTAGCCCAAGGAATGGTTTTCCTGCAAAATAAATGTTTGCATTGGATTCAGAATCCCGAAAAACACCTAGTTTGACCCCTCACATGCTACTTAAAGCATATTTATTTTTTGTATTATTTTACTCTATAGTAAAGTCTATGAGAGCCCAACTTTGATTGGCTCCCACAAGTTTCCCAAGACAAATCTGCGATGCCCCTATAGCCAAAAATGTTCCATATGGCATGTTCTAACTGTGTGCCAAATGTCATGCTTCTTTCATAAAGTGCACGATTCCATCAAAATACTGCCCGAAACGCCTGCACTAGTAGGCAGTGGTAAAAAGTACTCACATTAAAGGATTAAAAAAAAAATGTAAGTATCAATACTGCATTGTATAAATACTCTGTTACAAGTAAAAGTCTATATTTAAACATTTACTTGAGTAAAAGTACAAAAGTATTGGTATCAAAATGTACTTAAGGTACTCATTGTGCACAATGTACCATTTCAAGTTTTCAAATGTACAAGGCTCTTTTGAAAATAGCAGATCTACAGGATCACAATGTGTCACATAGCGACGCATTGTGAGCTTGTAGATCGGCTATTTGGCCAAATGGCCAAAATGTATATACAGTAGGGTTGAAGTGGTTAGTGTTTGTTCATCAAAATCTACAAAGTAGTAGTAGTCCATTTATGAAGACAGGGGCATCTCAGAAGACAGGGGCATCTCAAAGAAAACAGCCCAAACTCCCCATCGAGTGAAATAGTTTGCGGGAGAGACAGCAGGATTAGCAGCTGTCATGCAATTTCATGGGCGAAATCCCTTTGGCTGCTAAGAAACTGGACGTGAAAATGGACCTTGCCAAACATCGCCAGTCACCGCTAATGTAACCTGGCAGCCTTGTCCGTATTGAAGAAGTTCAAGTGAGTACGTGGACCGTCTTACAAGGCCCTAAGTGGTTTCTAGACATGTTCCGATGTGCAACATTAATGAGTCTGACTTGTCCTTTGATGGTCAAGTGACTAAGGTTGTACAATCATACCTCTGCCAACGGAGAAGAAACTAAAATTAAGTTATTCTTTATCACATTTGCAGACCTTGGAAAGGTCATTCATGCTTTAATTTCTGCACACGTAAGGTTACTGCAACTCTGAGTACTGTACACTGGTGCACAGTAAAAAAAAAAAAATCACACCCGTGTGAACTGAGCGGTGGTCGTGGAGGCTGTGCAACAGCACTACTGGGTGGGTGCAGCGGGGTTAGTGTGCTTTACAATGCTGTAGTTTCTTCACACACTCTAATTTATTTGACCCTAAAACATTCAGTTTGTTAATAATAATAATAATAATACTTGACCACACATGCTGACCCACCCTTCCCCCCTGTGTGTGTGTGTGTGTGTGTGTGTGTGTGTGTGTGTGTGTGTGTGTGTGTGTGTGTGTGTGTGTGTGTGTGAGAGAACAACAGCGCCCCTCCCTTAACATGTGTGGTCAGAAAAGGTACTGCAGCCTTGAGGCTACATACAGACACGGACGGACGGCCGGACGGCCGGACACACACACGGCCACGTATAGGAGACGGTGTGACCACCGCTCAAAAAAAAAAAGGCTATCTTGGACGCTGATGGCCAAGTGGCTCTGATGCCAGATAGTCAGGGGTCATCTCCATGCTGGCTTGTGTTGGGTTGGGTTTTTTGCCATGGATATACAAAATGAGTGGACAATAATATTACCAGAAATACATAAAGATACATAAATCATATTACGGTAATAAAGAATAAGTAATCCACAGATAAGCAATGCTACATGCCGGTTTCCCAGAGTGCCAGGTGAGACAGTTACTCTCAGCTGGTTACTCTCAACTTAAAACCTGCCGTTTCTATTTTTGGAAAGTACCAACATAACCCACTAAGACGTGAGGCCGACAATTTGAGAAGTTAATCAGATGATTAACTTTATGTGCAACATTGTTTTCCCACTCAACAGTAAACAAACCAACACAAAGTGTAAGTGGATAGAGGGTATATGTACATTTCTGTGACAGTGACAATTTAAGGACTTTTCAATACCTCTGAAATGACAAATTATACATTGGCCAAATTGTCAAATATTAAAGGCAGAAATTGTGAAAATAGCCGATCTACATGCTCACAGCGCCTCGCAACGCGAGGCTTTGTGAGCATGTAGATCTGCTATTTTCACAATAGAACTGTGTTATACAAAATGTATTTCCTCAGCTCTTATTGTTCGTCAGGGTGTGGGGGTCCCCAGATAAAATATGATTATTTTGGGGGTCGCGGCCTGAAAAGGTTGAGAAACACTGCTCTACATCAGTAGTTCTCAAGTCTTTTCGTGCCAAGGACCCCCATCTGAAACTGTTTCCTGCCAGGGACCCCCAGAGGAAAAGATTTGTGTTAGAAAAATGTCTTGGGGCGCCCGCTGTCCTAGTGGTTCAGGCGCATACCACATAGGCTCTGATGCCTGACAGCGTGTCGCGGGTTTGAATCCCGATCCCGCGTGTCACTTCCAATCTCTCTCCCCATTTCCTGTCAATCTACACAGTATATACATGGTTCAAGTGGTTAAACCTTCAGTAGTGTTGCTGAGCAGACTGGAGCTCGTGCAGGTGCAGGGAAGATGTTGTTTTACTCTGTGATCTTTTTTTGTTAGCGTTTTCGCATGGCTTCACCTCATGTGCACGGATGGGTGAATAAGAGAGAGAGAGAGAGAGAGAGAGAGAGAGAGAGAGAGAAAGGGGGGGGGTAGTCACAGGTGTGGGAAATAAGGCCAGCTTAAATAGCACCAAGTTAAAGGGATCTCAGTCGATGCGGTCACAGTGTGGGCTACAACAACATAAGGTCAATCTGCTATATCTGGATTTGACGATCGGCATCGACAGCCACCCTGGTGTCCCATCATCAGATGTTCCCCCGATCGTTCAATAATTCATGACCTCGAGTGGGGAAAGATAATTAAACTCTGTCTGGGCGGAACTACAGTTTCCACACACATAATCTTACACACAGACGCGCACACATGCGCACGCACGCACGCATGCTGATACCACATGGAAACTCAAAATTGCCCCTCGCCGACCTACAATGACTTTACACGATATTGATATTACTGCACATGTTATTACAAGATAGGATTATGTTTAATACTCAGCAATATAACATTGTGCTAATGAGTTATCATTAAAGTTGCAGTGAGTGGTTTTCTTTCATTAAAATAAGTGTTAAATAGCATCCCTATTCTGGGGAAAACATTCAACAAGGCAGTCCCTTTAAGTATGGCTTCCTCATTCACTTGATCACTGCTTCTAAATGCTGTTACCCACTGCTGATGCAGCTGCATAGCTTCCCCTCCACCACCCCAGCTTCCACCGTTCTGGTTCTTGCTAGAGTCTTGCATGTTGCTTTTAACCTTACTGACAGGAGCTTCTCAGTAGTGATTGGGGAGGTGTCATCTTCTCAGGTCCCCCTGTCCTGTGGTGTCCCCCAGGGTTCAATTCTGGGCCCACTCCTCTTCTCAATCTACATGCTCCCACTCGGCCATATTATTAGAAACCACAATATAAATTCCACTGTTATGCAGATGAACTCCCAGTTATAAATACCACTTAAACACAACCACGCAGGCAATATCTCCAGGATCCTTGCCTGTCTTTCAGACATAAAGTGCTGGATGTCCCAAAATGTCCTCTAACTAAACAAGTCAAAATCTGAGATCCTCCTATTCGGCCCACCAGATTCCACCCTTTCCATTCAGACACAGCTAGGCAGCTTATCGAACAATGTAAAAAACACAGCCCGCAACCTGGGGGTGTGGTTCGATTCGAAGTGACTAAAGTAGTTCAGTCCTGCTTCTTCCAGTTGAGAAACATCTCCAGAATTAAATCATTACTCACCTTTACAGACCTTGAGAAATTAAATGCATTCATCACTTCACATCTAGACTATTGTAACTCCCTGTATTCCGGACTCCCAAAAAAAAGGCCATCTCTCGCCTCCAACTCATACAAAATTCAGCAGCTAGACTACTCACCAACACCAGGAGGCGTGACCACATCACACCAGTCCTGGCCTGCAGCTGCACTGGCTGCCAGTGAGTTTTAGAATTGATTTAAAGTGTTTACTTACAACTTTTAAAGCCCTGCGAGGCCTGGCCCCCAGTTACATTTTAGAAATGCAGAAACCATATAGGCCAGTGCGCCCTCTTAGGTCGTCAGATAGGGGTCTCCTGACTCCATTTACAGCTAACCTTGTCACCAGGGGTGATCGGGCCTTCACAGCCCAGGCACCTCGCCTATGGAATGCCCAGGAACTGAGGGACGCAAACTCAGTAACATCTTTTAAAACACTTCTGAATACCTACCTCTACACCAAGGCCTTCCCCTAGATTACTTGATTATTGTTTATTGTTTTTATTGTAATTTTTATTATTCTTTTTGCTGTAATGATTCTATTGCTGCTTATTTGATGCACTGTATTTTATTTGCCACTGTAAAGCACTTTGTAACATTGTTTCGAAAAGGGCTTTATAAATAAAGTTTATTATCATTTATTATTTAAATATTGGTAGTTAAGGTTTTTTTGGAGGGGGGGGGGGGGGCACGGTGGCGTTGTCGGTAGCACTGTCAGCTCACACCCTAAGTGGGGTTGGCTAAAGGGCCTTTCTGTGTGGAGTTTGCATGTTCTCCCCGTGTCTCCAAGGGTAGGTACCCTCACAAAAAAACATACAGTAATCCTGGTCTCTATACTGCCTCCCCCTGGCCAGCCGGGGCGCCTGATGGAGGGGAAAGGAACTGGTTGGAATAACGTGTTCCTTCCACGCGCTACATCCAGCCAGGGAATATCTCCCCTGTCAGGTGAAAAGAAGCCGCTTGGACTACTCATGCATAGAAGGTCAGTCTGTTGCTCTCACAGTTATAAAAAATCACACTTGTGTGAACTGAGCGGTGGAGGCTGTGTGTGTGTGTGTGCGTGCGTGCGTGCGTGCGTGCGTGCGTGCGTGCGTGCGTGCGTGCGTGCGTGCGTGCGTGCGTGCGTGCGTGTGTGTGTGTGTGTGAATGTGAGTGTGAGTGTGCCCTCTCCTGAACAACAGTGCCCATCCCTTAACATGTGTGGTCAGAAAAGGTATTGCAGGCTACATACAGATTCAGGCTACATACAGACAGACAGACAGACACACATACATACACGGATACACACACGGCCACGCTATGGAGACGGTGTGACCACCGCTCAAGAAGCTAGATACCTCATCCGCCGCTGCAGTTCGTTGGCGCGACAGGTAAAACAGGACTGGCGGAAGTGCGGAACTGTGGAAGGCACTCTGCCCCCTACAGTGGGAAAGAGGGAGTCCCGCATCTGATTGGCCTACCGAGCATCCCATTCTGTGACGCACAAGGAAGCGTCCTTCAGAATTCCGGAAGCTTGCCAGTCCTCTTTTACCAACACAACACCCCAGAGCCGGAGGAGGCGTCTACCTTTTTATGTCTATGGTTGCTCTCCCCAGGTTGGCAGAGGGAGTGTAGCGCCCAGGATTACATTAGATAATTGGCACTGGGTGAAAAATGGGTTGCAAAATCGTGGGGTAAAAATGTAAAGTAAAAAAAAAAGGTTCGCGTTTTTTTGGGGGTTGTTTCTAATTGTAGTTGCTTATTTGGGCTAGCTTCCTAATGTTGTTTAAATGAGTCATAAAAAAAGATTCTTTTGAAAAAGATCTGCTATTTTCAAATAGCTGATGTAATAGTTTTAAAGTGGTAAAACCGATGCTATATTAACTCATTTGACTGGGGCACCACCCTGTGTGTGTGATCCTGCTGCGACCTAGTCGCTTCTTTTAGCCGCACTGTTGACCTGGACACTTGTTTCTTTCCCTAAATTCAGTATGGCTCAAAGGCCATGCTGAAAAGTAACGGGCTGCATGTGAGTCAAGTTAAGGGGGAGCGACACAACGCCTGTTTTACCACATTGCACTGCTTCATTTGTCAATTAATAGGCACTGGAGCTCATGAATCCAAATAAGTCAGGTTGACGTAAAAGTAGTATTTGTTTTGTTTTATAATGAGACTTTGAGTACAGAGAAGCGCTGTATAAATTGGATGTATTATTTAGTCATGAAAAAAAAAATCTAATTTGGATTTCCCCAGATGTATAGGCTCACTGATGCAAGACTACAATATCACAGTCACTTTGGTTGTGTGAAGCAGGCAGCACTTACAGCTAGACGACAACATCATATCGGCTAGAAAACTATAACCACTATCTCATTTTTTTTTTTTACTTTCATTAAAGTGCTCCCTGAATATTAAGCCATGTAGGCTTTGCTATGTTATAATAACCCTCTTTAACCAAAATATACTATTTAAAACGCTTGCAATATATTCCTTTGAGAGAAAAAAAGTTATATCTTCAACCCATGGGGGGAGCCATTGCACTGTTCGTCGCATGCAGTGATGACATAGACAATGCATTTTGGCTAGACGGGCCCATTTAAAATGGTGGTGTAAACAAGTTTTAGATGTTGAATTAAACACTTACAGGCACAGCAAAACATCCTACTTGATATGAACAGAACAGAAAAGCACCACACTACTAACTACAGTTAATCTGAGCTTCAAGACAATGTTTTAAATATTGTAAAGAGAACGTTGTTTTGACGTTCCATATTAACCCTATGGGCCCGACCAGCCAAAATGCATTGTCTACGTCATCACTGCATGCGACGAACAGTGCAATGGCTCCCCCCATGGGTTGAAGATTTTTTTTCTCTCAAAGGAATATATTGCAAGTGTTTTAAATAGTATATTTTGGTTAAAGAGGGTTATTATAACATATCAAGGCCTACATGGCTTAATATTCAGGGATCACTTTAAGGCATAAACATATTCCACGGTAATATACAAACGCAAAGGACCTTGGGCCCGATTCATCTGGTCGTAAATATAGTGTAAATAAAGTGACTAAATCTGGCTTAAATTTCTGTTTTACCTTCTAAATCCCTGAAAAAAACCCATCTGACCCCTAACTTGTGAATTGTCCTAAATGCCGGTAAGATTAAGATATGGGTGTAATTTGGCCCTAAAGTGCTTGATGAATCGGCCCCGTTGTCTAGCCAAGACAGCACAAACGCGCGACTCCTCACTCTTGGTGAACTTAATACTTTTGTGCTCTTATGCAAGGAGGTATAATAAACACACATGGAGTTATGAAGCAGAGAGGAAGGCACTGGAGCAACTCTGATTAACTTAATGCCCTTATTTTTTTTATTAAGGTGTGTAAAATACTCTGGAATGAGTGCCATTCCAGTGTACTTTGCACCCTAATAAAAAGGCAGATAACTTGCCAGTGAGTTAATCCGAGTTGCTTCAGCGCCTTCCTTTTTCTACCTCGTGCTGCCATTGTCCTGTTTCTGTGACACATTGGGCCTGCCAAACTTCACCCGGGCGCAGGGGTGTCGCACCGAATTCTGGGCCCTGGGTACTTTAACACAAACTCTGCCATCAAAATACCCCTTTGTACCCCTCTCTGCCATGCCCGTAGAACCCGTAAATGTAATAAAAATTAATTAAAAAACATTTTTTTTTATCGAAGCGCAACTAAAATAGGCCGGAACTAATGCTCCGTGATCGGTTTCTACACGGACACATTATTGAGCGGACCACTTTAACATTGGAGTCCCTGAACCGGAAGCGGAAGTCCGTCCTCTATTTTGGCCCAGCTTACTGTCTGAGCTCCGTGGCTTACAGATGGAGAACTTATTGATCAATTGAAAAAGTTTCAACGGATTTGAGAAGCTGATGGAATACGCGAACACACAAGCAGTGTCCGATCACGCACGATGGGAACTGGACGAGCGCCCACGTTAACAGGTAGGACTCGGAGAAGCCGGCAGTGAAAGACATAGAGAAATTAACGGGCTTTACGGCCGTAAACTACAAATGAGTTAACTATTGAAAAATAGCAGATCTACAAGCTCACAGCGCGGCAACACGCTGCGAGCTCGTAGATCTGCTATTTTTTTTTTATCGGGAAAATGTGTGCAAGTCTTTGAATAATAATTTCAAATCCTTTTAAGGTTTTTTGAAAAACCTATGTTTCTATGTCGGTGGTGCTCAAACCTTTTCGTGTGAAGGACCCCCAAAATGTTGGCCACGGAACCCCATCTCAAAATATTTAGTTCAAGGGACCCCCCAGAAGCAAAATTTGAGTTACAAATGTTCGCTTAAAAAATACACATATTCAAAGATTTGCACACATTTTTACGACTTTTCAAAAATAGCAGATCTACAAGCTCGCAGCACGGCACCGATCGAGTGCCATGCTGCGAGCTTGTAGATCTGCTATTTCAATAGCTAAAGCATAAAATAATTCCACCTTGTGCCCTTGTAACTCAGTCCCACTTTTCCCCCCTTGTGACGCCCCTGCCTGTGACACACAGGGCCTGCCAAACTTCACCCGGGGCGATACGCGCGGCGGAACTCCCAATCTTCTTGACACATGGGAGTTAGTTATATTTGAAACTACAGCCTGCTATAGTTTGACACGCAGAGCAGAAGGGAACACAAATCCAAGAAGACAGCTTCATTCTGTCGCTGACCGCCGACAGGAACCCTCGTCGCAACGCCCGTCATGCTTGTTTCACATCATGGTTCTCAGGTGACACACTGTGCAGCGGGCAGTGACGGGTGACATCGATTGTTGTGTAGCTTGAAGCGTCCGCCTTTGCACCTGCTTGCGTGAGTATCATGGCCTGAATTTCACCTCGGGCTCTGTAGTGCTTGGTACAATCCGGCGCCATTGGTCCTACTACTATTTTACTACACCCCAACCTGCAGTGCAGGCTCCCCTTGGAGGCGAAAAGATCACTGTTTGAAGGTAGTCCAAAATGTCACGTGTTGCACAGAATCATAACTTGGTTTCATCCACTGTCTGCCTGTATGTTCTCAATGTGATATCAGTCCAACTTCAAGCCATTAACACCCGAGGCTGATTCTAAATATATCTTCTAAGGTTTACTGAAAAACCTACAGTATGTTGCTGAATCAGTAGTCTCTCGATTACAGACTTCTGCATTGCATTGTGAAAAGAGCTATCGAACTTTTCCTTGACGATGGCTAGCCAGATTGCTAAATCAGTGACGCTCAAACCGTAATGTCAACTACTCCCAAAATTATATGTATTTGGCTGCCGACCCCCATCTCAAAATATATTTTTCCAGGGACCCCCAGAAGCAAAGATGAGTTATTAATGTTTGCTTAAAGTTTGTGCGTGTGTGTGCACGTGTGGGCACTGTGGGGGCATGTACGTGTGTACAGTACATCTTTTGGAAGATGTGCAGTAAAGAAGGAGGACTCCAAGGGTGGAGGGGGGAAATTTGGGAAGCACTTCTTCACAATACTCAGCTTAAGAAGCCGCAGCCTCGAACATAATCTGGATGCCAGTGAGAAATGTTCTCTCTTATCACTAGTGATGGCTGGTGAGCCAGCGTTCTTCCTTATCTATCCAGGCCAACAGTGAAGGCTCCACAAAGGCCGCTCCGTTAAGGATCTGTGGTCTGCATCACTGCTGTATATGTTGTATATTACGGCACATATTTTAATAGCAATATCCTTATGCTTTTACTCAAGTGAAAGCAGCTTTAAAACCATTTAGGCCTAACCGTGTGTCACTTTAGATTGGAACCACTTTAACTATTATTTTATGCTTTATCTATTGAAAAATAGCAGATATACAAGCTCACGGCGCGGCACCGAGTGCCGCGCTGTGAGCTTGTAGATCTGCTATTTTTGAAAAATCATGAACATTTTGTGCAAGTCTTTGAATATTTTCGACCCGATTCTATAAATGTCTTCTAAATCCTTCTTCTAAATCAGTGGTTCTCAAACTTTTTTGGGTCAAGGACCCCAAAAATTACTCAAAATATGTTGTTCCAGGGACCACTCAGAAGCAAATATTATTTGAGTTACAAATATTTGCTTTAAAAAAGATATATTCAAAGACTTGCAAAAAAAAAAGCAAATCTACAAGTATATCTGCTATTTTTCAATAGTTAAAATAATTCAGGGCCTAAATGGGTTTTTTAATACAGGACTTTCCCTTTGTAGTCTACAAAATTCAAAATCGGAGTATACTTCTTCCACCCCTGGGTAGGGAGCTCTATAGCGGTATGCGGCGATAAGTGGAAAGGTACGAGTCAGCATTCAGAAGGAGTTAAGTGCATAAGGAGGAGGGGATAAACACATTACCGGGGCTCGCTAGCCGACTGCGAGGTAACATAATGAACTCCTAATCGCTGCTGAGGGTGTAATTCATCTATGAAATCAGCTGCAAATTGAGATGAGGAAAATCGCTTTCTGATCCATCTCGTGTGGGGGCGGCACTGGCAGGAAGGAGGGCTATCGAACGGCTGCTCGCGCGCCTCTCAAAAGGTTAGGAGTAGCAGCTCTCCTTGTCGGCATCGATATTCCGTCAGCGGAAAACTTCCCCTCGTATCCGTCATTGCAGGCCGCGCACGAGGTGAGCGGCGCACGTGGTGGTGTATGCCTCATGGGGTACCGAGTACAGATAAAAAGGGCATCTGTATTCCGTCCCGTTTGCCGCGCTGCTGATAAGCACAGACGAGCTGCTACTGCCGGGTCAACGGTGGCATGTTCTCAATCAACTCCTATAGGATTCCTCCTGGCACGGTTACACGGCAGAGCACATGCCGGTCAAGAAAGAGAATGTCTTTCAGGTCAATGTTCTATTCATCTGCCCGCGACCCGCGCGTGCACACACACACACACACACACACACACACACACACACACACACACACACACACACACACACACACACACACACACACACACACACACACACACACACACACACACACACACACACACACACACACACACACACACACACACACGCCGCACGCACGCACACACTCCAACTGCTTGTTCTCTTCTGTGTTAACGCCATGAATCCTAGCATCCCTATTATGCAGGGAACGTTTGTTGAAAAGAGCCAATCTACAGTATATACTGTAAGCTCACAATTCGTCGCACAACTCAAACGATCTACAAGCTCGCACATCAGGTATTTTCGGTGGATCCTCGATGGATCCTTGTATGTCCATTGTCCAAAACCGTTCGTTTTGTATTTATCATTTTGAATATTATTTAAACTAGTGAAAATAGACGATCCACAAGCACAAAACGCGTCGCGCCGCTTGTGTGCTTGTAGATCTGCTATTTTCACTAGTTTTGTGCGACAGTCTTGTATGATGAAGCAGGACTTTACTTTACGAAGAAATGTACACATTTGAAACTTGGAGAGGTCCATTTGGTTCCATTTGGAACTAAGATAATGGCACAAAGAGAGGCTTGTGTCCCCGTCATCACCATCATCCTCGTGCATTCCTCGGGCATATTTTGGAAACGGCCATTGTTCAGTGTCTTTCCTCCTCTCCGCCCAATTCTGTTGTTCCCCGCGTCGCTTCTTATGCACATCTGAGCTGGCCGCGCGTGAATTTGAAAGGGAAATCGTTTCAAAAGGAAATGAGCCAATAACTTATACATCCTGAGTGTGTGTGTGTGTGTGTGTGTGTGTGTGTGTGTGTGTGTGTGTGTGTGTGTACATGCACGCGTGCGCACGTGTGTTTACAGCCTAACAGCTTTATGGGCCGCATTTATCCATCTTTTTGGATCAGTCATTTAGGCATTTGCATTTTATGTTTGCATTTCACGCGTGGACGTGTGCGCATGTGTGTGTGTTTGGAAGAGATAAAAAATATAAATAAATATATATAAATAAATAAGTAAACAGCAATAAAGAATGTACGGATGTGGCACAGGAGAAGGGAGATGGAAAGATATATGGATGGATTGTGGGTGCAAGACAGAGAGAGAGAGAGAGAGAGAGAGAGAGAGAGAGAGGTAATGATCGCAATTGACACGGCAAGAGAGATAGTGAGAGAGAGAGAGAGAGAGAGAGAGAGAGAGAGAGAGAGAGAGAGAGAGAGAGATAATGATCGCAATTGACACGGCAAGAGAGATAGTGAGAGAGAGAGAGAGAAAGTCAGACAGACAGACAGACAGACAGACAGACAGACAGACAGACAGACAGACAGAGAGTGATAGACAGTTAGATAGAGACAGACAAAGTGAAAAACAGACAGGCACACACACAGAGAAAAATATAGGCTGATAGAGGGAGAGAGAGAAAGAGAGACACAGCGACAGCGAGAGACAGAGACAAAGAGAGAGAGAGAGAGAGACAGATACAGAGAGAGAGACATGCAGAGATGACTCACCTTCTCGGCAGACTGGGCGGTGCCAAAGAAGATGGGGATGAAAGCCAGCCACACGATGCAGGTGGTGTACATGGTGAAGCCGATGGGCTTGGCCTCGTTGAAGTCCTCCGGCACGTCTCGCGTCTTGATGGCGTAGATGGTGCAGGTGACCATCAGCAGGATGCTGGGAGAAAAGGATACGCTACGGTCAGGATGCTGGGAGAATAGTCTGGCGTGGCCAGACTGTTGACTCCCATGATTTGCAAATGCTCCCGTCATACAGTCTGGGGCAACGGAAGTCTTATGATGAGTATCCGGCATGGGAAGCCTCCTCCCCACTTCTGTTTCGTTTTTAACATTGCACACATTTATCCTAATATAAATAAAAAAATCACACCCGTGTGAAGTGGAGCTGTGTGTGTGTGTGTGTGTGTGTGTGTGTGTGTGTGTGTGGATCATGTGTACCGATTTTTGTGACATTTGAAGAAAATATGTAGGAAAAGGAGCAAAAAGTGTGTTTTGGAGAAAATTCAAGATGGCGGAAAATCTATCATGGCGCAAATGGGCGTGGCCTATATGGGGAGATGCGTCATGACCCAAGGAATCCAGGGAAAAAATATTTTTAATTTTCCGACCTACGGTTCAAGAGTTACAGGCCAAAACGTAAAGTGGGGTGTTATGGCGCCACCATGCGGCCAAATGACACAATTATTTTTCATTTAATCCTTGAAATCATTATGAACCTCCTCTCCAAGTCTTGAAACTCTAGCCCCTATGGTTTGCGAGAGACAAATAATTGAATGTGAGTTTTTGCGATTCCCATTATAAGTCAATGGGGAAAATTAATTCACTAATAAATTAATATCAATTAAACTATAGAACCTTTCTCTTAGAAAAGTAATAGCCCACGATTCCCGAGTAAGCCGGTCGATTTGACATATGGCGCGAGTGTGTGGTGGCAAAACTGTGGGACTAGTGGCGTGCCGAAGTTTAGGAAGTTCAGGCTACATACACACAGACACACACACAGACACACACACACACAGACCCACACAGCCACGTATAGGGAGCCTGTGCTTCACACAGCTCCAAAAATCATCTAAGCATATTTAGCTTGCTGCTTAGCAGAAATTCCATTTTAAACTATATTTTCATGAACGGAAATGCCAGTTTCCATTACTCGCCGTTCAAGAGCTGTATTTCCAGACTATATAGCATTCAGAGATTGTGGAATAGTTGTCTGGCTACGCGAGGCTACTGTGAGAGGGATGCTGTGAGGCAGGAGGCTTCTCAACCTTTTTCTGGACCATTGTCGCCCGACTCGGAAAACCTCAAAAGTGTTTTTTTTTGTGGCCCACCCATGTCACCACTTAACACGGCAGCCGAACGGCAGATCTACAAGCTCACAATGCATTGCAACTCAGGATGCAACGCATTGTGATCTTGTAGAGCATCTATTTTCAATAGATTTTTTATACATTTTATACATTTGAAAACTTGAAAAGGAACATCCTGCATAATGAGTAATTTACTTTATGCTACTTTAAGTACATTTTGATACCAGTACTTGTACTTGTAATAATGATGTTGCTATACTGTACATGGCAACAAGAACCCCAAACGGAGGGGTAAGAAAGGTATACTGTAGTTACGTAATACGGTTCCAGATTTAAATCGGTATAAAAGGTTTTCTTTTTTTGTTAAGAAACAAAGTGAGCACTTTTTCCCACCACTGCCTCCTCTTCCAGCCACAACAAGCCCACCTGTATCCCAGCGAGCAGATGATCTGCAGGTCTGTGATGTCACACTTGAGCATGCCGCGCGCCAGCAGGGGGTTCATGGTCTTGTGCTCGTCGTAGTCCACGATGGTGTTGGGCGGGTCCACGGCGAACCACACCAGCACGCCCAGCAGCTGCACGCAGATGAGGCTGGCGGCGATGGCGATCTGCGAGGTGGGGCTGATGAAGCGCGGCGCCGCAACCGTCTGCTTGCCCCGCTCGAAGATGCGGTAGATGCGGTTGGTCTTGGTGAGCAGCGCCGCGTAGCTGATGCACATGCCCAGGCCCAGGAAGATCCGTCTGGGAAGGAGAGGGAGCAAAACACATGCTGTTGTTGTTGTTGTGGATGCAGAGATCACCAACTGTGGAATAAACTCCCTACAGCGCTAAAACAGGGGTCTTTTTTCAGGGATTTTCAGGCCAAGGGCCCCTTAGTCGAGAGAGAGATGAAGCAGGGACCCCTGCTTCATCTCTACCACAACCCATAGATACCATATTGTTTAGTTTCATCGTTTGACAGCACAATCGTTGGTGTATTTTGGGTACATCTAAATTTGTGTTTCCAGATATTTAACCACTTAAAACGTCAATACTTAATAAACTTGACCTTTCACTCTGTAATTAGTCTGCTCTTTTTCCCCCTCTACACCAAAACTCTTTGCTGGAAATAGCCAATCTACCAGCTCACAACGCCTCGCGGTAGATCTGCTATTTTTGGCTTAGGTTCTCAGAATATGGACGCTAGGGCTCAAAGGGTTAATATAGAAAAGGAGAAAAAAAAGCTTCAATCACACAAAGATTTGGAGGACCCCTGTTGTAATTCTGAAGACCCCCTATGGGTCCCGGACCCCCTGTTTAAGACCCCTGCACTAAGAACAACGGACTCACTCCCTAGCTTCCTCCACGGCCTGAAGACTCACCTCTTCAGACTCCACCTAAGCCCAAAGCACTTACCGTAGCACTCGCCCACCCCCCAATGAACACACGAAAGCTAAACAGCATTTTTTGTTTTTATATAAAGCTTTTTTACTGACTAGGTGCTTGATCTACCTACGTTATTATTGTCTAGATTGATATTTCTATGCATTTGATGTATTGACTGATGTATTGACCTTGCTTTTTGTATTGATGTATTATGACGCATAACCTAAATATACAAAGACATTACTGGCATATTTGACAACTTTATACTTAAAAAAAAGAACATTGATAGTGGAAACAGCGACGCGTTGTGAGCTTGTAGATCGACTGTTTCCACTATTTTTGAAAATGTTTGAAATGTTTATATGACTATTTTTCAACATGGAAACAATTAGGATGATTATGACAAAATAATTGTGATTATGTCAAATAAGCAACACAAGGTTGTTGTTGAGGATGAAATACAGAGATGACCAATGAAGGGTTTTAGAAGGCAGACAGCGTGTGTGTCTGTCTTTTCTTTCAGAGTTGAAGTTAAAATCAAAATGGATCTTTTTGGTGGATACGTCTAGAGGTAATGATGAAACCTGAGCAAAGCTTTTGTTGTGGTCATTGTATTACAACTATCTGTAAACTACTAAAAATGAATGCATTTATTCCTCTCTCTGTATGTCTATTTCCTTTTCTCTTTGTATAACCCGTTTGTACATACTGTATACCGGTACTGTATATATGCTACTTTGATGTGTTTCTGCATCCTTTTCCATATGGTTCCTTGCAGAAGTGCGCTGTGTTTTCTGTTTCATAATGACGTTTATGTTGCGTGTTTAATGCGCCTTTGATGTCCTGTTTTGTAATGGTATGTTTATGCAAAAATGTAAATGCCGTATGATTGACAGTAGTACGACAGCGGCGATATTTAAGTGTTTACTTGATTCTAATTTGTTTGGAACAAAGAATGGAAGCTATAAATTCATTTTAAGTGCATCAGTTTTACGTGACTAAGCCGGGGTAATGCTGATGTTTATTCCATAATGGTATAGACCCTATATTGTTTATGTTCTTCCGTTTGTGTCGTAGCATGACATCAAGTGTGGAATTGAACAATTGGCATTAGGCCTAGTTCATCATTCATTCTGATAAGTTGTTTATGTATAATTCATGTTCTTTGCATGCTGCTTATTGCCAAGCGCTGGCAGAGTGATACATTTCATTGGGAATCGCATGTGTACAATAATTCATGATGCACGCAAGCATAAGGCCTTTGTCAAGGTTGATTGGTTGCTGTAATCATTTCATTTCTGTATCATCGCAGACACAAACACGCACGCACGCACGCACACACACACACACACATACACACAAGCATTGTACTGTACTGTGCTCATTCAAATCTCAGTAAACTGTTTGAACGAGAGAGGTTGTCGGTCCCGTGTTTTTTTTTAACTATAGAGTAGCCAATTCTTTTTTCTCCCCAATTTAGTCGTTATTCCAATTAATTCTTACCCACACACATATTTCTGTTGTCCTTCTTTTGCCCCTCACTAACAGTTATTATACAGTACTTAAAGATGTCATGAAATGTATTTTTAATACATAGCTTAATTTTGAAGTCTTCATCTAAAAGGAAGGTGTGTTGTGCCTCGACCAACTGCTATGGGATCAATGGGAACTAGCTCTGACCGCAGGTGTGAGTTTTGAATCTCACCACCCGACAAAAACCCAGTAATGCAATAAATACAACACTAAAGCGTGCAGAGGAGAGAGAGACTGGAGCTGCATCTTGCTTATGAAGAAGATGCAGTAGCATTGAAAAATCAGTCATTATTTTTTGTACTAGTGTCGAGGAAAATATGGGCATTGTAGTAAAACATTCTAGTTAACAAAAATGTTATTTGATCTATGACAGTCTTGTCATACTATGTGACTATTAGGTGTGACTGTTTCCCGTGGCACGATGCATGAGTGGATCTCCTGCAGCTGTTAATATACTTTTGATATAGCATAGTGATGCGAGTTCCTGTCATTATATATGCCACCTACTATGACTTTGTTGTGAGTTGTCTGTGTTATGCAGCAGTTAGATCTGGCAGTTTCAAAGACTGTCTCTTCCCCACCTATGTTGAAGGAGGGATCACTGTGGACTATAAGGACTGATGTATTTTAGAGTTGGGGGAACATGGGGGAGGTCTGTATCCAGGCATAAGGCTGTGAGGGCAGACAAGGCTTGAGACTTGAGTTGCATATGCTGTATTATGGACTTGTTGCTATTGCCTCTAAATAAACCTGGACATGCTGCTACTCATCTTGGAATGGACTTCATATTTCTCCTTAACACTAGCACCCGAATAAAAGGCTTTAATTGTCCGAGCTGCTCCAGTGTCTCTCTCCTCTGCCGTAGAAATATAAAAAATAAAATAAAACTAAACTAGCAAACCTGAATCAAAACTAAACCAAAATTGAAAACCCCCAAAAAAGAGAACATGCCAGAAGGAGCAGTCAGACATACCTGAAGGAGCAGACGCCCACGTCGGGCTTGGCGATCATGAGGAAGGTGATGATGTAGCAGAGGAAGATACCCGTCAGCAGCACGTAGCTCAGCTCGCGGCCACACGCCCGCACGATGGGCGTGTCGTTGTGGCGCACGAAGGTGGCCACCACGAAGATGGTGGCCACGATGCCCAGCATGGCAAGGAAGACGGGGATGACGGCCCAGGGCGAGTGCCACTCCAGCTTGACCACGGGGATGGGCTGGCACGCCGTGCGGTTGGCGTTGGGGCGCAGGTTGTAGGCGCACAGGCGGCACGAGGTCTCGTCGTGACGGTACTGGTAGCCGTCGCACAGCTCGCAGTGCCAGCAGCACGGCACACCTGTGAGAGCGGCGGAAAGTGAATAGTCATTAGAGCATACATGGGCAACTGGCGGCCCCACCTTCACTTAATGCGGCCCGCAGGTTAATACCGGAATACTGATATATTATTGATTTCAGCTATTACAATTCCTAACATGACCTGGTTTAATTCCGTCAGACTAAATTAGTAGCTTAATGACTAAAGTAAAGTAGTATTTATTTATTTATTTTTATGTCCAATGTATTTGTATTTAACACTTATGTTGCAATGATTTTTTCTCTTCAATGTCCCACGATGCCATGGTCTCCATAGATCTCCATGTAATTTATAGTGCACGGATTGTGCACGCCCATGCCTAGATGATGCACCACGTGTGTAGATGCTGTTCACAGCTTTCAAACAAAAAAAATCCGCTTGGAAATCCGTTCAGGCATTCATGATTTATGAGCCATTATGTTTTCTTCAGATGTAAACAAACATGGCTGCCATCTTTGAAAGAATGGGTTGGTATGGGGGTTAAACATGCAATTTCGCGATCGCGATCATGCCTAACACATTTCTGGAGGTCCCAAAAAAGTTTTTGAAAAAAAAAAAAAATGATTTTTTATTTTATTTTTATTTTTTTCAAAAACGGCCCAAACTCGGGAAACTCGGGGTTGGCACAGCAGTAGTACCAATACAAACTCGGGAAACTCAGGGTTGGCACCATATGTGTTAAGTTCATAAAGTTAACATGAGTATATAACTAAATGTGTTTTAAATTAAATCAAAGTGTTACATTTCAGTATTCCAATTAAAAAAAAACAAAAAATAATTCAGGATTCCAATTCAAAAGAAGCAAAAATAGCCGATCTACAAGCTGAGCTTGTAGATCTGCTATTTTTGCTTCTTTTGTATGAGATAGTAGACTGACAAAGTAGGACGTAGCACTATGCAATGTGGCCCTCTGGAGTGAAGGTGGAAATATAGTGGCCCTCGCCATCATCAAAGTTGCCCACCCCTGCATTAGAGGGTATGTGCATGCATAAAGTCAATGGCAAGTCGAGTGGCAAGTTGAGTGATAAAGTGAGTGGCCAATTGAGTTTAACCCTCTATAATGTACCATTTACTAAAATGTATTTTGGCAGGCATTATGGCATCATAATGCCTGATTTTACACTTGGTTGCATGCTTAAAGTAGCTGATCTACAAGCTCACGGTGCGCTGAAAGCTTGTAGATCTACTATTTTCAGAGCATAACCACTCATAAAATGACTCGTCTTTTAGTTCTACTGGATCTCTTCTCCACTAGTCCCTCCCTAACATTTCAGTCTAGTTTTTATTTGTTGGCCAAACTAAATATATTTGCTGTAGTCATAGTTTTAGTCTTCACAGCTTAGTTTTTATTCACTTTTCCTCAAAACCGATTTAGACTCAAGTTAAGTACTGCAGGCAACGTGCACTGCAGGCAACGTGGACGCATAGACATCAAAGGTAGAGCTTGAGCCCCTGCCCTCACCAGACCATGAATGCATGCATGTACTGTGGTCAAAGAAAAATGCAAATGCCTCCTTTCCCAGCCATACCCAAAGGCAGCAGAGGATTGCCTTTTCCGGACTCTCTCCTGAACTTGAATGAAGCTATTTCATGTTGAGAAGAAATGCCCTCTGTGTAGTAATCCATGGCGCATGCCACATCTCCAGTAAATAATTGATTATATCCACCTGTTTCCGCGGGAGTTTACTGGAGATTATTTGGACCTGTTTGGACCACACTTCCGGTTTAACAGCAGACATACAAGCTCACGTCGCGTCGCAGATGCAACCGTTGTGAGCGTGTAAATCACACTCGGCTGCGGCGCCGGAAGCTCGGTACAGCGTCTGCGCAATGCACTATGGGGCGTTGGAAACTCGTGGATACATAGAGGTGTCGCGCAACGGCAATATCCGATCTACTGTACAAGCTTGTAAGCCAGTAGGTCGGCTACTAACATTAACGTCCCTGAAGCATACGGTACTTGAAGGTCGGTGTGAGTCAGTCACGTGGCTCTCAAACTTTTTCATGTCCAAAATGCATATTTGGCCACAGACCCCCATCTGAAAAGATCTTATGCCACAGACCCCCACAAGAGAAGATTTGAGTTAAACCGTTATCAAAATGATTCACAGTTTTTCACAGATTTGTCAAAAAGGTAAAAAATAGGGGTTGAGTGTGAAACCGTTTTTCTTTTATGCTATATTATCATATTTGTGACTTAAAGTATACTGTATTTTGATGCCAGCCTTTGAATGCAGACATTTTACTTGTGACAGAGTACATCCGCCACCACCGTACCTTTCACTCTCTTCTTCCTCTCGCCATTCTTGCAGGGCAGGCTGCACACGGAGATGGGCGCGTCCTGCTCGCCATCTGGCCACTGGAGGTCCTCCAGCTGAGAGAGAGCGCCCCCCGGAGGACAGGAGGAAACAAGAGGGAGAGAGAGAGAGAAAGAGAGAGAGAGAGAGAGAGAGAGAGAGAGAGAGAGAGAGAGGACACATCAGAAACACATACTGTACTCCCCACAGATCACAAAACACACAAAAAGAGTTTGAAAACATGATCAGGGATCTGACACCAGGGGCCATGTGCGGCCGTCAGGGGCCATGTCAGGGGCCACAGGTGTACCGTTGCTCCGATCTGCACCAAACTTTGCACACACCAAACTTTGCACAGATACTGTTCAGCAAGCTGCCATGAGAATAGTTACACCCAAAAACCTAAACTGCACACATATGGGGCGCTACAGCAGTGTTACTGCAGTGTTTAACACTTCAAAAGGCTATAACTCTGATGTGACCATTGCTCTGATCAGCGCAATGTACGACTAGATTTGAAGCCTTCACATCTTGTAAAGAAAAACTCCCATCTCTGCTGGGTGAAGATCGACAATGTGTAAACAGCAGCGAGATTCATGAGAGGTTGTGACGGGAGAATAATTAATGGAACACAACCTCTAATTAAAGGACTACTAATCATAATGTGTGTTCCTGCATTTATCTGCACCGAGTTGATCTTAGAGCTACTGTAAGCACGAACAGACCAGCCACCATTAACCCATAAAGACTTGAGGCTGACTCTACAAACGCCTTCTAAATTAGTACTTCTCAAAGTGCTTCGTACTTCAAATTTATTCAAGATTTTTCAAAAATGTTATAAAATATCAGATGTACAAGCACACAGCGCGGCACCAAGTCAAGCACTGTGACTTGAGTCACTATATCTGTGCTATTTTTGAGCGGTGCTCCTGGAAGGAGCTCCAGCATCTGGCTTTGTCCAGTTCCCAAAGAATGTACGGTCCCTAACGTAAACTGAAGCATGCCCTACATCTGGCCTAGATATGGCCAACATCTTGGCACAAACGGCTCAAAGTTTGTGCCCAGGGGCACATTGGCCAAGCTAGCGGGACGCTTGATGAAATTAACTCATAAATAGCACCGCTCACTTCACACTAGGTGTGATTTTTGAATAGCCAACGCTAAAATCTAAAATGACACAGATGCTTTCTCTTCTTAATGGATTATGAATATAATAAAAAAAAATCTGTGCTATTTCAAATACATTTGAAAAAGTGCTGCTATTCGTTTCAAAGGCATACCAAGCTGCTACCCCTGCCTACATGTACAGTATAATTATTTCTAACATCAAATGCAAGCAAAGTGACAAATGCTCCGTTTCCACTTTTTGGTTTCATTCCCTTCTGAGTTTTGACAGTTCTTTTTGCCAGACCCATGAAATGGGTAGGCCTACATAAGCAAATGTCGGTCTGTCCCTTTTCTATATAAAGGGTATATATGATGATGACATAATGATGACATGCCTACAAAAGGCATGATGTCATAAATGATGATGACAGACAGGGGGTCTGGCACAACCAGGTTGACCTGGTCTAGTTTCTTCACATTTGCTTTAGCAAACGTGTTTCCTCGTGCCAATAAAGCTCCTTGGAATTGAAGTGAATTGACTTGACTTGAGGAAAAAAGGCAGATGAATGGATGGACGGGTGCAATGGCACCATACAGTAGATATACGATGTCACGTTGATAATGATGAAGTGTCATGACACGCCTCTCGGCGAAAGGCCACGGGTTCACGATAATAAAACCTGATTTATACGTAGTTGTGCTTCCGGCCGTGTCGCACCCTGGAAATAACAGACCTACAGTACGAGCTCCATACAGCATGGGCAGGTTTCTGGTGCTCAATAAAGTCAACCAACGAATTCGCTTCTTGCAAAGGGTTGCCCCGCTGATCAATATAATTAGGGTTGTGCTTGGTCTCCCTCCTCAGACCCACCTTACCGATCATCACCACGAAAGCGTGGGGTGGCTCAAAGTAGCTGATAGAGTACAGCATCTTGCAATGGGGCTGGTGTACAAGATACACTACACCTCCAAGATTCCCATGTACCTGACAAACTACTTCTTAAAGGTCAAGGATGTTCACGATCACAACACCAGAGGCAGCTCCACTAATCATCATCAACGTAGATTTAACACTAAACAAGGCTCTAACTCGTTCTCCTGCTACACCATCAACATGTGGAATCCCTAGCCTCCTTCAAAATTGGTATGAAAAGTCACCTTCAGACAGCTGCTACCCGTGACTTGTAAATAGACTATGCCCCCATGCTCCCCCCCCCCCCCCCCCCCTTTTCTTTTTTCTGCATTTTTTTGTATTTGATGTTATGCTTTTGAAACTGATATTATCCTAGATAAAGTACTATGTTCTATCCGTCTGTCTTTCAATGTTATATGAGATACTTAAAGTGTGGTTCCTGTGGAAATAAGCCTGGGCTTTCTAGGATCTCCTTTTAGTTGACCTTGTACCAGTGATTTGTACTGTCATGAAACTGTACTTTTTGCTATTGCAAACTTCTAATAAATTATTCAATCAATCAATGTGAAGCAGTGGTGTAAAGTAACTAAGTGCATTTACTTAAGACCTGTACTTCAGTACAATATTGAGGAACTTGTACTTTACCTGAGCATTTCCAATTTCCAATACTTTTACTTATACTCCACTACATCTCGGATCCCAATATTATAATTTTACTCCACTACAATTATTTGAAAGGATTAATTACTAGTTGTCAGATAGTTGTAGATTTGGATTATTATTACAAAACTTATATTACATAAACAACTTCAGACCTACAGTATATACATTTCGCCAATATACAAGCTCACAATGTCACTTTAGCGATGCATTGTGAGCTTGTAGATCTGCTATTGGTCTTGTGTTGTCTCTCGTCTCATGATATTCTATTGAAACATTTAGATAGTGTCAAAGGTTACGTCTCACCCAGACAGGATCTGATCGCAAATTTAAAATGTTTCCCCTGAGCAAGCAGGCAAGCTCTATTAGCTCAACGATAAGACATTTCAACACATTTTGTGCGGCAGTCTTGTATGATGAAACAGGGCTTTACTTTACGTATATACAAGGTTTCTGCCCAACAGTGACGATTACAGCATATAATCTGTGCACTTCTTCCAACACTGCAACCAAGTGTGTAAATCAGGCATATAACCTCCAAGATGTCTAAGATGTTGGAACACAATTTGAGCAAAGCCACCACTTGATACTCACGGTTTCCTCTGTCTGCCACGGTGTGAAACACAATGACACTTTCATCAGACATCAAACCATCAGCAGAATGCACGGCAAGGTGGGAACCGCCTAAAAATAGCACCACTGAGCACTTTCCTCCTGTCCTTTTGGTCTAGCGGGACTTGTCTTCTCAATACTTGAAGGTAATTGAAATCACCATGGAAACAAGAGCTCACCTTTCATTCGGCGAAACGAAAACAAAAGAAAGCACACGAGGTGCAACGCACGGCGTCGTTATTGGCATTAATAAAGAACACAGAGAGCCACTGAGCTATGAAATAAGACACTCGTCTAAAGCAAGCGGAGGAAAGATAAACATGAATCAGAGAAGAGAATTCTGAGCAAATATGGAGGAGAATTGGGATTTAGTGCCTACTAGTGTGAACGCTTATCATAGGCATTTCTATTTATAATGTTGTTATTGTCTTCAATCAGACAGAGTGAGTATGTGAGACGCCATGCATTCCAGAAGCCACTAATGTCTTTCTGTCAGTCGGTTGTACTAAGTGGATGATTCTAATCTGCACTCACGTTCATAAGAGGTATGTTCTCACGGATGGCTCTGATAATACTCGTGGCTTAAAGCAGAGATTCTCAGCCTTTGTAAAATGTCGTGAAACGATTTTATCTTCAATCTACTCTAAAATCATCAGTGTCAATCAATCAACTTTGAGAGTGTACACATGGAACAAAAAAAAAATTCAGCAGTAATGTGAACAGGAATAATATTCAATGGCAAGAAATACAAACCCACCGGTAAGGTCCTGTAAGTTCTGATATACGGTGTGTGTGGCCCGCGAGGCCATCTAAAAACAGTCACATCTTGTGCTTAAAACTCAAACAATGCCATCCAGGACAGTAGTATACTCAAAGTAATCCTGCACATTGTGTACTAAATACCTGTCAAGTCACTGAGTGACAATGACAAATATAAGACCTTGTCATCCACGGAGAAAGCAAGTAAATCAGAAGAGTTACACAATGGAAATTGCAGTAACAGCAAGGACTTTTCAGAAAGCTCCATGTGACGAATGATCGTCTGGTCAGGACTGGTTATTTACTGGCCCACAAGATCACAAAACACAGAAAGTCATTTGCTGACACTGAGGGAGAATTCACCACTTAAACCCTCTATCCTGAGTAAAAACTCACCTGAGTTGCAACTGTCCTTGGACCGCTCCCCCCCTCCCCACATCTACACTAAATCTCTTCGCTAAATTTGAAATAGCGGATCTACTAAGCTCACAACATGTCGCTTACAGTAGCTGAGGTTCAAGTTGTTAAAGAGGTGGTGAAATAGTTTTGTACTTTTTCTGTTGTTTTGTATGTGTCTATGGAGTTAATATTACTCTAATAGACCCCAGGTGTGTATTCCCTGTGTATTTTTAAAAACAAATCCTGAAAGTTGAAAGCCTCCGAGTCAAAAATCCCAGTTGAAATACACCGATATAATGACATCATAATATCATCCCCTCCCCTTTTTACCATACACCCAACGCTGTGGGTGTGGCTTCAGCTGGGTCACCACCCGACAACCAGGCATACTTCATGAACAGGTGGGTGTGGCCACATAAAAACTATTTTAACACTTTCAGTACACTTAAAAAAAAAGAAAAAAGAAATGCCTCCAAGTGTAATCATAATACCCGATGATTATGTTGAGGGAGGGGAGGGGATCACGGCACATGTCTTTAATAAAATAATACTTTGTGCGATTACAGTGATATCATGAACCATCTAAACCTCTTAGGTCAACTGGGAAAGGTCTTCTTAATAATTTACTGCCATTTAAATATGCCTTCTTTGGGATCTCCCCGCCATAAGTCTCCATAGACTTCCATGTAATTTATAGTGCACAGATCATGCACGCCCATGCACAGATCATGCACCATGTTTGTGCAGGCTGTTCACAGCTTTCAAACAAAAAAATCTGATTGGAAATCCGTTCAGGCATTCTTGAGAAAATAGAGCAAAGATGGCTGCCCTGTATGAAAGATGGGGTTGTATGGGGGTGGAACATGCAACATCGCGATTGAAATCATGTTTACTAGATTTAATGGGGTCCAAAAATATTTTTTCAAAAAAAAAAAAAAAAAAAAAAAATTATTATATACAAGTCGATTAAAGTCGCTTGGCAGGGAAGTCCATAGTGAGATAGTTGATCTGAAAGTCGTTTGGCACTAAATGAGTTAAATATTATTAATATTATTTTTAATATTTAATTTGGGGCTTTTATGGCTTTATTGATGGGACAGTAGACTGGCAGGAAATGGGGAATGTCGGAATTCAAACCCGCGACCATCACGCCGGCGGCCGGGGCCAGGTCTGCTTATTTATGTCCCTATATCAAAACTAAATGTGTAAGAAGCAGCTTATTTTCTATGCACAACATTATCCAGAAAACAAACTCCCAGAATACCGCAGGTCTGCTGCCAATCTTAGTTCTTTTAAATCACAGCTAAAGACCTTTATGTTGTTTTACTGCTGCCTTTCATTGAGTTATTGTTTTCTTTCTCGTTCTCTTCTGCACTATAATTGTATTTTTGCTTCTTTTGTTTGTTTTATTGTATCCTAATGTCATTTTACAATGTGTTTCCTTATCTTGACATTCGGTGTAAAGCACATTGAAATGCCTTGGTGTTGAAATGTGCTAAAGAAACCAAATGGCCTTGCCTTGTGGATTCCGCAGCCATCGTCTGGCCTGACAAGGAGGAGACGTTTAGTCTTCACTTTATGTATATTTCATATTGTTGCTTTTACATTTGATACGTTTTTTTTTATTTTATTCTCATTATTATTTAAAGCATAACTGCAATAGCTCTGCAAGAAACAGAAGTTGAAGTAGATTTTTGTCAGGGCCTAACAGAAGCCCAGTGGTGGAAAAAGTACTCACGTATTTTACCTAATTAAAAGTAACAATACTGCATAGAAATACGCTGTTACAAGTAAAAGTCTGGAATTCAAAATGTACTTAAAGTACAAAAGTAAAAGTATTAAAGTGTTGCCTTAAAATGGCTGACTTTGTTTACATCCCTCTTCTATTCGTTTATATGGATTCCATATAAAAGAATAGAAGAGGGATGTAAACAAAGTCAGCCTGACAACGGCCAAAATGAAAAAGTTGACTATAGCTCCTTTAAGTATGTTTATAATATTAAAATGTATATCTGCAAAGTAACTAGTAACTACAGTTTTCAAATAAATGTAGTGGAGTAAAAATACAATATTTAGATCCGAGATGTAGTGGAGTAGAAGTAAAAGTATTGGAAATTGGTACAAATACTTAAGTACTTTACACCACTGCAGAAGACTGATTAATTTCTGATGTGGTCCCACATGCAGAGTTATTGCTCTCCCTTGGTGTAGGCCAATTCCTAGAAAAATAATAATAACCCTAGCTGACAAAGATTATTAAAGCAATAAGGAAAGCACTTAAAAATCAAATAAAAAGTTAATGGTTTGAAATGTCTTATGCCATTAACGGCCCTGACATCCCGAAGTCAAGCGGTATTAAGGAATGAATGTTGCTAAACTACCTGCCATGAAATCAGAATGACAGCATGAGAGGGCAGATTGAAGAGTCATTACCGCCATCGCCGTTATCGGTTTTGTTTGCGCTCCGTGTTGCGATTAAGTGAATTTAGTGATGTGAAGTTTATAACACGTTTTCTTTTTTGTTGGTTTGTCTAATTTGTTGATTTTTTCGTGTACAAACACGAGCAAAGGCTTAACTTATTCTGCCCCGACCACAGGTCAGTGCACACAAACACGTACGCACACAATCGAGGGCGCACGCACACTCTCACACACATATGTTGGTATTACTATACTTGGTAGGACAAATATTTGAAGTCATATTTAGTTGTGCTCGAGTATCATGCCCTGAAAATACAGTAAATGATCTACAAACGCACGAGCCGCAGCACGACACATTGTGAGCTTGTACTGTAGATCTGCTATTTTCGGTGTGCAACATCGGCGCGCAACTAAGTACAAATTGGCATAACCTCAACTTCGACCCCCAAAACCTAACCTCGAAAAACACTAACACCAACCTGAATATCTTTCATAATTGCAAGGCTAGCTCCCCAAATCTGTTTTAAAGTCTCTTGTGAGGACCAGGAAAGATTGTGCTCACAAATGTCTCATCCTCAATTTCTGTATACTGATTGATTGATTCTTTTATTTTTCGCGTCCTGCACACAAAGGGCCCTTACCCCTTACACTCTACCCGCAATGGCATCTGTCACGGTTGGATTGGTTTGATTGGTGTAACACCCAAACCACACCTATGCATAATGTAACGGGTAGCGCAGGTGTTTTAGGGATAAGGCAGGTGTCCCAAAATAGCACCTTTTGCACGGGAACAACACTTGTCCAATGCTAAATTGTAGCAATTATAGCAAATAGTGGGTATAGGAACTTTGACCCGCAAAAATAGCCCAAAGTGTCCAACCTTCAAAGATTTATAAAGACACCACTTTACACTTACAGCATGATTAAAATGTATTCACATAACACATTCAATTGCAGCTCAGAATTGGACAGTGTGTTTTGTCATTTCTCCCAAGCTTGACAAATAAAATCTGCCACAACAAAGGCTCCTTTAACAAAACATATCTTGCAAAACAAGCTTTTCAAAACAAGCTTTTCATAATCATCTAACTCGAGGTAAATCACCACAGATAAGACATCTTATTAACAAATACCTCTCTTATGTTCTAGGCTTTTTGGCCATCACAAAGTCTACAAATACCCACACACACACGCGTGTGCGCACACACGCACACACACACACACACACACACACACACACACACACACACACACACACACAGTCACAAGCAGTCACACACGCACACAATGTCTACAATGGGTTTCTGTCGTGTGTACCTGTATGACTAATGTGTTGTTGCTTGGGTGTCTGAGTAGATTATCATCTGCCATTTATCTGGGGGCAGGGAGGTGTCATTTGTTATTTGGACAATGAATGGGGCTCTCTGGAAAGCTCCTGATTACACACTGTGTGCTGCTGGGAGGAAGAAAAAACAGTAATGAGACCAACAGCCACTGTTGTTGCCATGGAGACCAGCGGCGAGATTTGTCACCTTGGGCCTCGCTGTACGGCTTTGCTCCGTGTTTGTCGGTTTGTTGTTGTTGTCGACTCCTCCCGTTAATTTGAGCTCTGAGGCGCCGTTGAACTCCTTCATTGATTATTATAATAATTATCGGGACGCTCGGGTTCCAAGGCTACATTTAAATTAGACTTGGGAAGGGGGTACAGTACAGTGGTGCCGGCATTCGAATACAGTTGGAATTCGAATAGCGTAGGAATGCTGTGGCGATCCCGAGTGTTTAGCCGCTTGTTCTAAGCAACTTGGGGCTTTAATTAAAGGGCTGTAAAGTTACTTTGGTATTGGTAGTTGTGGGTTGCGTTTTTTTTTTTGGGGGGGGGGTTTGTTTCTAAGGTGTAATTGCTTAATAGGGCTGGCAAGGCTGATGACAAGGCTTGACATGAACTTTTTGAGGCACAGTGTCCTCTGGACAAGTACATTTCCCATTATTAATATTGCCAGCCCAATTGGGCTTGCTTCCAAATGTTGTTTAATCCAGTGGTAAAACAACAGGAAATACCTGTCTTAATATATATTAATAATTATGTATTTCTCTGTAGACCCATATGAAATATTTCATGTTAAGATCTACAAAGACCTCCAAGCTCACAATGCATCACATTGCGACATGTTGTGATATTGTAGATCAGCTATTTTCAAATATCCGATATAGGTTTAAAGTGGTCAAACTGATATAGATGCTGTATTAAGTCATTTCGCTGGGGAACCCTGTGCGTCCTAGTCGCTTCTTTTTGTCTTGTTTCCATAGGCCGGTTGCTTGTTTCTCTCACAAAATCTGGCAACATCTGTTTGCATTTTTATAGCGCTTTTCTAAGCAAGTTGCGAACTCAAAACGCTTTACAATGGTCCATTCATTCATACATTGGGAAGTGAAGCGGCGAACAGTCAACGCCAGCGTCCTCACTTCTCACATTCACACTCCAATGATGGCAACTGGCGAGCTAACACCATTGGAGGCAATACAGTGTTCAGTGTCTTGCCAAAGAACACTTTGACATGTTGACTGGAGGAGCCGGGATTTGAACCGCGACCCACGGATCATTGGCCAACCTGCTCTAACTCACTGCGCCACAGCCACCCACATGAACCGATGTTATGACCACAGTTTAAATACAGTAATAGATATCAGATATCTAGTCATTTCTTATTTGTAATGTTATATTCTTCAAAAAGTTGCTCACACTTAAGTCATAGTATCATATGATATGAATCTCTAAGAAAAGTGTTGTTGGACAGGTAAATGGGGCATACTTTCAGAAACAGGGTAAAAGGCTGTACACAGAAGCAAAACAAAGTTTGAGAAGGTGGTGTTGTGAAGTGCACACTCTGTAAATGAGGTTCATGGTAAACTTTAGGTGTATGTGTGTCATACCCTGAGTTGGAGCGTTTCCACCCATTGGCCCATCACCTTGTACTCTGGGGTGGAGGTGTTGGACATCTGGAACTGGAACAAGTCGTAGCGGCCCGGAGCGTCGCCGTTTTTGTTGAACATAACAGAGGTGCCGGCGCTGCCTGCATGAGAGAGAGGAACACAGGAGAAAAGTATACCCTGTTAACACTACTTCCAAAAACCCTCCGATCGCAGAGAAATGTTTTTTTTTTTCACGGCGACACTGGGCCGCGACGGTCGGCCGTGGTTAAAATGTTCAAATAATTACAAAAATAATTGTATCGCAAGTGTTAAATAGAGCCTCAACCAATATACCCGTCTTACCGATATTATATGGGATGATATTTCTTTATGGCGCCGCCGATTAAGCTACTGATGTGTCCCAATCTTTTGGCCACTTTTCAACCTGGCATCACTATTTTGGGCATGTTGTTATTAGGTGAACACTTGGAAAAGTTTTGAAAAGTTTTGAAAAGTAAAAAGTCTTGAACAGGGCTTGAATTTAGAGTTGTTAAAAAAAGTAAAACTTTTAAAGTACATTTTTGGATCTATGTAAAAAGTTGTTTGTTCACTCAAAATGCATTTTTTTTACCAATTAAGGGACAAAACATCGGTAATCGCGGTGGTCTAGGACTTCTCCAAATTGGCGATCGGTTTCGGACCCAAAGATCTGGCATCTCTGCTATAAATACAACAGCATGCGGAACCCGTTGAGTGTTGGTTGCTGCGAGGTACAACACCTCCAACGTGAGAAGAACACAAACTTGGCCCGCTCTGCTGGCAACCTACACTATACAGCAGAGGATTTCAAACATTTCTGGCTCAGGTCACCCCTGTAAATAACTTATATCCATCCACGGCACTCCTGAATTACATTGTTACTTTATAGCACCTCATGTCATATTAACGGTACGAAATATGTAAATATTTTCCCCTAAGAAACTATGTCATGAGGAAAACGAGAGAGAATATCAGGTTCCATTAGAACAGATATTTGTCATACGTGGCGTTTAACCACTTAAAGTCCAGCGTCCCTGTTCAGGGGGGAACATTCACCAAATATATCAGATCTACAAGCTCACAACGCGTCACAGCGTGACGCGTTGTGAGCTTGTAGATCTGATATATTTGGTGAAGAGACTACTTTGGACTGGAAAGGAACATACCAAGTAAAGTGCAAGTGACATTGATCAATTCCAAATATTAACAAAGAATTCTGAGGCACCAGTGGTGTAAAGTAAGTACATTTACTTAAGTACTGTAATTAAGTACAATTTTGAGGTATTTGTACTTTACTTGAGTATTTCCAATTTTACTTCTACTCCACCACATCTCAGATCCAAATATTGTACTTTCACTCCACTACATTTATTTGAAAACTTTATTTGCTAGTTACTTTGCAGATGTAAATTATAATATTATAAAGCATACATAAACCCCTTCAGCCCTATTTTATACCTTGGCTATTTGAAAATAGCAGATCTACAAGCTCAACAACGCGTCACGTTGTGAGCTTGTAGATCTGCTATTTTCAAACATATTTACTACTTTCATACTTTTACTCAACAGATTTGCAACAGAGTATTTCTATATTGCAGTAACAATGTAATGTGCAGTAGGTGCAACAAAGCAGTGCCAGGAATTGATGGAATGATGGTGCAGATATCTTAGGACAACCACTGGAACTGCTTTATCTTGATTGGTGCTAAAGGGTTTGTTTACCGCAGAGAATTATGCTGTTATGTGTGAGGCTTAATATTTATCCGTAACAGCTTTACTGTGCCTTCTACAGGTTATAAATACTTAAACGAACTGAAACAAAACAATTCTTCTCCAACAGGATATGAAACATTGAAGCAAAAATAAACTCCAAAAAAGGGAGACGGAACAGTGCAATCAACATAGGAACATGACAATATAACAGTATAGTCAATGAAACTGGATTCGCTGATGCACCAAACAAGTTGTAGCACCAAGATCACATTACAGCACTGATTCTATGCATGTTTGTTTCCTTTTCGCGGCCAAATCAAAAAAAAAAAAAAAACGTTTCCTTTTTCCTTTTACTTAAGTATGAAATGTGAGTACTTTTTCCATCAATGCACGGCACCCACTTTGAAAAAGCCCTGCCATACAGCACATAGTTAACTGTGTGCATAAGAGCCCATGCGTTGCCAAGTGCTGTTCTCAATGACCTTGACCCATCTTTATGATAACCATATACAGGTTGGCTTGTTCCCCCCTGACCAACGCTGCAATGTCTCACCTCCTCTCCATGTATCAAGGCTAGCCGTACGGCCACCAGAGGACTGTGTTCATGCACATGCGTACTGTACATGCAAGCCTGCACTGTCTGGCATGTACTGTATCTATCTATGCTATATATGCATGCACTTGCTTGTGTGTGTGTGAACATAACATCTTCTACAGGGAGCCTGTGGAGGGTTGCGTGAACGGGGGAGATGTGCTCTTGCTTTTCAGAATCCCGCTAAAAGATGTTTGCCAGCATTTTGTACCAAGCGTAGGCTTGAAAGGCGGACTAACACCAACATGAAGGGCATTACACTATTCGAGGTCAGTTGTAATAACACTGTGTAATGTGTAAAAGATGAACTTGACCTCAGAGAAAAGGCCTCGACAGTATTTACAGTATATCTGTTGGTATTGTGTGACTACTAGTGTTGCATGAGAGAGGTCGATACCCTATATCTGCTGCTACAGTAAGTGTTGCCTCTTAGTTGCACGCACAGAGACTGTGATTTTCTGCTTTTATGTTGTATTCTTTTTGAGCACGCACCTTATGTATATTTGATGTTGATATTATCCAACTTGTTTTTCCTTCATCTCTGTCTCTATTCTTAAGCGCAATACGTCGGGGGCTTGCACTGTATTGGGAAATAACTTCACCCACACACGTACACCTACCCACCCTTAAACTTGGGATTTGACTAGATGTGTTGTCTGCAGTGGGCGAGCAACTGTGCATTCTCACGTCTGTGCTCTGATCTTATAAAAAGAAAACGACAACTAAGTGCTACTCAAAATGGATGCACGCATTCCTCAGGTGAGAGAGCAAAGCGTTGCGATCACAGGGACGAGACGAGAACAATTGAGGGAATAAGAATGGAACATAAATAGGTCAGCCAAGGCATCATACGGCCTCCCATCTGCTCTCCGTTTGTAGCAGGCTGTCTCAACCAGAGCCCCGTAGATTCCTCTAATTAGCTTACTGCGCACTCTGGACACCTGCAACACCCGGCTCAAGAAGGTTTGCTGAATGTTAATTAAACTGCGTGTACAGTGTGTACATTGTGTGTGTGTGTGTGTGTGTGTGTGTGTGTGTGTGTGTGTGTGTGTGTGTGTGTGTGTGTGTGTGTGTGTGTGTGCGTGTGCGTGTGTGCGTGTATTCCTGTGTACTTGCGTGCACTTGCGTCAGTCAACCGTGCTTTGGCGGCGGTCATCACCAATCAGACTAAACATTGTCATAGGTCAAGTAAACACCTCAGTTGGAAGAGAATATTCCGATCCGGTCTGACGATCATTCTGGTTGAGAAGCGTGGCGTAAAGCTTTTGATAATCAGATATAAGAAGTAAAATAAACACATATTCTGATCGTTTCACTTTGGCCGGTATTACTTACTGTATGTGCGTGTCTTGCATGTTTGTTAATGGTGTCAAATTTGAATAATATATCGTCTCTGCCGGGTGGAAACCTCACTCGTCCAAAACTGTTACTTTTCAGGGTGCAAATAAAACAAATTGCTGATCGAAAGCTCAAAATGCATTGCTTTGCGTGGTATCTGCTACTTTTGATGTTGTGTGACGCTGTAACCTAATCAAGTAGGGCATTAATTTACAGAGAAAAAACCAAAAGTTAAAATATGGAGGTTTCTGCCCGATGCAACGATAGAGGGTATGTGCATGCATAAAGTGAATGGCAAATCGAGTGGCAATTCAAGTGGCAATGTGGGTTTAATGTCGTTTAACGCAATCAGATAGGACTTTTCTGTTTGGATGTCTATGGCAGTGTTGATTTCGTCGACTAAAACTATGACGAAAAATGTTTGTCGACTGTGTGTCACTGACGAAAACTACATAAAAACTAAACTATGATGACTAAAACTAAGACTAAATATATTATGGACAATTTTGTCAACAAAATAAAAACTAGACTAAAGTGTTAGGAAGGGACTAGTGGAGAAGAGAGTCATTTTATGTTTGGTTGCTCGCAGGTGTTGCACGCTGAAAATAGCAGATCTACAAGCTCACAGCGCGTTGCGCTGTGAGCTTGTAGATCGGCTATTTTCAGCATGCAACCAAGTGTAAATTCAGTCATTACGATGCCATCAAGGCCTGCCAAAAATACATCTTATGATAGTTAGTCAACTAAAACTAAACTAAAATTAAAACTGTTCGGGTGACTAAATTATGACTAAAACTAAAATACATTTTATTTAAAAGACTATGACTAAAACTAAATCAAAATGTGCAGTCAAAAACATCACTGGTCTATGGGATGTCAAGGCCAGAAAGTAGTTTTTTTTGCCACTCAGTAGGCGTTCCCGCATTACTTCTGGGTATGATGATGATGTCACGTGCATACCCTCTATAGACCATGGTGATGGATAGAAGAGATGTCCTACCGGGATGAGTCACCTCAGCCTGCAGCACAGCGGCCATCCATCCATAAACAATTACTTGCTGTCTGGCAAAAACCTCTTATCTACACTTTCTAACTTTGTGTTACTTGTGTTTGAATGTTACTTGATCATACCTCAGCGACACACAAAAGTAGCAAAAGTAGCAGATCTGCAAGCTCGTTGTAAAACTTGTAAAACGAGCACAGAATTTGAATTCTGAAAAGTACAAGTTTTGGACATGAATGAGGTTTCCGCCGGACGGAGATAATTTGTTCCTTGGGACTACAGACCTCTTCATTATCGTGCATAATCTCATGAATGACTGTGGCTTAATTAGAAAGAACAGCAGGGACGCAAATAGCCGACGACACGGTGTGGGTCCATCAAGAACATTGACAGAGGAAAGAAGCAGGCGGAACCACTTTGCAGATGTCAAAAGCTATTTTGCGACTAAATGCTTCGGGGCATGTAAACAAGAGTTACCTTTCCTGTCAGGACTACTCATGTCACAAATAGATTTAATTATTTATTGCAACAAATGGAATACAGTTAAACTTGGCGTTGATGGCTCCACTCTTAAGAAGTTGGCCAAACTTTTGTCAAGCGGCATGCAAAACAAAATCAGGAAATAAAGTCCTACAAACGGTCTCCTAAGTGTGCGCTGACATACTGTAGATCTACAGTATAGCTGCTGGTCGATAATAAAGTCGATTTTCTCCCGATTCATCTCTCTGAAAAACGCCATTTTAGTGTGAAAATCTTGGGAAGGTTATGTGGCTTGTGGCGATTGGGTCCAATATTTGGCCACGTGGCCATGGGACTAAAGAATGGTTCACTCTTCCATTAGAATGAATTGGTTTTACCAGGAAGTGGTCGTAGAGACCAGAATCTAACGTTCAGTTTAACTTTTGAGTCATACAAGACTCTTACTAGAAGGTGGAGGCTGGGGTGGTGGAGGCAGGCTTTGCCAGCAGCAAGCAGCAGTGTGCGGCAGCCATTGAAAAGCAGAGATCCAGAGAAGGAGGGAGCCATATGGACCGCCTTTGTTGTGAGAATGAGCTGTGATTGGTGTGTAGAAAAGCGTGGGTGATTGAAAACAATCAGCAGACCGACACAGCTGATTACAGCTTAGGCACAAATGACTCCCGGGCCCTGACCCCGCATTAACTAATGCAATGCTTCATTTATTTGGCGTCCATGTAGACAGTCAAGCTGGAATCTCTGATCGGAATGATTTCATTTTGAACGAAGAAATTTAATGTAAACGCGAAAGTAAATGTAAACAGACACTGATGACAAGTGCATCAATCACACCCAATACATCAGTCAGCGGATCCAATTAGTGTTCAATGTACAGCATGCAAGTTGGTAGAACCCAACTTCATTCACATGAGATCTGGTCAACCGATGATGAAATAGGATTCAAGATTATGTTCCTGCATTGCCTGTGTCGCGCCTCAAGTGTTTTTTAGAAACATAGTTATCGTGTGCTGTTTAGCTATGAAATTAGACTGTGTGTATCTCCTGGCAGCCATTTCCAGAAAACAAAATAGGGACACCGCCCAGTGAGGCATGCGTAACTGCAACACAGCATACAGCACCGCCATCTGGCCTTAGCGCACGGGAGTCCAGTCCAGTCAGGGGTCACCAACCTGTCCGTGGCAAAGACTTGGCCTTGTCCATGGCAAATTTTAGATTTTCTTTTTTACACACCATTATAATGTCCTTACGTGTAAATAGTTTTATTTTCATTAGACTGATTTAATATGAAACTATGGCACATTAGGAGTCCGCTAGTACTAGTGGTTCTCAAGTGTTTTATTTGCAAGAACCCATTACAGACCTCTTATGTTTCTGTATGTCCATGGCAAAAACAGAATCTTTCCACCACAAGCCAGCATGGCGATGACACCTGATGACACCGGTGCATCTACAGGTAGATGCTTTGACAATGCACTTGGTGTGAATGCACCACCAGTCAACCATGCATCTTAAAGCAGTAGTTAACCCAAAAAATCTCTTATTTTCTATCAAGTACACACCCCATGAAGCCTTGAATCTATGTGTTGTGAGCTTCTGGGTCTGCTATATACCTGTATATTTCTTTTAGCATAAATTTGGCTTTGTGTGTGGACGTGTTTGTCAGAAAATGACACAGTGTACTAATGGAGTTGTACATTAGGATAAATCACATTTTGGAGGCGGCACAATATTGATCTGGTAGTTAATGGGAAAATGGTTGTGTTGTTGAGGTCACAAGGTGATTTTTATCCATTTTGGCAAAAGCTATTTCTCAGCACTCTGCTAACCTTGGCACTGTGTGAATTAAAGCGGCAGTGCCGGTGGCCCTGAAAACAGCGATCTACAAAGCTGGCGACACGGCGAGCTGTGACGCACCGCAAGTTTGTAGATCGTCTATTTTTACACGCTGACACCGGCGTGCGACCAAGTATAAATCGGGCTTTACTCAAAGGCACAAGTGGTGCTCCCCCGTCCCATTTCAGAAAAATGGGACGGGGAGTCGGCTGACATTTGGCATGGGAATTAAGCACTTTAATAGCTCTGGCTATAATAAGTGTGGAGAACAGACCGCTGGCGATATGTCCAAACTGCTTTTGGGGACACTGTATTCAGAACAGGGATTTTTAGCTTGCGGACCAAATGCCGGCGCACGCCGATTCCCTTCAGTTCCAGGACAAGAGTTTTTCTTTTTTCTTTACCTCCACTCCATTTTTTCACGTCCAAGGACATTTGTCATTGAGCATTCTACAAATGTGCCAGGCAGGCACTGCAGGATTCCACCAGTGAAACAAGAAAAGGCAAGAAAGGCAGAAAAACCCATTTTCGACAGACAGAAAAGCTGCTTTTCGGCTTTGTGAAGGAAATGCTATGGGTTTGCCTCGCTGTTAAGGAGACGTGGGCGCCACAAATGTCAAATGACATTGGTGATGGATTTGGAATATATTCAATTATGCCATTATACCAAGTGAGGATGGATACATGACAGAGGATCAATTCCTCTGCATACAGTATAAACCAGATTGATTGATTGATTGAATACGTTATTAGTCAGAAATGTAAACAACACGTGGTACAGTAAGATAGGCTAAAAGGATAACACAAAAAGGTTCAGGGGGCTTGTTGCCATTGTGATAATAATAATAATGATGATGAATTGCATTTTTATAGCACTTTTCCAAGTGCTCAAAGCGCTATAGGTTCATTCATTCATACATTGAGAGGTGAAGCGGCAAACAGTTGACGCCTGCGTCCACACTTCCCACATTCACACACCAATGGTGGCAAGCTGACACCGACCGACTCATTGGAGGCAGTTCAGTGTCTTGCCCAAGGACACTTGGACGTGGACGGGAGGAGCCGGGATTCAAACCGCTGACCCACGGATCATTGGACGACCTGCTCTACCTCCTGAGACACAAAAAGGTCCAGGGGGCTTGTTTCCATTGTGGTCCTTCCTAATGTATTCAAATAATATACAAAGATTTACACAATAATACAAGTCATCAACAAATACAAACACTAGAAGTGCAGTAACTACACCTTTGATCGACATTGAGGTATGCATTAGCGCTATTTTGGCAGCCACCCACCGGACAGTATTTCACTACTGTTACTTCCAGTTCCAATAGTCCGGTCTTTCTTTGTTTTTGTGTTTGGTGCCCTCCTCCCCCTATATTGAATATATGTCACTTTGGTCATCACCTTCTCCTATATTCCTTGGTTGGTCGGTCATCTTTGTCGGCAATACACAGTATGCTGGTATGTTTTCTTTTTTTGTTTCTTTGTTTGTTAGTTTGTTTTTATCTTCAAAGCTTTACTTGGCAATCTCCATGCTTACATTTGCACTAAATCTGTTTTAATCCCATACTCTTTTAAGCTTAGATCTATAATTCATGGGTGCGTTACACAGTGCCTTCACTGAACACTGAGGCAGGTAAAAGGGGCCTACTTTACTCTGGCCCTTTGGTCTTGGAGCAACCTCCAGACAGACCCGTCTAAAATATGCATTGCAAATATCCCTTAGGAGTTTCACTGCAGAAGCTCTATTTGCTGTTCCTGTTTTCATTGTGTAGTTTGTGTTCGTTTTTATTTGCCAATTCTTTTATTGTTTTAAGCGAGTAATATCGGTAGCCTGTCAGTCATAAAGCTGTGATTTACGATGTAATGTCCTCTTATGTCTGTCTTTCTTGTTGACAGCTGTAACCTACCCACTTCTTGGCCAGTTCATTCTTGTAAAAGAGACCCATGTTTCAATGCTTTTTACTCGTTAAACAAAGGTTATAATAATAACAATCTGTCAGACGACACGGCCATTCTGCGAAGTATAAAAGGCCCCGGTGGTTTTGAGTGTTGCATATTCTTGCTTCGCTGACTGTTTTGGAAACCAGACTGCGGAGCTATATTCGTGCCACCGGTCTCTCAAGTTCAAAAAAATGGAGGCATGCTAAATCCCCGGTATCCCAGGTGTTGCCACGGAAAATGAAAGAGGTTCCGTGTGCAGCGTTTGTTCAAAATAGAACCCGAGAACATCCCAATGGTGATAGCTAGCTGTAGCAAAGCCTTCTACTCCCCCCGGACGGCGCAAAACCGGGGGGTGTAGTTCACATCTTGTCTTGTCTGCTTCCCACCAGACAGACTTCATGTACGGTATGTTGAGTGACGCTGACAAGGTGTTGACTTAAGCCTTTGTCATACGGCGGCGGCGCGTTGCCAGAAATAGCAGATCTACAAGCTGACAACACGTTGCATCCTTGCCACGTTGTCAGCTTGTATATCAGCTATTTCCAGCTCTTCAAAGTACACCGGAGCAAAAGACAGCAGCATTTCAACCAAAAAACGAAATAAAAATGACATTTTGCTCTCTTCAAGCTCCAGAGCAAATAATTAAGCACTGCAGTTCTGTCTGTGCAGATAGATATACTGTATATATAAGAAAAGAAAAAAACGATTTCGACATTCCTTTCCTTTTCCAAGCACTGCTCGCCTGATATTTCCCAGGGAACAAAATGATCTGTGTCGACTGCTTTGTGCGAGCTGCTGTATCAGATGAAAGATTCATACGGTTCATTCACAAGGGGCTCTGAACTAAGACATGACAAAAGTGTAGTGCTGCTGCGCTCCGCCGAGCAGTGTGGGTGGATGCCAGGGCCGTGGGTTAGTACCCACACTGCTATGTTCTCCTTTTGCATCATTATTCTCTCTCTCCCTCCCGCCCTCTTTTCTCTCTCTAGCTTTCTCTCTTTTCTCTAGCTCTCTCTCTCTCTCTCTCTTTCTTTCTCTTTCTGTCTCTCTCAAAGCTCAGTCTCTGGCACAGTGGGGAGATCAACAAAAGGAGTTGCACTCCTTCGCTCTCAAACACACATTATTAGCAGTGGCACGCACGCCAGAGTGATGTGAGCCGCCGTGCCACATATAAGCGCAGCTGATACGGAGGGCCCAACGGAGCAGGCGGGCCCGGGACACTGCAAGGGGTCCAGCTTTGTATGCTTTCAGAGCTAAATAACCACTCTGGGCTATATATTCTGATTGTCTTGAGTACCTGCCCAGCCCTGCCCAACTCCCACTCAGCACAGCACACAGTGCAGCAGTACCAGTAGGTTCCTTTTGTGATGTCACAAAAAGGACAAAAACCGGAAGCCCAACCTGAGACTGCTTACATAGATCTGCCCATAAACTGAGAAAGACTGAGAAATAGGACTTTGTGAGGATAGAAGGTGCTGGTGGGGCACCAAAAAAGGCATACAAATAGGAAATCTTTAAATGCATGGTGTTAAGGCATACACTAAGAGCTGAGATAGAGCCCTCTGGATTTTGGCTCTGTGTGTGTGAGACTGAAGCTGACAATTTGTCAGTGCTGCATGCTGCCCCAAAAATATGACAACTACATGAGGCTAAATGGTGGCAGGGCAAAGGTGCAGGGAAGAGTAATGGCAGTGTAAATGTTGGGAGAACACTGCACCGCACCACACCACTGTGTGCCACTTAACGCATCCACATAATTCATCCGTCTCTCCCAGGGTTTTTCAGTGCTTTTATCTAATTTTGCCGACCCACGGAACATGCCATTTGCATGCATCCAACGGTTAGAGTAACTCATAGGGGCTTTTAAGCCGTGACATCATTTTGTAGGCAGAGGAGAACTCTGCCCCCAGAGCATTTTCTGTCCCTCGCTATTTCAACAGATCCGAGACAAAAATAACGACTAAAGTATAATTCTAACACTTTCCTTTCAACAACAAAGAGAAGAAAAATGTGTAAATAGTAAAAATAGTAAAAAGATTCACGGAAACTGGGGGCAGAAATTCTCCTCTGCCTACAAAATGATGTCATACTTAACAGCCCCATAGCAAGCTTATAACTTTCCAGAATCACCAGTAAAGCCTCGAACAGAGTCGGGTCGGGTCGGGTGTAGTGCGGTGTAGTCTTTTTGAGCGTTAACGTTGTAGTTTTATGACTCAAAAAGACTACACCGCACTACACCGCGGTGGATAGCCTTCCACCGCGGACCCGACTCTGTTCGAGGCTTAAGACTCTCTAATCGGGAGATAATCGACCGTCAGGTCGCATACACAAACTTTAGAAGGCAATGGTAGGCAATCAGGAGGGAATATGGAAAATGGGACAGATCCATGTTGATGACATGACTTTAGTGTATTACTGTGTACCGCTTTGCATGATTTTAGGGCAAAATCTATAGGAGCAGTGTCCAAAAATGTGTTTTGCTAAAAGTGTTTCTCGTCTGATTGCCTAAAGGCAAGATTTCCTCCCCACTATGTATGTTAACATATACAATTGCTAAAATGAAATGAACTGAAATTTGAACGGTTTATTCAACTTTGTTACTCCTTTAGTGTTCCCGGGTCAAAAGTGACACATCAGGTTGTATTTCTATACTACTGTATACGAGCGTAAGAATATACTATTATATCTATATTTCTATATTTTTATACATGCGCGACATGTACCACGGCAGGTCAAATTGCTCACTCAAGGCCATAAAATGCCTGGAGGCACTTTGTGAGCAGTGGAGGCGAGACAGCTGTCAAGTAAACTATTCAAGGTCCTGAATGAAAATAACTTGGGTTCAAAAAGTCTAAAGTGGAGGAAAACATAATTGGTCTGGCGGCAATCAGATGAAAAGGGGCAAAAAGTAAGGTTCTCAAATTGATCAGAAATGTACAATGTAGAAGGAAAGAGCATATGATCCAAAAAGGAAAGACGAAAATCTCCATATATTATAGCGCGCGCGCACGCGCACACGCGCGCACACACACACACACACACACACACACACACACACACACACACACACACACACACACACACACACACACACACACACACACACACACACACACACACACACACACACACACACACACACACACACACACACACACACACACACACACACACAAGCAGGACCTTGTGGTTGATCCTGTCCGAAACAGGATCCAATGAGTGAGTACAGACACACCCCAGGGAGATATACTACAATTAAAGATAGACAGAAATGTGAAACATATTCACACAAAAAAAGATATTCACAAATTAATACGCCTCGCACTGCGGGGCATTGTGAGATTGTAGATCGGCTGTTTTCACAAAGTTTGCCTCTTTTTGTATAATATTGACCATTTGGCCAATTTCGTATTAGAATTATCTTAAAAGACATTATATTGTTAACTTTATAAATGTGCAGATACCCTGTATACACATATATACTGTATGTATGTGTGTGTGTTTACTGTTGACTGAGAAAACAATGTTGCACATTAAGCAAATTTTCTCAAATTTCCCCAGTTTTGAGGCCGTTCCCCACTGCAAAATGAATTAATATACTGTAGTACTGTAGCATCAAATTCAGTTTCTAAAAGGGATAGTGCTATCCTTGATTCTGATTGGCTGGTTTCCGTTTAGCAGATGCGATAAAAGACACTAATCTACTTCTTAGATCAGCTTACATCAATCATATGCATGGGTTATTTCTTTCTACAGTGATCTAGCGTATCTGTAGCTGAACGAGGGATAAAACCTTTGAAAAGAAAAGAAAAAATCAAGCCGCTAAACAAAGGGTATTTATTATATGTAGTATATCATATAATTAAATATTGATGTGTTTATTCACAGAATCAAAGGTTTCATGGTCGTCATTCACCAGGGTCCTGGATGGCTTGATCATAGACTTAAAGGGGCCACACCATAAAAGTCGAACATACAATTCATTAACTCTAAGCCTTGGTTTTCATTTATGTGATTTTCTGAGTGGTTGTGTCCGAATGGTTCTCTCCTGAAAAGGGGACTGGTGTGATGTCACACCAGGGCCCATTTCCATAGTACCGCCCCTCCAATTCAGTTTCCTGGCAACTGAAGAGAATGGGGCGGTACTTTTGGGGTGGATTCTATTGAGAATATGGGGTGGGCGGGGTAAAGGGGTGCTAAAATTGGAATGATACAGGGAAGATTAGCATGGTGCCATGCTAAAATTGGAACGATACAGAGAAGATTAGCATGGTGCCATGGTACCATGCCCACTGCTATGCCCTATAGCTACAGTAAAAGAAGCCAATTTGCACCTGGCGCCATTTCACATGTGGCAAATCTCCCCCTTTGTCTGTGACAATTCACTGATGTTTCACTGATGTGCCATTGGCAGCTAGGGTCTCTGAAACGTTGGAATGTAATTTGATTGATTGATTGATTGATTGATTGATTGAATACGTTTTTAGCAGTTTGCTGAAAAAAAGCACAGTAAAGTACAGTTCAATACAAGGTCTGCTAAGAGTATTTAAATCCCAGAAAGCACATGGCTTGTTTACACTGGGGTCCTTTGAACTCGAATTCATAGACACATGTAATGACAGACAAATATACAATACTATGCAACAGCATATAAAGAGTTAGTCACATCTGTAAAAGTTAAGTTTAGTTTTTTCTTGTTTGTGTTTGTTTGGGAAAACATCTCTGATGACTGTGATCACAGACCGAAGCAACAATTAGTTTGAGCCTTTCGAGCAGATCAAACTGTAATGGTTTACGCCGGTCGTTCACCAACCACAAAATACTCTGGTTCCCTGGTTTTGAGTGCATAGGCTTTTAAAATGCAAATATTTTAGCTCTTTTACTGAATGCCCCGGATGAATGCATGTTTGTTCTGTTTGTTTGTTAGGAATCCAGCATCTAAAACATAAACCACGATGCCATCCTTATTTTTAGTACTAAATGTTGGCAGGGCATCTCGTGGAGAAGATTTATTCCTGATCCTAAAAACGGCAGCAGAGAAATTACCTCTCACATGCATATACTGCCTATGCAGCAAAACTGGGAGTTAAATTTGAACTCAGAACATACAGGTCCTTATTACACATTCATTTATTTTGTGTGATTCATTTGCATGAATTTAAACTGCTGTTTGTGTCACAAGCAGTCATAGGTGTGGCACTTCCATACTCTCAAACTTTCTGGTTGATCCCTACAAGCCCACACTTTCACTCAGATCATCTATTACAGGGATGATGACAGAAACTTCGCTAAAAACCCCAGGACAACGATCCACTAGTCCTAGACTCTTCACCCTCCTGGCCCCCAAACTCTGGAATAAACTCCCATTACAATTAGAAGAACTGCAGACTCACTCCCTATAGCTTCCGCCGTGGTCCGAAGACTCATCTCTTCAGTCTCCAACTTAGCACTTACCGTATCACTCGCCTACCCTCAATGACCATACATGTAATTTAGATAGCATTTTTTATGTTTTTTGATTTTGTAAATGTTTTATTATTTAGATTACTATGTCTATGCATTTGATGTATTGATGTTGATGTATTACCTTGCTTATTATACGTCGCTCTGGATTAAGCGTCTGCTAAATGCCTAAACTGTAAATTGTAATTGTGGCCATCATGAAATTGTACTTGCTGATAAATATTCATACAAACAACAATTCCAACATTGCTTTCCACCACTGGTGGAAAGTAAGTACTCACATGTTTTACTTAAAAGTAGTTATACAGTGTCACATCTCTGTTAAAAGTACCAAAAGTAGCAGAATGTCCCATTTCACAAGTTTTCAAATGTATAAAATATATGAAAGTATTTGGAAAATAGCAGATCGACATAGCTCACAATGCATTGCGGCGCCACGCATTGTGAGCTCGTAGATCGGCTATCAAATGGCCGAAATATAGCCTATATAGGGGCTGAAGTGGTTAATGTTGTGTAATAATAATCAAAATCTACAAACTAACTAGTAACTAAAGTACTAAGAAAGTATAATTGTAGTGGCATAAACATTTAATATATTTGCCTCTGAAATGAGCTAACCGTAATCTTCAAAGTCTTGACTTGAAGGATTTTCATATTTCTCAGCTCAAAACACATGGTTGATAAAAAATAATTCATTGATTTGAATTCATATATTCAGTCAATAATTCAACCAGCTAAAGGAATAATTGGAGGATTTGCTCCACCAGACATTTAATTAGTCTCAATCCAATTATGAAGAAATATCAAAACATAATTCATCACATTTGAGCTCTTATTTTACAGGGCAGTTTTAATTGTAATTATTACTTTTTAGTTGTAAAAACTGTACATGAACATTGTTCCATAAACAGCCGCTCGCCCCATTGATTTAGAACAAGAACAGCAATACATTTTAACGAAGGATGTTTTGCCTCGAGTCATGTCTGGCCAGAACCCCCAAAAAATCAGCACAGAGTGCCGTGCTGCAAGCCTTAGAGCTGCTATTTTTGATGAAAAAAAAAAAAGTATTTGAATATATATCTTTTTAAAAGCGAACATTTCTAACTCAAATATTTGCATCTGGGGTGTCCCTGGAACAACATGTTTTGGTCCGTGGCCAAATACATGTAATTTTGGGGGTCCTTGATATGAAAAAGTTTGAGAGCCACTCATTTAGAAGCAGGATTTAGAAGACATTTATAGAATCGGGTCAAAAATATTCAAAGACTTAAAGCCATACTGTGTAAGTTGCCCAACTAGTGGTCATTAGCCCTATAGCAAACCGCGGTCGCGTCCGCGTCTTTCGTCCGTTTTTCGTACCTTCAGACCCCCGCGTCTGCCTCCAACTCGCTGAGATCTATCTTTTAAGGGGTCCCTTGTTCCTGTGCGTTCAGTAATTCCAGAGATACGGACTCCTTCACCCTGCCTGGTAGGCGAAATTACCTAGAGAAGGGATGGTACAAACGGGCGACAACAAATATGGCTGCCATAGCGACCCCACTTCAAGATGCGCTGTGATTGGCCGGCAGTTGTATAACCCTCGCTGTGATTGGCCGGTAGTGTGATGACGCAATTTTGGCGCGAGATCCGGTCCACGGCAAGGATCTCAGTTTACATATAGAGAAGGCTTTACAGGCTGAAATTCACGGCGCGGATCTTCTAAAACTTTTGTGATTTAATAGTTAGGAGAATTTTAAGATTTGTTTTATAAAAAAAGTTACATAGTACAACTTTAAACATTAATGTGATTTCAGTCATTTGGATTCCATGGAGGCCAAAATGTCATGACGCACACCGCAAATAGCAGATCTTGTATATCTGCTATTTGCCGATACTTCAAGTTATTGTAAGATTAAAGAGGATTTGAACTTGAAGATTTGAAGTGGGCAAACTTAGCTTCTATGTGTATATAGAGCACATGTTTGGAAGCATCTTCGATGAAGATGAATTAGTTGGCTGTATGGAGAACAGTAGCAGGTTTAGAACGGTAATACCTAAACATCGTCACATTTTCAGCCACAAGATTCGATTTTTTACTATATTCCATATCATTGTCAGAACGGGGGAGGGAGACCTGTATGGTTCCATTATGATTCAGCCTAACAAAACTCAAGAGAGAAACACGTTGAATTTCACTAGCACAAACCTACATTACGCCCCTAAATCCGTCACAATCCATCTAGCTTCAAGATATCAGGAGAATCACACGAGGGTTTATTTGTCACAGGTACAAGCAGCGGAATGTTGCTGTGGCATATGTTGGCCCTAGCTAGCGTGAGCACAGCAAGCAGCGTTATTTACGGATGTTTTGTTTTATTTATTACATGTCTTTGTACTTTTGCTTTGTTTTTTTGTCCTTGTCCTTGTTCAAGGCTCTGACAGCCGCAGGGAAAGTGCGGTGAAAATGCATTGTCACGATACAGCACGTCTCCTATGCACCACATAACTTCTAGACGTATTTCTCCACTTTAACTTTCCTATATACTTTCATCATCGTAACCTTTAGTTCAACTCGGCACGGCAGGCCCTCATTTTCAATACAGCAGAGAGACACAGAATACAATAATAACAGGAATATACATTTATAAACAGCAATATTAAAACATGAATCAGAGGACAGAAAAAAATAAAGAAAACAAAAAGCGAATACAATCTTGTTACAATCTAGAACAAAACTTGCATTGCCCTGAATTGACCCAGGGAAGGCACTGCTTTTTAAGGAGCTCATTCCACACAGATGGAGCACTGACAGAGAACGCTGCCTTGTCTAGCTCTGTCTGTAAAAATGGAAAAGCATCAGGAAGTCGCTCAAGTCTGGTGTGGGTCTGGTCTTGTTGACCGGGAGTCTCCCAGGGGGTCTGCATAAGGCTCTAAGAAACCACGTTTCGACGGACGGACGTTTCGGCCCGCGGAATGATCTGCTACTGGGGCTTATGACTGACTAAATAACCCGACCTGAAAAATACCTAAAAATGTCTTCTAAATCCTAATGTTTTTTCTGAAAAACATATGTTTCTTTATCTGTGATGCTCAAAATGTTTAATGTCAAGGACCCCTAGAATTAAATGTATTTGACCACAGACCCCCATCTCAAAATATTTTGTTCCAGGGATCCCCCAGAAGCAAAGATTTGAGTTAAAATGTTTGCTTTAAAAGAATATACTGTATATTCAAAGATGTGCACAGATTTTCATGTTTTTTCAAAAATCTAGCAGATCTACAAACTCAGCGCGGTGCTCGGTGCCACGCTATATGCTTGTTTATCTGCTATTTTTGAATAGCTTTTAAAGTGGTTACGTGACAGATGCGTTCCTGGTCTTAATGGAATAAACAAGAAATCCTAAAAGGATCAAAGTGAGTGCTGGTGATACCATTTCTGCCAGAACCGGGCACCTGATACACAAACTATATTGTCTTCTGATGAGAGGCCAGGCGATCTACAAGCTTGTGTATGCTATTCTCTGCATGTAGTATGCTCTCCCCCAGGAATGGACGCGGGGTTCATGAGGTTAAGAATAGGGGATGCAGGGGTTCATGTGGTCAAGGGTAAGGGAGCTGAAGTTTTGAGGTTTCATGCTCTCAATTCAATTCAATTCAATTCAAAGGAGCTTTACTGGCATGAGAAAACATACGTTTACATTGCCAAAGCCATGTTACTTCACTTTCATTGACAGTAATACATAATGAATTGACGCACCAGATAACTTTACTCAGTTTACAGTTATGGTGAAAATTCAATTGAACCTATGTACATCCCTACACTGATGAACCACTTATCCACCCTTCTAGTAACTGTATCAGGGTCTGTATCAGTTAAAAGAGAATTCCGGCCTAGAATATTATCATACATTTAGAAGTTATTATCTTCCCAAAAAGTAGTCCAGGTGCATTTCCTTTTTTCATAGGATTTATTTACAGGTAATAAAAATAATAATAATGGCTTCAAGGTAGAACATGCCAAAACAACAGAATGATCTATGAATAAAGCAATTAGGTTCCCAACCAAAATTGCCATATATTTTGACAACCTCTAATCACAGCAGGAGAAAACAAATTATAAAAACAAATCATCCACCCCTACAATTATGTTCACCATGAATATTCACCAAATGTGCAGACAGTGCAATAATACCCAAATCCAGTGCTACCAGTGTCCAAAAATAATTATAACGCAATCAGTATTCCATTAACAATAATTACTACCAAATCGAAGTTAGGCCTATAAAACTTGCTACGCAAAGTTGAACCACATCCCATATTCTGGGATGAACAACATGCTGCGTTGCGTTGCGTGGCCCTTTGTAGGCTTGTAGATCGGCTATTTTTCTGCATATATTCTCCCCAGGATGCAAGGGTTGTGTGGTAAAAAAAATAATGAACAGAATCCTATAAAACAAGGATTTGGCGGACCCCCTGTTGAAGACCCATGCTGAAGGATCTAATTCAGGGGTCTTCAACGTTTTCAGGCCAAGGACCCCTTAGTTGAGAGAGAGATGAAGCAGGGAGCCCCACAACCTTTTCATACTTATAGTTTCATTGTTTGACAGCACAATCATCTGTGTATTTTGGATTCATGTCAATTAATGTTTTCAGATATTTAACCACTTGAACTGTCATTACTTAATAAACTTGACCTTTCACTCTGTACTTAGTCTGCTCTTTTCCCCCTCTACACCAAAGCTCTTTGCTGAAAATACTTTAGCCAAAAATAGCAGATCTACAGATCAACACCTTGCGCTGCGAGGCGTTGTGAGCTTGTAGATCGGCTATTTTTGGCTAAAGTTCTCAGGGGTTCAAGTGATTAATATAGAAAAGGGGAAAAAAAGCTTCTATCACACAAAGATTTGGAGGACCCCCTGTAGTAACTCTGAGGACCCCCTAGGGGTCCCGGACCCCCTGTTGAAGACCCTTGATCTAATTGGTTAAAAACAACAACAGACAGGTTGGGAGTCAGGAATTGATTGGGTGAATCTGTGGCAGCTCGTTGACAAATGACAAGGAACTGGAGGCTTCCACATCTGTCACCTGGGAATCAATCAGGACTGGTAGTTGTTGGAAGAAGGTCATTAGGTCAGGGGCAGAGCTTCAGGGGACCGTGGACGTCAACAGGGGGTCCTCAGACTTACTATAGAGGATCCTCCATGTTCTCCTTTTTTATATTAACCACTTGAACCCTATAGTGTCCATATTCTGAGAACTTTAGCCAAAAATAGCAGATCTACAAGCTCACAACACCTCAAGTACGGTACAATTTTGAGGTATTTTTTTACTTTAGGGGAGTGTTTCCAAATGTCAATACTTTTATTTCTACTCTACTACACCTCTGAGGAAAATATGGTACTTGTACTCCACTACAATTATTTCAAAACTTTAGTTACTAGTTACTTTTTAGATTTGTATTACTTAACACACGCATTAACCTCTAAGCTCTAAGGTCTCTATATATTTGGGCTATTTTCAAAATATTTTGAGACATTTTAGTAGTAAGACGCCTCAGGGCGACAGCTATCTGGCCAGTGATGTATATCGGACCAGTTACCCATATTACATTACATTTAGTTTGACTCGGTTCCACAGATAGAAATGGAGAAAATAAAATTTCATTTATTTTGTATGTATTTCTTTAGGTCTTAAAAGTCCCTTTACAGTCAGTCCGTCCCCCCAATCATGTGGCTCCCAGCCAACATGTTGAGAACCACTGACACACAGGGAATACAGTCATGGTTGGCAGTAGTTAACAGCAGTGAATAATACTGACATGTAGTGGTGCAGGAGTTGTTTTTTCACTCCCACGCCCACCGTTAACATGCTGAAGCACTAGTGAATCGCCTCCATTGCATCCAAATGTATTTTTTTAGTGTAATCATCATCAACAACTGCCAAAGAGGAAAATCCATGGGCCACATCATCATCAATCACTTGTCAACAGTGCTGTTAACTAGATTAATGAGCGGCATTCAGCCATCCTGAACGGAATAAACACCACAGCTCAAAAAGTTCAGGGAAAGGGATGTTTAAGCTTCCCAAATCACATTGTTCTGTACTTCATTAAAGTGTCAGGGAGTGTCATTTCTATTATTTCTGAATCTTTATATCTCTGTCCATAATAGTATTAAAGTAGTATTAAAACAAACTATCCGAGGAGCATAGTGGAATAGGGAACTTTAAATGTTATTGCACTGGTTTGTCAGGTGGTAGGCCGGGATTACCAGGACAATGAGTTAATATCAAAATCAGTTTAACCACTTTAACCCTATTTCTACACCTTTTTTTTTATAATCAATCTATAAGTTGTGAGCCTATTGATCTGCTATTTTCCCAAAAGATTTTGAGAGATTTGGCTTGAAGATTCTTCTAACACAAGTCTGACAGGGGGTCCCTGGCACAAAATACTTTCAAAAGTGGTTCAGCAGCCAAATCCATATCAACTTGGGTGTCCTTGGCATGAAAATATTTAAGAATCACTCATCGATTGAAAACAATCTACTGAAAAGGTGAAGATGGACTTACGGAACACAAGGCTCTGTAAAGGGAAACACACTGGACGCGGAGGCGGCACGGACAAGCCGCGTCAAAACATACGGCCCCATTATTTTCAATGAACTAACCCACACCGGCGGCGTCAGACGCGCGCATGCGTGGGTCTGACGCCTTGCCTGCCGCGCTGATACGCAGCTGTTCTGTTTTTCCAGCGTTGCCATGCGGTGAAAATGTTCTCCCCACCGGGGGAAATGGATGCGCCGCGTGGCAGCACACCGCATCCAGTTGGTGTTACCACACGGCACTTCACGCACGTCAATACTGTATGCGCCGCTGCGCAGCCGCCCGCGTCCGGTGTGTGTTCCCCTTAAGTGCCCTTCCACCTGCTTTGTGAACGGGCACACAGGCCGCCATACACTGCTGTGCACACTTCCACTGTTAGCAGACCCTTGTGGATACACCAACAAATAAACTGCAATGTTTGTGCAAAATGTTTCACAAAGTAAGAGTATCAAGTATTCAGTATTTTCCTCTGATGTGTGCTTGTGGTGGAGTAGAAGTAAAGTAAAACACATAAAAATGGTACATTTACTTGAGTAGATGTACTTAGTTACTTTCCACCACTGCAAATAAAGTATAATTAGGCCTGTAGGGAGATATGGGCTCTTAAGACTGCAGCTCATGCACACAACACGCATACAATACATATCGTCGTTGTCGGCTGAAAACCTTGTATGTCCAAAACCGTTCATTTTGCATTTATCGTTTTAAAAATGATTTAAACTAGTGAAAACAGACGATATATAAGCACACAACACCTCACACCGCGAGGCGTTGTGTGCTTGTACTGTAGATCTGCTGTTTTCACTACTTTTGTGCGACGGCCTTGTATGATGAAGCAGGGCTTTACTTTGCGAAAGAACGTACACTTTTGAAACTTGGAGATACGAGGTTTCCACCGACGACGACAATATATTCATCTGAAACAAGCTCATTAGCCTTGGTGGTTAATGACCTTGGAGTGTCCGGCTGGGAGGCCAGGGTTCGATCCATAGTGTCTACAGTATATATACTGTACATATCTAGAGAGGTAACCAGCTCAGTGGCCTTGTGGTTAGAGTGTCCGTCCTTAGGCTGGGAGGTCGGGGTACGATCCTCACGGCCGGGTCACACCAAAGACCCAACAATGGGACCCAGTGCCTCCCTGCTTGGCACTCAGCATCAATGGTTGGATTGGGAGTTAAGTCCCTGCGACATACAGTACTAGCGTCAAGTTCAGGGATTGTACTTGTACATCAAGCTGTCTCACGCTACAGAACCAGGAGATAGTCTCCTGCCCTATGGGCCTCATGGCTCGGCAAGGTGTACTTATTTACTTAGAGAGGTAACCGGAAATCCAAGGCCATTCGCTTGCTCACACGATGACGCACAGGGCCTATCTGGGGCTTCTGAGTATCAAGCCACCTCTCACTAAAGAGGAAACAGGAAATAGGCTCCCGACCTACGGACCACATGGGAACCGTTGGCTCCCGGGGCTACTTAATTACTTACTTACACTTCTAAAAAATCAGGCCGTAAGGGTTGCAGTTTTCACATTCATTTGTTAGTATCACTGAAATACAAGGTCATAATATTATGTGCAGTCATGCACTGTGTTGTGAGCTGGTAGAACTGCCGGGCATTTATTCACAAAAAAAGAGAAAAAGATTGTAAAAGAAAGTTTAGGGAGAAAGTTCCTGCCCGACAGTGACGATAATAGAAATAAAATTGCACACAGTGATAGTGCTGGTACTGATAAGTGTCCCTTTAGTGTCCATCTCTACCCCTTCAGTTAAACTAGCACTCTAGATTTTGTTGTGTACTAGTTGTGAATCTCAGAGCTATTTGAGTGTTTTAATGTGTCCTGGCTGCCACTGCAAAAAAAAGGCCAAAAAAAGCTCACGTGAACTCCTGGACCTTGCCTGAGGACACCTCCTATACTGATTCCAGTCTCCAGTCCTCCACAAGAAGCTGACGCACGCTGAACAAAACACATTAAACTATATGGTCAAGAAAATTATCTGCCGAGTAGAGTTGGAGTCGTGAGATGAGATTGCTTTTCGTTTAGTTTTTAGTTTTTTAAAGTAACAATGGCATTATTTAAAATCTAATTTGAGAAGGCTAGAAGATATGTGGGTGTACAGTCAAGCCAACAATATGAAGATAATTACAAGAAGCCTCTGTGGATAGGCCTATGGACTGTTTCAAAGTTTAACTGTTTAACAACGATGAAAGTTTCCTGAATACAAACATTTTAAATAACCTTGTTAGGGGCTGTGTTTTTCCACGGTGGAGCACTTTGGTTATCTAATGTGTGAAGGCCCACAACGCTTCCAAAGCATACAGCGGCTTATTGTTGTTACTAGGCTTGATTAGGCTTGCGCTATAATAGCACAAATAGCCTAACTGATATAACAGATCAAATAACGGTAAACACGTCACCGATGCCAGAAGAGCAAACCAAGAAAAGCCTGTGCCATTGCTCTAGAACAGGGTTTCTCAAAGTGGGTACCGAGAATACTTTGGGACTTTATCAATATCACTTCAGTTTAACCACTAATACTTAGTAAAACAGACCTGAGTTGTACTGTACTTGGTGTGATCTTTTTCAGCCTACAGTACACCAAGTCTCTTCCCGCGCACAAAGAAATAAAGTAAAAGCGCTCCACCAGACACCCTAGCCGCCAAGAGATTATTATATTATGATTATTGCAGATATATTCAAGACTGGGACACATTTGCATTCCCCCCAAGACTGCTAAAAAGTATTATCATTTAGCTTTTTCTCTCATTATTTAAAGTCACTAATTTCTATCTCCATATTATGAGACAGACGCTCACCGCTTTCTGTCTGAATATAATGATCAGCAAACACAAAGGTCTGTCATTAAGAATCACTACAGTAGGCCTACAGTACTAATCATTCGCTATAGCCTGGATCTAAGCCAGTAACCTCTTAATGCTGTACATAAAGCTTTACTTAAAGCAGTGGTTGTCAGACATTTTCATGTCAGGGACCATGAAAATTGATATTAATTTGGCTTGCGGACTCCATTCGACAACGCATCGGAGCTTGTAGATCGGAGATTCATGTATAAATTACCCTAGCTTGGAGCCCCATCTGAAAAGACTAACTGGGCCCCCAATAAGAGATGTGTTTTTATGATACTTCTCAAAATCATTCCAAGTTGAGATACTTCAAAATAGCCTAAAAATAAAATATGGTTTGCTGGAGACTCCGGAAACCCCTCGAGGACCCCTAGCTGAGAGGTCCCCGGGCCCCACTTTGAGAACCACTGAGCTATAAAGTGACCAGCAGATGTTAACGGCCTCTAACGTGCCTTAATAAAAAACACACTGAAGTTTGCTGCTGCAGTGCAATTTCTCGGTCATGAACAGATCAAGTTTGTCTAGGTTTATTTATGTGCAGTAGCCTACTTTTGACATAAGGTGACCCCTGGGGGGACCCCCGCTAAAGCTGCCTTAGACCAATGGTTTCCCAAACTATTGACAATAGCCGATCTACAAGTTCACAACATGTCGCAATGTTTTTTACTTGTAGGCTACAATACATGCAAATGTATATGTCAACAAAGTACTCAATAAAAAAGATAAGACTTAACCATTCTGCCTTTCTATGTGTGTCTGATACACTGTGAGCATCAGACGTGATAGCATCACAACTTGTGGTGACGTGTGCATCAGTGACACTTGCATCAGTGACACTTGCATCAGTTACACTTATGTCAGTGACGCTTATGTCAGTGACACTTTCCGAGGGTCACAGTCTTTAGGGAATTAATCAGCCGTGGCTAATTCTCTAGTCCAGGGGTCTTCAATAGGGGATCCTCAGAGTTACTACAGGCGGGCACCAAATATTTGTGTGATAGGAATGTTTTTTTTTTATTATTTTTTTTACATTAATCACTTGAAACCTAGCATCCCTGTTCTGGTGGGAACAGTAGCCGAAAATAGCAGATCTAGAAGCTCACAATGCCTCATGCTGTGAGGCGCTGTAGATCGGCTGTTTTCGGCAAATAGGTTTGGTGTGTGCCTGTGTGGAGGAAAAAAAGAGCAGACCAAGGTCAAGTTTTCTAAGTAGTGGTTGACTCTCTTAAAATCCACCTAACTAATTATTGTAATTATTGACACAACGCTACACAATGACAGTGCTGTCAAACAAAGTTTATGAAGCTATTTATGAAATCAATGAAAAAAGTTTAATCTGCAGCACAATTGCATGCAATAAGTGGTACCTACTTCTTGTACCTCTCAGCTAAAGAGGTCCTTGGTCTGAAAAAAGAAGACCCCTGCTCTAGTCACAATAGATGAGCCCCAGTGGCCTGGCCTGCTATCGATAAACAGACAGTTATGCATGGTATTGCGGGCGATGTCTAACAACACTGTCTGGACTCGCACACGTGCACTTTTCTCCCCCCCACCCCATCGGTGCACAGAGCACAGCCGACACAATGATGATCGATCACCTTAGTGCTCTCCCGTTATTAACCCACCAAGACCGGGAATGCATCTGTCACGTAACCACTCTAGCCATTTATTTTCATACTTTGGCGATTCAAAAATAGCAGATATACAAGCTCATAGCGCGGCACCGAGTGCCGCGCCATGAGCTTGCAGATCTGCTATTTTTAAAATGAACATCTTTTAACTCAAATATTTGCTTCTGGGGGGGTTCCTGATAGATGATATTTTGAGATGGGGGTCGGCCGGTCAAGTACATATAATTCTAGGGGTCCTTGACATGCAACAGTTTAGATATAGAAACGTGTTATTCAAAAACCAGGATTCAGGATTTTTCCAAAAAATAGCAGATCTACAAGCTCGAGCTTGTAGATCTGTCAGCTTGTATATCTGCCATTTTTCAATAGCTAAAGCATAAAATAATGTTTAAAGCGGTTCAAGACTAACGCGACACGGATGCGTTCCACGGTTCCAGGTCTAACCAGGTTAACATTTGAATGTGTGCTCACATCCATGCAGAGGCGGGGAGCCAGGGTCACTTTTCATCCCTGACCTTTTTGCTTATTGCAATCTCACAACCGTTTTTCCCACGAGGTCGACTGGACGCCGGCGGGGGAGGAAAAAAGTTAAAGTATCAATACTGCAATGTAGAAATACTCAGTAAAAGTCTGTAATTCAAAATCAATTGGAGTAAAAGCACTAACGCGTAGGCATCAAAATATACTTATAAAGCACCAAAAGTAAAAGTAGAAAATGTTTGAAAATAGCATATCTACAAGCTCACAACGCGTCATATCTATTTTCAAATTGCCTAGGTATAAAATAGGGCTAAAGTGGATTATTGTATGTTTTATAATATAATTACTTACTGTATATCGGCAAAGTAACTACTGGAGTAACTAAAGTTTTCAAATAATTGTAGTGGAGTAAAATTACAATATTTGGATCTAAGATGTAGTGGAGTAGAAGTAAAAGTACTGAAAATTGGAAATACTCAAGTAAAGTACAGATACTTAAAAACTTTACACGAGTACAGTACTTAAGTAAATCAACTTAGTTACTTTTACACTGATTATAGTACATGTATATACTCAAGTGCTGTGCTTGAGTACAATTTCAGGGTACTTTTACATGACTTTGGTAGGCCTACTTCCATTTCTTGATACATTGTATTTCTACTACAATAAGCTGCACATTCAAAAAAAATAAAAAAAAATAAAAAAATCATAACAGTACATTTATTTGACAAATGGACATACTAGTGAAACTTTGCAGATTTTGCTTATTACTAATTCATAAAAAAATCTTCAGGAATTGTCCAAAAAAGATGATCTACAAGATCGCAACGTATCACAATGCATCACATTGTGAGCTTGTAGATTGGCTATTTTCTCATAGCTTTATAATTATCGTCCAACAACATGATAAATACGATTCTAGGCATTCTGCACGACAAGCACTTTTACTTCTGCAACATTAACGCTTAATGCTAATACGTGCTTTGACTTGAGTAAGCTTTACACACAGGACTTTTACACTGAGGCATTGCTATAACTTTACTTAAGTCCAATGTATCTGAGTACTTCTTCCACCATTGCTGGCCTGCGGTTTAATGAATCTTCCTTGGAAGAAGATTCGCAGGTGTTCTTCCGTGAAAGAACACCTGTGTCGTCTCTAGGTGTGTGTGTGTGTGTGTGTGTGTGTGTGTGTGTGTGTGTGTGTGTGTGTGTGTGTGTGTGTGTGTGTGTGTGTGTGTGTGCGCACGCGCGTGTGACAATTACTTTGTCTGCCGAGTTATAGGTCACACTTCCTCCTTTTCCCTTTTCATTGATTTTCATGGCTTTAGTGTATTGCTGATTGACCAGTCGCTAACAAAGGCGACCAGGATAGAAGCATACATAGCAATGCGTATGTCCAGCTCCACACTCTTGTTCAAATAATGGTCACTTATGGCTGCAAAGATCCATGATGGCGGTGGTCAAAATGACAAACTCAAGCCTTCAAAACTGGAGTAAAACAGGGAGATGATCGTTCACAATGCCTCGTTGTGAGCATGTAGATCTGCTATTTTCACAATAGAACCATGTTATACAAAGCGTAATGCCTCAACTCTTAGTGCTCGTCAGGGTGAGGGGGGGGGGTCCCCAGTTAAAACATGATTATATTGGAGGTCCCCAGTTAAAATATGATTATTTTGGGGGTCGCGGCCTGAAAAGGTTGAGAACCACTGCTCTAAACGAAGACTACCGATAAAGCAAGAGAAAACACATATTGTAGAAATAAGGCAGATTGATCGCTCACACTGGAACAATAACAAGTATCTTGGGTTAATATTAGGTGAACAGAACATTTGACTTTTAAGGAGGGTATCAATGTCACTGCAGACTGTGTGGGTAGAGCACTTAGAGCTGTGATCAATAAGATGGAAATCTTTTAAGAATCTTGGGTAGTCTACCTTTTCTAAGCTATAAGAATCCTGTGTTTGATCAATAATGGACTACCGTACGCCTCTGGTCTATGGGGGGCTTCTTGGCTGCTTTTCTTTTGATGTATCGACTTTAATTCCTGAGTCACCTGTCTTCCTTCTTCCTTCTTCAATGCGCAAGGGAATAGTGAAGAAATGAATTTTCCTCTGACTGTTATTCCTTCGAATTTGCAACGAGTCCAACTTCGATGTTAGTTCGCAAAAACAAAAAGGTAATGTGCAGGATGCACACAGATGAAATAAACCCGTGGTGGTTTCCCGTTTCCCCCGTTGTCATTTCAAAGGACTGGCACTGGGAGCAAGGATTGGATTGTCGAATAGCCATGCCCGCTCACGCCTGTGTGACTAAATATAAAAATCTAGCTTTAAGGGTTTGACCTCCTGTCTCCTAGCAACATGGGAGCGTTTGAAGCAACACTCCAGATGAATCCATCAAAACCAGGAAAGCATCTGTGTTCATTTTAGATCTGAACCACTTTGACCATTGTTTTATACTTTGGCAATTCAAAAATATCAGATATACAAGCTCATACAGCATTCTTCTTTTTATTGTGCCTTGCTTTTTTTGGTGCGCAACAGTCCTCTTTTTCTTTTTCTTACCTCTTTGTAACTTAACTGCTGTGCTGCCTCTGGGCAACTGAATTTTCCCTGTGGGATTATATATATATATATATATATATATATATATATGGGAGTTGTTTGAACAAAGTATTTTGAGATGTGTTGAAAGGGTTTGAGAAACACTGAGAAACATAATGTTTTTCAGAAACAAAAAAACAAAGACATTTCTAGAATCGAACCTCAGGTCTTGGGGTAATTAATGGGTAAATGTTCAAACCACGGTGTGATGTGTGGGGGCGCCGACAGACATACAGGCAAGAGAGACAGACAGACATACAGACGGTATCTTCCCCGGACAGACAGACAGACAGACAGGGCCGTGCCACTCACCGTTGAAGCTGCCGTTACGGATGTACTTGAGGAGCGTCTTGCCCTCGGCGGCCTCCATCTCTTGGCAGACGCTGGGGTGGTCCGGACACAGGTCTCTGTGCATGTTGTGCAGAGCGTGGGCCATGGCGTAGACGGCGTCGATCACGAACTGGACCTTCCCCTCCTGCTCGTACTTCGAGTCGATCCCGATGCGCTCTTGGCCTGGGAGGATGGGGCGAGGGAGGTACAGGTCAATCACAATCTGTGGGTTAAAGCAAGGGTTAACAAACTGGGGGTCGGGACTAGGGATGGGACGATAATCGTTATTATAGTTTATCGTGATTAAAAAAAAAACTCTCAGAGCAGCATGAATGATATGCATAGACCAATGTTAATTGCTGCTCTGAGAGCAGCAATGCCCCCAGAGCAGCAATTTAACATTGGTCTATGCATATCATTCATGCTGCTCACAATAATCTGTGACGTTGTAATGTGGTTTCAAATGTTTGTTATTGTTATTGATTATAATGTATGTATTGTGTTTTATATGCTGTGATCAGGTCGTCCTTGAAAAAAGAACGCTTGCTCTTCCAATGGACTTCCCTGAATAAATAAAGGGAAAAAGAAAGATTTTCTTTTTTTTTTAACGAGACAAGGACGGAATTCATTTGCAAGTGTGACCCGCGTTGCGACAACCACAATGCTTATCATGAGACTGACACAATATGTCCATTCCCAGATATGGGCTTAATATTGATGACATCGGGGATCTCCATATATGGGCATAAAAGGGGCCGTGACGTGAGTCACACTGGCAAACGAATTCTGTCTTGGCCATATATGGAGCGTGACATGAGGCGTGACTGACTGACGCACATGAGCTGCAGGTTTTTATAGTAAAGGCGATCTACGGTCGCAATAACTCTATAGAGGGTATGCGCGTGACATCATCATCATACCCGGAAGTTATGCGGGAACGCCTACTGAGTGGCAAAAAACTACTTTCTGGCCTTCACAGCCCATACATCCAAACAGAAAAGTCCTACCTAATTGCATTAAACAACGTTAAACTCACTTTCCCACTCGATTTGCCACATCATTTGCCATTCACTTTATGCATGCGCATACCATCTATTCTGATAGTAATCATAACCATACAGTGTCTGTTCAATATCAGGGGTTTCTCCTGTCTCTCCAGTTCTTTAGGAAACAGAAATTGCATGTTCAGGCCAGGATACCAATTTGATTCAAACCAGATGGAGAAGTCATACAGCATACAGGATAAACAAGTGAAATTGGAAGTGATGAAACAAAGAAATGAGCAGCAGAAACATTTAGAAGTGGAACACTGCAGAAATCGAACCTGATAAATGATTTCCTGATTGGATGAAATTTGCAACCAGTTTTCTGTTTACCACAGAGCTAGAGAGACGGCGAGACCCATTTTTACTGAACAAACACTGACGATGACATCTCCATCTTCATCTCGCACCGGAGATTTACGACTAAGATGAAGATGTCAATTGGCCCAAAAATAGACGATCTGCAAGCTCGCACTCCAGAGGGCCCCCACAGCAAAGTTGACATATAGCATCACAGTCAGCACTTTAGCCTTTGGCTAAATCTCGATTAAAAAAAATAATAAAAAAAGGTATCCTTCGGCTATTTGTAGATCCGTTTCTTTTTAATCCTGTTAAACACACCGGGCGAAAACACAATTGAAATTTCAAAAACAATTTCCGAACAATTGTTGAAAATGGCAGGTCTATACACAGATCTGCTACTTTTGAAAGTCTGTTTTTGAGTTTTTGATTAAACTTTTTATAGTCACCCAAATTTTGTATGAATTGTGATTTCGTTAGAATTACAGTTATTACACCAAAAGGGCATAATAACAAGAAAGAAGTGGAGTGCCCTTTTGCTCTTGTATTTCCAAGTGAGAAAGGCGTGATAAGACTCAGCTGTGAGACAAGAAGAACTCATGCTGCGAGACAAAAGTGATTTCCTAGCAGAAAGCGTCAGATTGGGTTCTACCAAGGGTGGAGCACTGCAGTCATACAGTGAGCACTGTCAGAGCGGGGCCGATTCATTCGTCACGTCTGCACAGGAGACGGAGATCACAGTGAACTTTTGCACGGCACTCTGCTTCGGCGACTTCACGCCGTCTCATCTCCTCCCTCCGGTACTTTGCCCTTTCACTGTGGGCCGCCTTAAAGGTTTGTGTCCTGCTTGAATGAATTATGTACAGCCCCTGCCGGATTTGTACTTTTTAAAATATATATATAAATATATAGCACATTTAGAAATTGCTGACGTGAATGGATTTTGTCATTAAGCTTAGCATATGGAAGCTGAATTCAGTCACTTGGAAAAATTAACTAGAGTAGGATGGATTATACCACCGAGAGAACTCCAAACACTTCCAGGGGGATGCCCGTTTTTTATTTTTTCCGTTTATTTTTTTTAACCCATTTAGGGCTAGAATTATTGAATGCTTTAACTATTGAAAAATCTACAAGCTCGCATCTACAAGCTCGCAGCGCGGCACTCGGTGCCGCGCTGTGAGCTTGTATATCTGCTATTTTTGAAAAGTCTTTGAATATATCCCTTTAAAATACATTTGCAAAAACATACATACATTTGTAACTCAAATATTTGCTTCTGGGAGGTCCCTTATACAATATTTTGAGATGGGGGCGTCCCTGGAACAACACATTTTGAGATGGGGGTCCGTGGCCAAATACATGTAATTTTGGAGGTCCCTGGCATGAAACATTTTGAGAACATTTTGAGAACCACTGACAGAAACATAGTTTCTTTAAAAAAAAAAAGAAAAAAAAAATCTTAGGACACTTATAGAATCGGGTCAAAATATTTCAAGATTGATTTGCCAAAAAAAAATTGTATATCTGCTATTTCTTTATATTTAAAGCATAACATATTGCGTAATAATGCGTTCAGGCCTACGTGTGTAGGATTTATAGGGGTGTAGGGGGACTCCATGCCACTGCTTTTGATATCCCCCCTCTGGAGGGGATGTGTTTTATTGCTGCTTCAGGTCAGACTCAATTAAATACACATGCATTTCCTTTTGAGAAATGTCTGATATCTAACTATTAAACGGCAAAATGTCTGTCTGTCCGTCCGTCACGCTCAGCTAAATCATGGACCAGCATTCATGGTGACTTCACTATCAACAAGTGTGCCCTGATATAAATGACAAGGCGCGCTCTGCTGGTGCATAAAGCTAGCCTTACACCTAACAACTTTGAAAAGATTTCTCAGTCGTAATAAAGTCGCGGCGCTCTCCAGTGATTTGGTCTTTACTCAATCGATAAATGTGAGGTAGTGCTCCGACTCTATTTTTACCCCGACTTGAGACCGAGATTCTGTTACGAGAATATCAAACTGGTTTGATATTCACAAATCGGGGCTGAGTCTGACTAGAGTACAATGACGTAACAAACCAAAACAGAACGCTATAGTGAGCCAAAAGCCATTCATTCCCCAAACGCTGAGCTGCCACCCTGGTCGCCACTAGTAGCTGTTGGTGCGGCTGCGACAGCCCTTTATTTCACTGTGTATCATAATAGTTAATTATTCCAAACATTCGAAGTTGATAATAAGTTGATAGGATCATTAGGATCAATCTGCGTCGGCTAAAGGAGAGAACGAGATAGGACTGAGGGAGGAGGGCGGAGCTCGTTGTGTGTGCATGCACTGCAGTGATGGAAAAAGTACAAATGTACTTATTACACCACTCTGTGGGGGGGGGAGCTAGTCAGAGGAATAGGAACACAATGGCTATAATAGGCCTATTTCAGACAGATTTCAGCAAATAAAAGGGAATCTTGAACCAGTCTTTACAAAATCTTTAGAGGCATCTCACATCTAACAACTGAAATCTTTTAAAAATCATCATTAAGTCTTTGGGGAATCTTTTTCAAATCTTTTAGTGTGAGAGGGTAGTCTTTTAGAAATCTTTCCAAATCTTTCCAAAATCTTTTCAAAGTTGTTAGATGTAAGAGGGCCTTAAGTGGGCCAGCAGAACGGGGCAAAGAGAGGGGGCAAAGAGGGGCAAAGGGTGACGTCATAACAGCAAGGCATTTATAAGTAGGGATGGAGCTTGTTAATTTTCGAAGCGGTGAAAGCCGCTTCCAAGGAGTGGCTTTGTGTGTCCCCCATGTCCATATCATTTCAGTCCAGAATGAACAGGTTTTATCTGTCCGTAAATGTGTGTCCCCTCATGTCCATATATGGTCATTTCAGTCCAGAATGAACAGGTTTTATCTGTCCGTAAATGTGTGTCCCATGTGTGTCCCCTCATGTCCATATATGGTCATTTCAGTCCAGAATGAACAGGTTTTATCTGTCCCGTACGTCCAGAATATGTGTGTAGTGTCCGTCCCGGTCTGATGATTGGATGATTAAAAATGTCCAATGAGACCATACTTTGAGGATTGGTCAAGCTTCATCCGGCCCTCCAGATAAAATCATTAATTTATTCAGAATTCAGAATTCTGAAGCTCTAGAACACATAGAATAAAAGTTCACCACTTCGAACCGAATGTATATACAGAGTTCATAGCTCTAGAACACATTGAATATATTAGGACTACTGCGGCACCCAAATGTGACTAGGTCTGGCACTTTGTGCCTTATGTCGGTATTAGTTTGAGTTTGTCTGTCCCGTGCCTGTCCAATCCAAAATGAAAAATTTAACATTGGTCAAGCTTCACATGACAATTTGGCTCTCCAGACAATTTTATACTCAGATTCACCGCTTCACTTCGAACCGAGGTTTGATTTTTATTGATAATGAGCACCTTATTGATCCCACTTATTGAGCCGGGGTTTTATCAAGCCCGCTATTGAGAGTTTTCTAATATTTTGTGGAAAGATATGAGATGACAAATTCAGAACATAACTGGTATCGTTTTGTATTGGCCAGATTGTGAGTTTGTGAGTTTGTTGCGGACCACCATCTATGAAGATGACAATTGACAAAAGTATTAAATATCATTAAAACTTTCATTCGTTAGTGTGCAATAAGTGTTAAATGGCTTAGTACTGTAATCATTTCTTGATCACCTCTTGTCTTGATTGGGCCGCTATGCTCAAAAACAAGCTCGATAAGCCTAAAGCTTATTGATAGCGGGTAAATCTGTTACCTGGTTATCGAGTTACCCTTGTTTAGGGCTCCATCCCTATAAGGGCCACAAGGGTGATGTCATAATATCGAGGCATATATAAGGGCAAAGAGAGGGGCCGCCGATGCCCGCCACAAATCAGAACGGGCATAATCCAGCATATGTCCGAAAATCTTGGGGATTGGTGGATTGGTGAGCCTCACATGACATTTCAGCCAACCAGATTATAAAAGGGCCAATTTCCATTATTGGTCAAGTTTTACGTGAAACTATAATTAGTACTACAAAACGTGAGAAGTGGGCGCAAACCTACATCCGTCTGAGTAACAAGTAATGGGTAAGGACCTAGTATATGATATATATTCATATTAAGCAACCAGTGAATGAAGATGATCTGGAAGATGCTTTTAGTGTTTGTGCTACATTCTGCCTTGATTCATCCCTCTCAGTGCTGTTTCAGATGTCTGATATTGGAGGACGATAATTTGGCACTACTTGAAATTTGTCAGTATTACCCAGCACCTGACACCGAGAGTAGCGGATGGGATGTCTGCGAAAAGTTAGTGCGCAATATATTTGACCACAATGATACAGTCATAGAGGCGGCCAGAGTGAGGACCGTGGATTACCTTTCGGATTTGAAGAGCATTATGAAAAATATAATTGGTCCATTGAGAGAGCTGTTAAAAGACCCTCACGGATTAACCGCCAAAGAGATTGACAACCTTCTGTACGCTGCCGCCGGAGAATTCATCACAAAAGCCTCCCGTCTGCCTCGAGCCCCCGAATGTTCCCGTCCGTGTGGCCACCTGGACACCGACGCCGTGTACAACTGCGTGTCTTGTGAGAACAAGGATTCCTGTGGATTACCTGTGGACTGCCCACTCGAGGACACCAGGGTCACGGAGTACCAGGGCATCCAGATGTGGTGCAACGCGTCGCTGCCTCAGGACGTCGCTCTACCCGAGAACGTCCGCAAAGTCTGGAAGTTTGCGGTGGCACTGAACACCACACGAGTGGGCCGCTTCAAGACGGTGACCGCCGGGACCGACCCGCTCTACTCCATCCCCATGGTCGGCGAGCACCACCAGGGCACCTACCAGTGTGAGATCTTCCACGAGAAGAAGTCAATTTTCAGGCTGTACTGGTACCTGGCGGTGACGCCCCGGAGCGTGGAGCCCCATGAGGCACTACAGGCGCTCTTCGACCTGTCCATGCTGCACGAGGGGAGGCTGGTGGCCCCCCAGCCCCGCCTGGACCCCTTCCCCTCAGACGCCCTCCTCACCGCCTGCCTGACCTCCGTGCTGCTGCTGGTGTTCCTGTCTGCGGCGGCCGTGTATTGGTACGTGGTGGCGAGGAGGAAGACGGCCGCTGTCGAACGGGACGATGCGGATTCGTGGAGCTCGGTTAATAGCAACAGCAGCACATCCTCTAACAACGCTTCTCGCTGAGACGCCTGTTTATTGCCTCATTATTAAAGACCTTACTTAAGGCCCATTCTACAAATGCCATCTAAATCAGTAGTTTGTCTCACACTTTTTAAAATATTTCAGAAATATTCAAAAATAGCAGATGTAGCAGCACAGCACTAAGTGCCGCGCTGCAAGCTTGTCCATATGCTATTTTTGAGCAGTGCTCCTGGAAGGAGCTAAGCTCCAACATCTGGCTTTGTCCGTTGTCCAAAAGTTTGTTGTACGCCCAGGGTCACATTGGCCAAGCTTTGCATGAAGCTTAATGAAATGAACTCATAAATAGCACCGCTACCTTCACACTAGGTGTGATTTTTGAATGGCCAACGCTAAAGATCTAAAAAGACACATATGCTTTTTCCTGGATTTAATGGGCTAGTTGAACGTTGGGAGCTGTCTGAAAGCTGAAGCGATTTTGTTTGTTTGTTTTATGTAAAAGAACAGTAGAAAGAATAGATTGTATTACTGTCTGGCTTGTGTTTAATATTTCAATTCGATAATATCCCTTTTCTTCCCCTATACATTTAGAGTATAACCACAATCGTTTACCCCCTTTTCTTCCCAATTTAGTCGTTACGTCAATGATATTCCTCCAAAACATATTTCTGTGTTGCCACTGCTGTTGTACTTTGTTGGCTCACCGGGACCCCCCAATGTGAGGACATAGTGTCCCCCAGCGTGAGGACATAGTGTCCCCCGGCGGGAGGACATATAGTGCCTCTGCCCCCTGCTGTCAGGCTCTGCCCCCCTCCCCTGCCCGTTGGATGTACGTGCAGGGACTATTAGGCCCATTTAGACTGCAGTCAAATCTTCTCAAATATATATAACCCTTTTGGCCTGACTGTTCACACCGCATTTGCAAGTGACCAGAACTGATCTGTGTTTTCAGACTGATTTTAACAATGTCAACCCAAAGCCGCCCTGCGTCGACATATCTGCTTTGGTTACCGTGGTAACAACATAGGCATCATGACTTTCTCTTAATATGTTTTCTTCAAAATAATTTTCATCTGACACTGCAGATAGGATCTTGTGAACCCATTTTCTGCCATGACGTGAGATATGTCTTATTGCCTTGCTTGCTTGTTCCTGTACATTTCTCATGAAAGCCTACTACTAGGCATCACCCCAAAGTGCTAGTCCACTGTCCACTGAATGCTGCTCGCCATTTCTTCTAATATACATAAAGTATCAAAAGTAGAAAAGTACTCATTATGCACAATGCCCATTTCACAACTCTTTAATATCAGATGTAAAAACCCACAATGAGTCACATTTTCAAATGGCCGAAATATAGGGCTGACGTGGTTACTGTATGTTTTGTAATAACAATCTAAATCTACAAAGTAACTCAAGTGTACAAGTAATTATAGTATAAGTATAATATTTGCGTCTGGCTAGCGGATTGGAAGAAGTACCGAAAAAAATACCTGAAAATTAAGTACAGTACTTGAGTAAATGTACTAATCCAGCATTAGGCCCCAGAGCTCTGCAGGGTTGTATAGCTCCGCTGTCACATCTCAGTGGTGCTGCTATTATAGCAATAATATCACAGTTTAACTATTTCATAGAGACTGTATGTGAACCACATTAACCCTGACATTGTCTTTAATTCAAATATAGCGAACATAGCCGACCTGCTCATTGACTGCCAAGGCACGAGTTTCACGAGTTATTGCAGTACTCCCAGGCTGCCACAGCCCGAGTTTCCCGAGTTGGAAGCCATTTTGAAAAAAAAAAAAAAAATTTTTTTTTTTTTTTTTTTTCAAAAATTTTTTTTATAAAAAAAATTCTAAAAATGCCTCAAATGTATTAGGCATGATCACAATTGTGAAATTGCATGTTTAGCCCCATAACAAACACATCTTTCAAAATGTCAAAAATGGCTGTTTTGTCTGACTTTGAAGGCTTGTAACTCATGAAGGCCTGAACGGATTTCCAAGCGTATTTTTTTGTTTGAAAGCTTTTAAAAAGTACTACACATATAATGCATATATGGTGCATGGGCGTGCACGATCCGTGCACAAAAGATTGATCCGTGCACTCGAAATTTAGGAAGGTGGCAGTGTTTGTTTTGTCTGACTTTGAAGGCTTGTAACTCATGAAGGCCTGAACGGATTTCCAAGCGGATTTTTTTGTTTGAAAGCTGTTAAAAAGTACTACACATATGATGCATATATGGTGCATGCGCGTGCACGATCCGTGCACTAAAAATTGATCCGTGCACTAGAAATCTAGGATAGTGGCAGTCTGGTACTTGGGGGCCATCTTGAAATGGCATTCAATGAGTTAAGCTCACAACACGTTGTGATGTGACGCTTTTGCCATTTGCCAATTATCATGATTGGAGGAAGGCTTTTTTCTCCTCACAGGGGATAGGGCGGAGTCCTTATATGGACCAAACACTAGTTTAGTAACTAGGACTATCAGAACATAGACCCATTTGAATTAAATGAAATCATTTACCCTACCTTTAACAACAGCAAAACTATACCAAAACCAGTGGTTTTGAAGTCCGCCGACTGGGAAAAACACTCTTATTTTGAAGTCCACCGACCGGAAGTCAAGGGTTGACGTTTGTCTAACTTGACACAAGCAGCTGCTTGACGTTAGCTTCTAGTTGCTTGCTGCTGCATTCTGCCTGATAACCTAGCGACATGGCATGCACACTATGGGTATTAGCGTGACTCAGACGCACATAGGTTGGGCGTTTTCATATTAAGTGAAAACTGACGGCTGTAGTACAATTGCAATATTTTCTTCTGCGAGGCAGGAGTAAATGTACTTAGTTACTATACACCACTCCACTGACCAAAACTCCTGTTATAAACTCCAAAACAACACTCACAGGGTGAGCAAACGGTGGACATAAGGCCATTGTTTTGGGTGAACTACTCAGTTAAACGGTTATGGAAATGCGTGGCGATAATGGTTCAGAGGTGACGTGCTGAACTGGTCCGGCGGGGGCGAGGTGGGACGGGGCTGCCATGGCGGAACGCATGCATGTTGGGAGAGCATGGCATGAGCCACGGGAGGTCACAGGCAATCCAAGCTGACATTTCAGCCTGTTTTGTTCAGGTCTCAACATGCATTCCAGCCCACACACATAACCTTTTGCTGCAGGAGAGCGCCGACTACAAAAGCTTTTCAATGGATGAAAAAAAAGAGAAGTCTTCGGCCGTTTCCCTTGACATTCAATAAATATACATCAGCTTTGGTTTGATATGAAAAGGTGAAAATGGATTGCAGTTTTACAGCGTTCGCGGTTTTGTAACAATGTGACAGCTTTGGAGTGAAGCGAGAAGAATGGATGTTGGATAACGGACATTTAAAATGTTTTTTTTACGGAAGCTCTGATTCGCCCGGTCTGACTAAGTAGATAAGCATTTGGCATATTTAATGTGATAAAAGGTACCAAAGTGACAGACATTAAGAAAACAAAATCCCCAGGCAAAACAGTAATTTATGTCACATTGTAATTACAGTACTGTCATCAGTTGTACATCGTTGCTGTCAGGCTTGCATCTCCATATTTCTACATTTGATGTTTTTCCGTAAATTAATGTCCCACTTCGTCGTACAAGAGACTTCGTTGTACAAGAGTGACGCGCAAAGTAGCGGATCTTCCAGCCAGGGGCGTCACAAGGGGGGGAAAAGTGGGACTGAGTTACTAGGGCCCAAGGTGGAGGGGCCCTAATATTTTATACTTTAGCTATTGAAAAATAGCAGAAGTACAAGCTCGCAGCGCGGCACTCGGTGCTTGTGCTATTTTTCAGTAGTTAAAGCATAAAATAACGCAGTGAATCCTTGTACCCAGGGCCCAGAATTTGGTGCGACACGCCTGCTTCCAGCTCACAACACGTTGCATCACAATGTATTAACTGTAACATTATTAACTCATTCAATGCGTTCTTGATGACTTGACGAGTTTGATGAGTCATTTTCAATGTTCGAGGCTGCCATGTGACGAGTTTGACGAGTTCCTTATTTTGATGCTGGATGGCGCTGTTCGCTAGCTTATGGGTCACCAATTATTTCCAGGGTAACCAGAAGATATCTTGTAGATCAGCTATTTTCAAATGGCCGATAATGTATACAAGGCTCAAGGCTGAATTGGGTAAAGCATGTTTTGTAATAATAATCAAAACAACGATTGACTAAAGTTTTCAAATAAAAGTATAATATTTGCCTCTGAGATGTAGTGGAGTAGAAGTAAAAGTACTGACAAATGGAAATACTCACAATTGTCCTGAAGTACAGTACTTGACTAAATGTACTAAGTTACTGGATTTGGACATACAGTACAAGGTTTACACCTGCCAGCGATGCCAGTTTCTTCAACCTGTGCCTCAGATAATGCATGCAGTGAGTGCCACAGTGTAGGTAGGTAATACAAAGTGTGCATCTGTGCTGTTGGCAGAAAGCACTAGCATTCCAGCTGGCTTGGTCAGGCTGGGGCGGTGTTAAATTAATCTACTGGTCTGTTTTTTAGGTCTTGTCTGGAGGTAGTCCAAAAAAAAGAAAGAAAAAATCTTAAAGCGCTTAATTTCATAATGCCTTGACGAACGTCGCTCAGTAAACAAACTTCAGTGCTGCTGTTTTGAATCTGTCATCGGGGAACCATGTAAAGAGTAAAGCTTTTTTGGAAGGCTTCATAAGATGCTTACTTCGTTAAGGACTTTTCATTTTAAACGCGCTGACAGGCAAGCGGGCATGCAGGTACTGTGCTGTAGGGTGACGCCAGCAATCTGAGACAAGATTTATTGACGTCGTTATTATTTTTGAAAGTAATGACATGTGACGTATACATCAGAGAGTCTTCCACTGCAGCGTAGTTCATACCAGTGCTTCTCAAACTTTTGTGTAATTTCAAGGATCCCCAGTTTGATATCTGTCAAAGATTTTGAGTTATTGTCATTTTGAAATCAAATATAGCGAACATAGCCAACCTAAAAGTTCACAACGCGCCGTGATGCGTTGCTTGTAGATTTTCTCTATTTGCTGTATAATGATGTATAGGGCGTGAAGGAGAAGTTCACCCCAAAAATCACGTATTTCTATTTTGTTTACTCACCCCGTGATGTCCTGAATTCAAGGAGAAGTCGTGTTTGTATAACATTTCTTTACTTGTGAAACTTGGAATTTGGTTCCTACAATACATACATTCCTACCCTACCCTGATCCTTTCATCCCTAGTAAACGCTCCGCACATATGCTGGATGTCACCGTAGAATGGATGAAGAGGTGAAGCACAGGGTCTTCCCCCAGCGTTACAGGACACTGGCCACAGGAGAGCAGACAGACGGTCTGTGACCTTCCTTCGTCTGACTAAGACAAAAACGCCATTATTATTAGAATAATAACCTCTGTCTGCATGCTCTGCCCGTTGGCTATCCTCACGTTTCACAACAAGCTTACTGTGGGCTTCACTTCCTCCACACAGCTGAGTCAAATCACTTAAAAAAGCACCATGTAATCACCATGCAGAGATTCAGGTGTCACAGGCTCACAGCAACCACAGCAACCAGTCAGAATGAAACATGGGCGTGTATCAAAAAAGCACCTCGGTTAAGGCAAGACCAGCCCGCGGAAGCTTGTGATTGGCTGAACCGGAGGTAGGGAGCGCTCCGCTGTGTTCACTTGGACCGCACGGAGGTGCGGAAAGCCGGGAGAGGGGGGCGAAGATTTACTATTCTGGCCCCCTGTTTTACAACTCAAAAGCTGCTGAGTCTGCAAAAGCGGACTTCGCAGCGCTCGACACGGTGACTCGCTCGCTTTAGCTCCGCTTGAGACGGCACGCCTCCGTCGTCTCCAGCGAAAACAAGCGCTCCTTTATAAGAACCAGACTTAACCGAGGTGCTCTTTTGATTCACGCGGCTCATGGGACACAGGAAACTTGAGGACAGAAACATTTAGCGTTTAGGAATTCTGGTGGTGTCATAGTGCCACACATGAGCGGGGGTGGATGCCGCCTCAACAGCCTGGCTGTTTCATCTCACAGCTCTCAACAAAAGGTCATGTTCACAACGATATGACATGTAACACCTAACTTATACTGAGCCGCACGCCGGTGTCTCGCACGGTAAATAGCCGACCTGTGATCGGCTTTGAAGGTCGGCTATTTTCTCAGGCTTGTAAGACTGCAAAATAGCCATCATATTCTCGTGTGTATTACACTAGCGTCTCTTGCAGGTTTATGTCACCATGCCACACGGTAACATCCTCAGTGTCAGTAGAGGCCAAGGGCCAAACCTCCCTTTGCTGGAATTGAGGCTCACTTCCGGGTTCTCGTTCAGCCTGCTGTTCCTATTAAAGGAGTAGTTCACCCCCAAAATGACCTATTTTCTTTCTCTTTGAGGTTTTGCGCTTGATTTTACACTTGATTGTATTACCTTACTAAACCTTTTCAAAAACAATTTGTTTTCAATCGCTAGTTTGGAGACCCGCACTCGCTGCGGTTGCAGCTAATAGCAGACATTTTATATTTTATCCTTTTTTTACAGCCTATGATAGAGGCCCATTGTTTAGGCCTATATAATTTCCAAAAGTCGTTAAACAAGACAAAGTAGTGGTGTCAATAAAACAACAGTATTGTGGCATGGCCCAGTCTGTGCCTCACACCCAGTCTGTGTCGACACAGCTGCGCATGTTAATACTTCGTACGGCGCTGGTGCTCGGCCAATAAAGCAGATATCTACAAGCCCACAACGTGACACATCTGCGATCACATCTCTTAAACCATATGGTTTAAGTGGGTTACCATGGTAAAGTGTCTCGCTCAGAGCCGAAAGGGCCGAAATGGTTCCACTTCTACCCACTCAGAGTCACATTACACTCAGGATGTTGCAGTGCATTCACAGTGTTTTACCCAGTGCATTCACATTGTTTTACCCATGCATTCACAGCGTTTTACCCGTGCATTTGCGGCTGGTGTCCTCCCTCTTGGAGGAGCTGAGGAGGCGGCAGTCAAAGTTCTCCTCCCAGAACTCGGCGAACCACACGTTCCTGCGGTTGTTCTCCAGCGTGAGCGCTGTGAAGTATTCATCGAACCCTGGGAAGAAGAACGGTGGGAGAGAGAGAGAGAGAGAGAAGGTAATAGCTGCAGTTTTTCCGGACCAATTATTATCCACCCAACAACACCCCCCACCCCCCATAAACCTGCAGGAGAGGAAGCGAGACAAGCAGCGGGCCGCGGAGTGATGCTAGCCGCCTGCTGCTGGGAGCAAAATCAGCAGCGACGCGTCTCTTTCATCTAAATTTGACCACTGTGTGCCTTCTCCTTCCTCTCCCCCAACCCCGTAATCACTTCTTTCATCTAGGAAATTACATTAATTAAGAACAGGATGCATAATAAATAACCAGGGACTGTGAGCAATGACACCGCCTGCTACCTCAGGCAGCAAGGTTCTGTAGAGCTGTTTTTTTTTCTCTCTCTTTTTTTTATTTTTCAGTTCCTTTGCACCCAAAATGTTTTGTCATTATGCCAATTCCTTATTCTCTGTGTATTTAATTTATGTTGTTCAGCATGTTATGCTATTTCTGCTATCTTCTATCCTGAAAAATACCAGTTTTGGACATATGAGGTTTCCACCCGACAGCGACGATACAAAGTAATGTAAATACCTAGGATTTAGCAAGAAATGCACATTTTCATCCGTAGTCCCCGACGTAAAAACATGTAACATCACGATCATCCATACGAACAGACACACACACCATAAATAATACAAATAAATCGGTAAAAAAGCGGTGGTCAGTCCGAGACCATGAGTCTCTTTTATACATCGGCTCTGCCGGAACCGCGCCACCCGATAGCGACGATATGGTCGCATGATTGGTGTTCTAATAACCAATTTCCTCATTCTAATTCCTTGTCAGTGCTCCAGTTGGTCCTAGGGCGAGCACAGACAACCATGTGTCTCCTGCGATACACGTGACATCAAGGCTGCTCCTTTTCTTTTCAGCTGACAGTGAGGAGTTTCATCAGAAGGCTGTCAAGCATGTGGAGGATTCTGAAGTAGTTCCACACAACAGAGAACAGGCGCCCTGACCCCAATGCTGTTGTGGCTCGTGCTAGGGACTGGGCAATTAATTGAAAATACATTTAAACCGACATATACAGTAGAACCAATAACCGATCTTCTCATGTAAGCAAGTCTTGCCGAGCCATGAGGCCCATTGGACAGGAGCCTATCTCCTGTTTCTGTAGCATCTCTGTAGCGTCCTAAGGACTTAACCCCGATCCAACCCTTGAGTGCCAAGCAGGGAGACATTGGTTCTGATTTTTACCTCCCAGTCTCAGGGCAGACGCTCTAACCACAATGCCACTGCTTTGTTCACGGAGGTAATCGAGAAACAGTCGGGATTAGCCTGATTAAGGGTGGCGAACAAAAAGATCTACAAGCTCAATGCAATGCATCGCGATGTGAAGCCATGTGAGCTTGTAGATATATAGATAGAAAAAAAAAGAAAGAAAGATAAGAAATGGTAATGGTTCATTAACAACTTAGACCCTGTAGTCTCAGAGAACTGGACTTCAGTTACAACTGCACTTTGACCAACTACATTAGCCAGAATAGCTGATCTACAATCTTACAATGTGGCGTGTTTGAGATGCATTGTGAGCTTGTAGATCAGCAATTCTGGCTAATGTTCCCCCCAGAATATGGATGCTGGGGCTCAAGTGGTTAATCGATGCAAAAGTTTGAAATACTTGTGATATTGAATTGAAGTCACAGCTAGTGCAACAACAGTAATTGCCCTCCACACCCAGCCTCCCTCCTGCGGACACTGCCAATTGTGTTGGTATGGACACCTGGCAAGGCACCGCAGAGGATTCAACCCCCTAGTCTTCATGGTGGCGGGCAGGAGCTTACATCCCTGCACCATCACAATGTCTTCTTTTCATCACTAGCATGTATTGTTACAGGCCAGGACGGGATGTACTGTACTGCGTAGGATTGAAAGATTTGAAGAAAAAAAAGAACGATGCACTTTCATGTTCATGTAGAACAGAGCTGAACATCGTGTGAGGCTCCGTGCCGATGCCAGGTGACTCAGTTAGAATGTAAGAATTTAAGAATAGCTCCACACTAAATCTTGTCCCCATGAAGGTTTGCATGTGCAGCGTTTCAACCCAATGTGGGTCTTTGTAAGGTTGCAGCAGGTAAAGCATTCTACAAGCAAAGCTTACCGAGAGTATGTTTCAGTTGGTCTGTATCTGTTTATTTCATAAAGTATTCATGTATATGTGTATGGATGGATGGATGGATGGATGTACTGTATGTCCTGCATGTACTGTACATGTATGTATGTATGTATGTATTTATGTTGTATGTACAGTATGTATGTATATAGTATGTATGGTATCATTCAGCGAAGGTCTCTCTTTAGTAACACCAACAATGTTCTTGTGGGGCACTTTTGCAACTTAGGAGGTGAAGTGAATTATTCAACGCGATCGCTATTTCAATTTAGCCAAATGAGGCGTACAGTACACTGTCACACCACCACCACGCTGGCTGACATGCCCACTACAAGCAGCCATGAGCCCAGGGGCGTCACAAGGGCGGGGGAGGAAAGTGGGACTGAGTTACTAGGGCCCAAGGTGGAGGGGCCTTAATTATTTCATACTTTAGTTATTGAAAAATAGCAGATCTACAAGCTCACAGCGCGGCACCGAGTGCCGCGCTGCGAGCTTGTAGATCTGCTATTTTTGAAAAGTCATGAAAATGTGTGCAAATCTTTGAATATAATGTATTTTTTAAGCGAACATTTGTAACTCAAATTTTGCTTCTGTGGGGGGTCCGTGGAACTAAATATTTAGAGATGGGGGTCCGTGGCCAAATACATATCATTTTGGGGGTCCTTCACATGAAAACGTGTGAGCACCATTGACATAGAAACATAGGTTTTTCAAAAAAAGAATTGTCAAGATTCTTCAAAAATAGCAGATCTACAAGCTCGCTGTGAGCTTGTATATCTGCTATTTTTCAATAGTTAAAGCACAACGTAATTGTGCGGGGGGCCGCAGTGAATCCCACACAAGCAGCCATGAGCCTGCAGTAAACAGTACTGTACACTACAGTATGTGCAGCCTCCCCACCGAACATTTGGGGTGATTTGTGCGTCATGGTCCACTAACTGCACACATTAGTTAGTAACTTACTATGGATAGTTAAAGATTGGACAGGGAGGCCACGCCATTATTAGACTGTATGTCTTACTCTGTCTACTTGCATTAAATTCTACGTGCCTATAGGACTGTGTGCATATGGCAGTTTTTGTAGCTCGAGAGGCGACTTATGCTCTGAATGATTGTCTTGCCTCGAAGTCCTCGGTCTCGCTCTTCCCCTCTCTCTCTCTCTCTCTCTCTCGCCCTCATCTCTCGGCTCTCACAGCTGAATCATCAAAGGGGAAAATGTGATAATGACTAATCAAAGCTCAGAGCCCTGGCTGATTTTCTCTCATTTTTTTAAAAGGCCATCAACGATGCACGGTGGAATAATAACATTCCTCCCCGTAACACTGCACGCATTGTTCTGACCAGGCCTCCCTCGTTAAAAGGAAGCCATTGTAATGATGGGTTTGTAATTACCATAGCAAATGCAATAATAGGGCTTTGCAAAGTTGCCTCTGCCGCATCCTTAACAGTTTGACACACATTTCAATATGAATGTGTGTCGTGCGGGGCTTACGGTGTTAAGAGAACCAGAGCTCCGCGATGGTAATGCTTGCGTGCGCACGCCGGTTTCGGGATGACAATGTGCATGTAAATGTAAAGCAATTACACGTTCAAGTTCAACAGTGCACAGTCAATCTTTAATGAGCAGCGTGTGTGTGTGTGTGTGTGTGTGCGTGCGTGCGTGCGTGCGTGCGTGCGTGCGTGTGTGTGCGCGTGCCTGTGTGTGCAGGCATGTATTTGAAGCTGTTGATATGTTTTATAACAGCCACATTGTTAGAGTGGAACAAGGACTGGGTGCTTGGTTGTTCACTGATTGAGACACATTAAGCCGTCCGTCCCGTTCCCTGGGGCCAGGATTTGAGGGATTGCTCTATAGCATAATAAATGAGCTCTGTGTGATTTGACAGGTGGCTGGCATCACACTATTGACTGAAAATGGTTAGTATCTGCCGATTTTATCACACATCACGTTTTTTGTTTGACAGGAAGTAATTAGGATATGACTTTTAGGGACCTTTGATGTAGAAAATACATAAATAATAGATTTTGTTCAACTTTTTGACATCTCTTCTTAACCTTGTCTCCATTATGACCGCGGGTATGCTCTAAAAGTGCTAAAACCTTAATTCCAGGTGGTCTTTAAACCATAATGTAGGCTATACATCATTGTACAACAAAATGAGCTATTTTTGCTATTTAGTAGCAACAATTGCGAATATAACTCAAGCTCAGCTTCAATGTGACATGTTTCTGAGCTTGTAGATTGGCTATTCTAAACTAGAGGTTCGGACCTCACATCTAGAGTTCGGGCACTATGCAACCCAAACAACTATGTTGCACTGCTGATTCGGACCAATACGTATAGTCCCTGTATATGGGCATGCCCCTATTGTGGCCATGGAGCCCACTGATTTGTTTGCTCACAACGCCTCGCAACACAGGCACACAAGTAGGCCATATATGGCCACGAGTTCACAAGGACTACAACGGTTTATGTTGTGTTGAGTGATGTCAGACCTCAGCTCATGGTCAGGCTACATAAGGTATGAACTGTCTTTAGACCTCCAATTCATTTCAGTCTAGCCAGTGATCGAGTTATACCCACAGAGCTATGGGAGCCCTATTCTGGCGGCGCCGAAGGCGCCGCCAGAATAGGGCTCCCATAGCTCTGGGGGCCCTTCGCCGCCGCCAAAGGCGGCGGCAAAAGAAAATCGGGTAATTGCGGATATAAAGTCGCCTAAAACGGGTACTTTCCTATATTAAATCATATTAAATCGGGTATTTCGCGGATATAAAGTCGGCTAAAACGGGTATTTCCTATATTAAATCATATTTTTCCTTTCACAATATTAATTCGGGCTTCACATTGGCTATGTTGACAACTCCAGGCAGTCTTTTCTGTTCATATTAACTCACCATTATTGCTCAGCCTCCAGTTCCCAATTCCTCCATCTGATGATCTGAGCTCTGAGCCATCCAGCCAAAAGTTCCCGTTCTGGTAGCATAAAGTCGGCTAAAATGGGTATTTTTCTTTCTCAAAACAAGGCGGGTCGGGTTCATATTTATTTACTAAAAAAAACAATGTCACGGGCACAGGCTACAGTCTTGCTCACAAGACAGCGTTGTTTGGTTGTTTGCACACTGTGGTTGTTTGTTGCTGTCCGAGTGTCCGCCTTCCTTTGCCGTCCGGGCCGTGGCTAGAACAGACACTCGACGCAGTGGTTCCTAGCTTATGGGGAAAGAAAGCCCGGTAGGCGAGGTTAGGGGAAAGGTAGGAAGTAGGAACCATTGCAGCGAGTGTGTTATAACCCGGACGGTAAAGGAAGACTCACACCCCACATTAAATGCGCCTGATTTATAATAATAAAATTAATAGTAGGATTAAACGGTGTGATGTCATTGTTTAGTCTTACTGTCTAACATGTTTATTTAGTATATCTAGTTAACATAAATAATATAAATTCTTCCAATGGAACATAAAAAATCGAACCTCTGTTCGAAGTGGAGCTGTGTGTGTGTGTGTGTGTGTGTGTGTGTGCGTGTGTGTGTGTGTGTGTGTGTGTGTGTGTGTGTGTGTGTGGGTGTCTGGCCTGGCCTGAACAACAGCGCCCTCGTGTGGTCACAAAAGGTCCTGTAGGCTACAGACAGACAGACAGACAGACACACAGACACGGCCACACACACGGCCACGTATAGGGAGCTTGTGTTCCACACAGCTCCAAAAAAAAGAAAACGAAAAAAAAAAAAAAAAAAATACACACTTAGAAAAAAAGAGACCCCAAAGGGGGTTGTTGACTATGGGGTCCCAGACTTTAACTATGGGAGCTAAGCCCCTACTGGCTCCCACATAACTCGAACTCTGAGTCTAGCACAGAGACAGAGATAAGATGGGGGGTGTTGATCGATAGAGAGAAGCAGAGTTGATAACGGAAGGAAGAAGTGATTCCCAATATTTCCAGCCTCAGTTCTGTGTGACATGCGTTTCAGTCAGTTAGGTAACATGAAGGCACACCAGCGCATCCACACTGGAGAAAAGCCTTTCTATTGTACACAGTGTGACAAGAGTTTCAATGTGTCAAGTAGTTTTACGACACACCTACGTCTCCACACCGGAGAAAAACCATATTACTGTAAACAGTGTGACAGGAGTTTCAGTGTGTTAAGGGGCCTGAAGAGACACCAGTGTATCCAGGTTTAAAAAACAAAACAAAAAAACATTTCCAGTCTTTACTTGGTTACAGGAAAAGGTCCATTGAACGAAAACCCAGGTGAATTTGAGTAATCCTGCACTGGCCATCCCCTGACAACGAAAAGGGGCGAGGCCTCTGGAATTATAGTAGTAGGATGTGTCTACAGAAATCAGTGAATGTCAAATGGGACCCTAACTCCATAAAAGGCATGCCTCAAAGCGTTGTGTGCAACAAGCCCAATTATACTCACATCACCACATGTGATGATCAAAAAAATCCAGTATGTTGTGAGTGTAGTCTATAGACCAATGGCCTGTTGACTCATCTACTGCCAAAGACTAAATACATTTTTCCAAAGCCCTCACCTTAACCCTGCAAGGCCCAGCGTTGCTTTTTGGCAACATTTTTTAAATCATTTTAACAAAAATGTTATAATTAGTTTTCCTGTTCCTTTTTCACATTAAATATTGTTTAGTATTACAATGCCATTGGCCACGATATTTGCATATAAATACCCCCCACAGGGGCTGACATTCACACCTCCCAGAGAAGTTGAAATTCCAGCGTCTGGACAAACAACATCTCACTTTTTAACTGAAGCTATTCCTCACTACAACATATTTTTTTTTTCGTGATCATTAGAATGTCTAGAACGCGTGCATATCCCCAAAATGCAAATTAGAGCATGATTTATGATGTATGGCTATAAAACCTTACAAAAACATTATAAATTTTTTAAAATTACATTTTCCTGTGATTAGGACTCCTACAAGACCATCTGATTTTTTTTAATTTTTTTTGGCCAGTAGAAATTAATTCGGGTCTTGCAGGGTTAATGAAATTAACTCATAAATAGCACCGCTCACTTCACTATCTCACAAATAGCAGAATATTTTAATTTTTATTTATTTTTTCAAAACGCTTGCCTACAATTTATTGACCTTATTCACACCGCGGCCATCTTGGATCACATGACCACATGGGGTGGCATCGCAGCCAATCAGAACCTGCTGGGTAAGGCAAGATTCGGCCGCGGAAGCTTCTGATTGGCTTCGTTGTCACCCCATGTGGTCATGTGATCCCAAGATGGCCGTGGTGTGAATATGGTCAATGACACGCCCAAAACGGCAAATCTTCCAGATGGAAAGTGGTTCAGCCTCTTGGTTCAGCTGTCAGTCACAGCAGTGGTTCTCAAAGTGGATTCCAGGGACTCTGTGGGTTCCTTTAGGGGGGTTTAAATTGACCCATACACGTCTGTAACTCTGACAGTGTACAAATGGAACCAAATTAACCCGTTAAGGAGAGACCTTGAAATCTGAAAGTTTGAGAAACACTGAGTCACATGTAATAGTGAGTGCATAATGGTACCTTTAATGGAGGAGCGCTTGGGCAGTATGGTGATGGCCCCAGCCGCCACATCCTCAAGCTGCTGCACGGGGCCGCTTTTGGCCCCCCAGCTGTCAGATCCAATCCACTGGAAATGGCCCACCTGGTTGGCCCTCTTGGTGGCATTGAGAACCCCCCTGCAAAAGGACATCCACGAGTGAATCGGTGGGACGGGGCACAGTGGGACAAAAAGTTAAAGATAGGAGGTCTCTGCCTGACAGCAACAAAAACCTTGAACCGGGGAAACTTCCGATTCCCAAGAAGCTGCTCTGGCGCTTTTCTGCCCAATTTAATCATTGATTTATACCAATAGATTTGTCCCCACACACATTTCTACTGTTGTATCCTACCAACTTGTGAGGACACCTGCCAGTGAGGAGCCCCCACCGGGAGGACATCAGAGCAGTGGTTCTCAAAAAAAAAAAAAATCATATGTATTTTGCCCACCTGAAAATACGTTGTGCCAGGGACCCCCAGAATAGCTAGATGTGTGTCAAAAAATGTCATAATGTAAAAAGAAAAGCCATCTTTTGCTGTTCATGATGAGAATGATTTTTTTTACAGTTTTATTTTTCTCCCAAAAGGTCAGGTTGATATAAAATCAACAATAGTTATATTTCTGATCCAGGGATGATGACAGAAATGATCTGGTCTTTTAATTGACCTACTGTTTGTGTCAAAAAACTAACTTTTTGGCCCAATAAAACACAAAGTACACACAAAAGTACACTCAACCATTCATTCGAGTGCGTTTTTCATAATCCCGCAAGGTGTCCATGAAAGTTATAGCGAGAGACTTTACTGAGAAAAGTTCTGTTGCGCATAAAAACTTAAACAGTTTTATGACGCACTGTTACAGACTTTACAACACGGCTTCAAAGGCCTGTCATTTCAATAAACACAGAGGAGCTTCACCGTCCAGGACTGTAATGTAATTACAGCGGTGACATTTACTGTGCAGATGGTGCAGATGATCAATGTAGCTTATTTTTTGCAACAACAAAAAAAAAAAGGTGAGCCGGAGCCTCTAAGCAGATGCTGTGCTACTGCGTGGTGTACCTGTCACGAAAATGGTTGTTCCGTTGTTGTGCGAGCGCTGTGACGCATCAAGGCCCCATCACGCAAACACATTTACATACTGTATATCTTTGGTTCAAGGCCATGGCTGAAACATGAACATTGGACAGCCTACAGCGCTTCATTTCCATATCCATATCTGACGGTGTGCGAGTAGTGTGTGTACCGCTAAGTCTCCCGTGCTTTCACATCCCGGTCTCGTGTGTCTTTCTCGTGTATTCATCATCAGTCTGAATTTAGCAAGAGTATTAAAACAAATGTTTGCCACCGTGTTTGATTTGGTGTGACTTTTTTTACACAGAGACGTTTTCCCCGCGGGGCGTTGTAAATGAAATAATATCTCTCGTTGCTTTGTTGTCATCTGTGTTCCCTGTTCTCCTCCGAGACATGCTTTTGTTTGGCGGAGACGTGTGTGTGTGTGTGCACGCGCCTGTGTGTGTATACGTGCACGTGTGACATGCATCCTGCAACACGCGGTAAATCTGTCCTCGCCTCCAGCGTGTCTGCAGGCCAGGGCCTCCTCAGAGATTAAAGACCTCAACATGGCAAGTCATCATCAACCGCCCCTCGACGGCGGCAGCGACGAAGTGTTAGCCAGGCAAGCGTGCACGCACCGCAGCGGCGTGATCCTCACCGTATGTCTTCTTCACTGGCGAAGATGATGACTGCCCGGGAGCTCTGCGTTTCCAGCAGTTGTTGGATGGCTTTGTCATAATCCTCCTGCTTGGGGTTGTGGGGAATCTTCACAGCCTGAGCAACGCAGATTCCACCTTTTAACGCAAAGAGAGACAGAGAGACACACAGAGAGAGAGACAGAGAGGGAGAAATGATGAGGCCTCTGGGATGACAGAGAGACACACACCAGGGGTGTCGCACCAAATTCTGGGCCCTGGGTACAAGGATTCACTGCGGTTTAACCGCATTATTACGCACTATTTTGTGCTTTAACTATTGAAGAATAGCAGATATACAAGCTCAAAGCGCGGCACTGAATGCTGTGCTGCAAGCTTGTAGATCTGCTATTTTTGAAAATTCTTGAAAATTTCGGTGGTGCTCAAACTTTTTCATGTGAAGGACCCCCAAAATGATATGTATTTGGCCACGGACCCCCATCTCAAAATATTTATTTCCAGGGACCCCCCAGAAGCAAAATTGGAGTTACAAATGTTCACTTGAAAAATACATATATTCAAAGATTTGCACACATTTTCATGACTTTAAAAAAATTGCAGATCTACAAGCTTGAAGCGTGGCGTGCCGTGCTGTGAGCTTGGCCGCTCCAGCCCAAGCTGGAGGGGCCTTCATTATTTTATACTTTAGCTATTTTTCAGTAGCTAAAGTATAAAATAATGAAGGCCCCTCCAGCTTGGGCCCTAGTAACTCAGTCCCACTCCCCCCCCCTTGTGACGCCCCTGGAGAGAGACACACACAAACACACGAGCGCGCAAAGCCTGAAGCCACAAAAGGCTGATCTTTTTTTCATGGAAATCACAAGCATATGGGAAGTGGCAGGCACTCAAACACAAAGTAAAATAGCGGGGTTTTGGCGCCGTCACACTCGCTATAGGGTCTGTTTTCTTTGCCAAACAAATAGACGTGCGTACCGTAATAGCCTCGTGCGCATTTGCATTAGGCCCATTACTTATCATCCGGAAGCCACAGAAGACTCGCAGTACAACAATCACAATGCACCGAAGAGGAACGCAAGACGTACGGTATACGAGCACACATTCTGTATTCAGAGGCAAATTATTTCACAGAATAATCCACCCTCTTGTCATATTTATTCAAAGCAATCATCAAACAGCTGTCACTGCGTCACAGAACCAATCAAAATGCAGATGTGCCAACATATTGAAAATAATAATAATAATGATAATTGAGCATTTTTCAAAATGTTTGCCTATGATGACAGGTCCAACATAGCGATTCAAGGTTGAAAGTGGCTAAGCCTCTGTGTTAGTCGTATGTAACCTTGAATCTCCGTATTTAAAGACCTGGTGAAATGAAAAATATGTTTTTTCACACTTTTAGAGCAGTGGTTCTCAAACATTTTAACTCAAGACCCAAAAGAGAAATTAGAATTAGCTTGCCCGGGACCCAAACTAGTGAAAATAGCAGATATACAAGCTCACAGTGAGCTTGCAGATCAGCTATTTTCACTACTTCTTCATTATAATTTGTTTTAATTGATGGCATTTCTTAAATGTGTTTGTTTATTTGTTCGAAAATATACCAGTAAGACGCCTAAGGGTGAAAAGTGAGTTTGCGCCATCTGTTTTGGCCATCTGTCTTGGCCATATATGGATTATGTTAGTGTGGTTCTCCTAACATGGCATCATCTGGGATACAATCCCTTTTATGCCCATATATGGAGATCCCTAACAGAATCTCTTTTATGCCCATATATGGAGATCCCTAAAATAATCCCTTTTAAGCCCATATATGGAGATCCCTGCTCTGAGTAACTGACATCACTGCGATGTCACCTGTGATGTCACAGAGTGATGTGTCAGGGGAATCACATTGTCAGGCATTACACTTATACACGTTTACGTACGTACGGTCAAGCTGTGACGGTTCTCATAGTAAACTTGCTCCTACGGTCGCAATAAAAACATATTTCTGAAAAAAATAGAGGGAAGGGAAAATCCTAGATTATTATTCTTTTAAATATGGGAAAAGAAAATGGGATTTTTACTTGAGTCGTGGCCCATAAAAATGTACCTGTGACCCATAGCTCTGGTCCATAGCGTTAGAAGGAGTTCTTCTTAACGCTATGTCAGTAACCATCCGGTGCGCCCGTAGGAAAGCCTGTGCACCCTCTCGTCTGTTGTAAAAATGACAAATACAATTTCGCTACTCACCAAAACAAGGGTGGCTGTGGCGAGTTGAAAGCTTACTCTACTTAGTGGACACACTCTGGGCCCTCCACTAAACGTCTAAAGTACATTTCTAGGCCAGGGCAAAATGAAAAATAATCTACCGGACGGAGACACTCTTCCTGGTTGACTGTTTTTACGAAACAGCACTTCCAAACGTCGCAGAGGACAAATAGTAAAAAACTAAACCTGCAAATCTTACTTACTTCCTTTAAACAAAAACGTCCTACATGATGACATAGATCGACTCTCGTGAATATAAATGAGTCTTGATTTAATGATTTCATTCACCCGTTTGATTCCCATAGCTGCACGTTCCTTCAAACACACCTGATTTTAATTACAGAGCTACTCCGTTTTGAATCTCATTCAAGATGACATCCAGACGGTGTACTCATTTTAAACTTAATCAGCACACTGAATTATGTCTCGGAAAACATTATAGGTTAGAAATAAGCCATGTGCAGTAGTTGAGACCAGGTTGAGACCAATCCATGTTTGTAAAGTAATGTCCTAGTAAGCCTAGTTCATCGTAGAAGCGTGTCACATTTTTATTTTATTAAAGGAAGTATATAGACAATATTGACAATACATCACGAACATAACAATACATGTGTTTCTTAAACTGAATTGAAACACAACTTAACAAATACACCAAGGACAAAGACAAAATAATAATAATAATAATATCATAAATACTTGTTCACACCAAATACAGTATTAATCACCTCTTATAATGCTACCAGCCCCATCTCTCACATACAGTAGCTCTGCCATCCAACTCCTGCCTCCCAATCGGTACATCGTCTAGTAGCTGTGGTTCTCCGCCACTCCAACACAAAAGACACTCAACCACGGACCACTCATCCCCCATACATGGTGCCATTGGCCGCCATGTTTCCACAAACCCGGCCAGAGTACCCCGCAGCACACAAGAAAGCCTCTCCAGAGGGCAGGCACCAAGCCAAACACTTTCCCAAGCCACTGTAAGATATCTGGGGGACTGTCATCTATCCACTTACCTCCATATTCTAACTGTTTTAGTACATTTTAGTAAATTAAAGGCCTACTTGATCATACTACAGCATACATGGGCAAGTGGCGGCCCCCACCTTCACTTAATGTGGCCCTCAGCAGGTTAATATTGGAATACCAATTATTATTGATTTCAGCTGTTACAATTCCAAACATGAAAACATGACTCGCTTTAATTACTTCAGTCTATATTAGTAGCTTAATGACTAGTATTATAGTTTTATTGTCGTTTTTATGTCCAATGTATTTGTATTTAAGTTCATAAAATTAATGTATAACTAATTATCTGAAAATAATGAAAAACGTTTCATAATTTTGATAAAAAAATAATTCAGGGTTTCCAATTCAAAAGTAGCAAAAATAGCTGATATACACTGCGGCGCGTTTTATCGGCTATTTTTGGTACTTTTGTGTGACATAGAAAGACGAAGTAGGGCATTAATTATGAAAAGAAATAAAATAAATATGGAGATAACAAGTTCCTGCCCAACAGTATATGCAATGTGGCCCTCTGGAGTGAGTGTGGAAATATAGTGGCCCTCTCCATCATCAAAGTTGCCCACCCGTGTACTACAGCATCACACAAAAGCATCAAAAGTAGCAAATCAAAGCGCTTTGAGCTTGTCGATCGCCGAAAGCTTGTCGATCGTGAAAAGTCACAGTTTTGGACATAAGAGGTTTCCACCTGACAGAGGCGATAAACGTAATCATCTTCAGACTACGCCACCCACTAATTGGTTTGTACAGGATGAAAGGTACTGATTGCTTCCGCGTGCCGCTAATTGGTTATTAGATAATTTATCCAGTGCACTGAGACGGTCACCTATAGTTATGTTGGCCAGTGTCCTTGAGGAAACATTGATTTAGGTATTTTTAGATTTTCGATAATCCATGTCCGTCAGAGCCGCGAAAACGACAGCCTGTAAAATGAGCTAATTTGCTGCTGCCAAGTGTTTAAGGTCATGTTTAAATATTAGCCAGCGTAGTCTGTCTGACCGCACAGGCAAAGACGAGCAGTGCTGTGAAGTAACTAAGTACATTTACTCAAGGACTGTACTTAAAGGGATATTTCACTCTACTTAAAAAAAAAACTTTTGGTCATTTTATCATCTAATCAGGCTTTTATGAACACCCTGGACAGTATTTAGTTTGCTTGATTCAATATTTAGATATTTGATGTAAATGTTATCAAGCCCTCCTCCTCGAGGGCCTTTCCCCATACACACCCATTGTAACTTCAAACTCCATTTTAACCATGATAGATTAATTAAAAACACCCATTATTTTTTCTGATGACTCATACTACCCATACTACTTATTTTTAATAATGTTTTATTGTATTTAATTTTTTCCATTTTCCCAAAGAAATTATTAAAAATAAACAAAAAAGTTATTGAAAAAACACGGCCTGCTCACCCTAAAAAAAGGGTGTTTTTAATGAATCTGTCATGGTTAAAATGGATTTTGAAGTTACAATGGGTGTGTATGGGGAGATGCCCTGGGCCTGTAGGGCCTGATAACATTTACATCAAATATCTAAATGTTCATTTTAAAATAGACGATCTACAAGCTCACAATGAGTCGCAATGTGGCGCATTGGACGCTTGTAGATCTGCCATTTTCAAAATATTTTTATACTTATACATTTGAAACTTGTGAAATGGAACATTCTGGCATTGTGATGCCACTACTTTTGTACTTTGGTAAATGTTGAGTGCCCAGACCTTTACTTGTACCAGAGTATTTCTACATTGCAGTATTGACACTTTTTAAGTAAAATGTGAGTACTTTTTCCACCAATGTCTGGCTGACCGTAGACAATGACTACAGCCGCGAGCGAGGAGGACGGCGGTTATTATCCGGTGAGGGAAAAGCAAAATGATGTGATGTGGATCAATGCCGCCATAATGGCCTCTGGTGCGTCTGATAGATTCTTTAATCCGACGGTCACACGCGGTACACCAGCTCGTTATCTATCTACACAGGAGCAAAATTATGTTTGATTCCCTTAAGCCCCATAAGGTTACTTTCATAACCCCGGTTCTCTAATGATATGTTATACTTAGTCATGCGGCAGTGTCACACGCTGAAAATCCAAAATCTATAATCTACAAGCTCACAAAGCACCGCGATGCAGCTATTTTTCCAAGGTCCTGATGTCACTCGTTCATCCCCTGTGTTGCGGAAGTCTTTCTCTAAGAAGAATAACATTGGGTCATCTTAAAATCGTCTCATATAAGCATTGTGGTCCAAAAACAAACAAACTGTCTCTGCGATATTGTCGGGGAAGTGACTCTGTAGCTTTTACAGCAGTAAGCATAAGCGTTTTCTCACCGCCAGCTGGATCTTCATATCCATATGAGTTACTCTATTTGCCGCAACATAAAAAGAAGTCTATCAGAATTTGGGGGGGGGGGACACACAACCCAGGTAGGATGTGCAAATAATGTCAGACTTCGGTGCTCTATGACAAGCCCGAAACTGGGGTTAAAGTGAGTAAAAAGAATATTAAGGGTAACTATAATAACAATGATAATAAGCGTAACTGTCCAGACTTCCACTGCAGCGCAAGAACATTATAGAGCGTGGGGGGTGGGGGTCAATGACCAACATAACCTTTGAATCAGTTTGGACAAACAGACGAGACTATATGACATACTAACGAGGTCTTTATAGCGAAGCAACCGCCGCCGTCCTGAGTCAACAGCCGTACGGTCCTACTATCCAAACCAATTAAAATTCCTCCCCGTTCCGAGTTCTCTCTCTAATACCAGATAACCTTTCAGTTGGTGTCTCCCGGAATAGACAGAGGAATGGGGAAAGAATCTCCCCTTAATTGCCAGTCTCCTCAGGCTCATTACTTTGATATAAACAGCTTTTCCCTGGCAGAGCGCACATCTTCTGTTTACTGTGCCACATCTAAAGGCAGGGGGATCGCTAAATGGCTGCTGCTGAAACCTCTGTCGCCCGCTATTCACATCTCTGCAAACAGCAGACAGAATTAGAAGATTTAGTTTTTTATTCTTTTTTTTTCTTTCTTGGTTGTGAGACAAAGCTTCAGCTAAAAGACAATTGGGACCAGCTCCTGTAATCCCCCCGCTAAGCCCCGAACGAATGTATAAATGGAGATGCTGTTGTGACTGCATGCGGCTACAGCCTGGGACGATACTTAGGAGATTGTGCCTGTCCCTAAAAACAAAAAAATAACACTCCTAGGTACTGTTAGTCTGTGCAACGGTCTGTATAACGGTCTCCGAGGGACAACACTATAAGCTTCAGTTCAGCTCTGAGATTCTGGAGTGTGTCTTCAGGGCTTGGGGAAGCTTACAGTTATGACACTATGCCGCGCTTCCATTTTTAGGAACCTTCAATACACAATGTGGAAAAGTCTGAATGGGGGTATTAGCCACACCTGGCAGTTCCAGGGGGGCTGGCGTTTGCCTGTCTGTTTCACAGGTATTATTTTTTGATATTAATTCTGGGGGTGGGGAAGAAAGAAATGTAAATCCACCTGTCACAAGATTGCATTAAAGTCTCATGAAAATGTATTGTTCCTCCATTACAGCCCTAAAGGCCCTGTAGGCATGTGTGTGAGAGAGAGGGGACGTATAATGACATAGCAGGCACGGACGGAAGAAATATTGTAGGTCACAGCCAATGATGGAGATAAGAAGCAACCGGAGTGGATCTGTTCCTAGGAGGGAAGAGAGCACCAGATCTGAACATGCTGCGAGGACATGGCTGCCCTCAAGGCTGAAGACTGTGGCTGTGCAGTGGAGACTAAATTATTGAGAGCCTGCAGAATACCCTGTCAGTCAGTCAGCAGTCAGTGGGTATAGTCAGACTGGCAGACGAGATGGAAGTCGTCGTTGGCGTGCGGAAAACCTTGTATCTCCACGTTTCCACTTTATATGATTTTTTGTTTTGTTTTGTAAATTAACGTCCTCCTTATAGTATCTAAGAATACCGCACGAAAATCCTGGCTATTTAAAAAAATATATACATTTCCAAGAGCTTGTGACTAAATAATAACAAAATTTGATCCATTGGAAGACAAGTTCTTTTTTCCCATCATTTCTTGAAATATAACATGACATACGTGCCATGTCAGTACAGCCAGAGTGTACTGTTAGGCTACAGTGCAGGGGGGGCTGGACTGGTTGCCTTCACCTGAGGTGTCTTCACATGAAATATCTTATTTGGACAGGGAAAGCGCTCTCCTCAGAACAGGTTCAAAGAGAAGGCGCACGCACGTCTGTGTTTGTTAGGAAAAATACAACAGGGAGCAAAGAAGAGTGTCAGGGTTTCATAGAGAAGAAACACTTGGATCCAACTGTTATCAATCGTCTGATGTTTACCAGACAGAAGTTGTGCAGCATAGTACAGATAGTACTGTACTTTTTCATAGGATCAAAGCCCACGTCAACACAGTCTATCTTTTACAGTGTAATGAGAGTGGGTGCCTGTTAAATGAAACATGTAGTAAGAAAAGTCCTTTCACACGCTTCACGAGTGTCTGCCTCAATAATCACAACTTTCATTTAATTGAACGGGTGGTTATTTTCCATTTAGATAACATACTGTATCTCTATGAGATATATACGTGTTTTTGTTTCAAACTGAATTCTGGGAATCGCAGTTCCAGCAGACAAGGGCCATTCACACCGAGGACGATAATGTTGACGATAACTACACATAGTATGTCGTTTTAAAAAATGGATGCCAGTGTCCACAAGACAACAGCAAGATTTTATATAGAACTATAGGAACGTTGACAGCCATTCAACAGCCATCAGACATCTGGCATGCAATCTGTCACTCTCCCTCAGAAAGTTTTGTAGACGAGTAGACTGTTATATAAAGCTGAAGAAAAGAGAGTCTGCAAACTAGAACATGCTCCAAAAGATTAATGCTCTATTACCAGCGTTAATGTGATGTTTCGAGCCAAGTGGCTCTTCGTCTGACAGGAAGAGCCACTGAGGAAGAGCAACTAGGCTGGAAACGTCATTAACAGTGGTAATAAACCATTCATCCTTTGGAGCACATTCATTCCAGTTTGCACTGCAGACTTTCACTGTTGTTCGCTTCTGCCCTGCATCTGGCATTTTAACAATGCAAACATTCTACTTGTTGATGAAGCTGCCATTAGCTCAGGTAGGGCACAACTATCTCACCTCCTTATAATTCATCAGGAGTCAGATTGTCCTTACCCTATTGCATGCACTCTGAGATCTCCTTCCCCCCTCTCTGTGTGGGCTCTGACACAGCTGGACTGTGCAGTGTGTTATACTGTAGGTGCCACTGTTTACAGAGCGTATATGAGTTTGGATGTTCACATAATTATCCTTATAGTTATAGTTGTCGCGTTCAGTGTGAATGGTGTGTGTGTGTGTGTGTGTGTGTGTGTGTGTGTGTGTGTGTGTGTGTGTGCGTGCGTGCGTGCGTGCGTGCGTGCGTGCGTGCGTGCGTGCGTGCGTGCGTGCGTGCGTGCGTGCGTGCGTGCGTGCGTGCGTGTTTTTCACGTCACCCTAACCCGTCCAGGACAGGCTTCAGACGTGCCTCCTCAGGAAACTGTATAGAATGCAAATTCAACCTACTAGGGTATCTCATTCTATCACTTAACCTGCAGCAGTGGTCCCCAAACTGGGGGTCCCTGAATCCTTTTTTATTTTTTTCAACATTGTTTTCTCACTTAAACAGTAAAAGAAATGTCACACCTAGTGTGAAGTGAGTGGTGCTATTTATGTGTTAATTTCATTAAGTGTCCTGGTAAGTTCTGGCTCATTTGGGATGAGGTGGGATATAGTACAGTACGTACAAACAATTCAAATGTCCCCAAGACAAATTAAAATATAATTATTTTGGAAGGTCGCGGCACTGATAGATACTTACCTCCAACTATCTGCAGTCCCTACCCCTCTAAACCTGTGCTCTGTATTCATTTGGTGGATTCATATTATCTCGGATGAAATAACGATAATGTGAATTATGTTCACAGGCACACCAATAAATCAAACATGCCCTGTGTAGCCTACTGTACCTCTAAATACTGTATGATTTTTATTCCTTAGTCAAATATACACACTACCCTACTAGATATAAGCGGCAACCTTGGCATTATTTCTCACATGCTGGCCAAAGCAGTCTATTAATACCCATGATTTAGATGAATTAGTAATGATGCAGCTGTGTAACACAGACCAGTGCCAACGCAGAAGCCCATAGCATGTATCTGTACCACTAGATACTTAACCCCATCATCTCTTGAAAAATGGGACAAACACCAAACTGAGACTCTGTACACAGAACTATACTACATAATCTATACTCCGCACTAGGGATGGCCAAATGGAGATTTTTTCTTAACCGATAACCGAAAGGCCTTATCAGTTAATTAACCGTTAACCGTTAAGGAAATGTCTTCAAAAATGCGTTAAGGAAATGTGTTCAAAAATGCGCTATTTTAGCGATTTAAAAAAGGAAAATACACCCGTTTTTCCCCATAATAAAGTGCCATATTTACACATTACAAACAATAAAACTAGGAGAAACAAGAATACAAATGTTTTCTAAAAGAAATGTGTTTTTGCAAAGAAACGGTGGCATTGAAATGATCAGTCTGTAATGTGATTCTCCAGGCACGTGCGCACATACAGCAAAGGGGGCTGGAGCCCTTAACTTTTATCAACAGAATTGTCCACCAAAATGCCATTCAGCCCATGCCTCTCTAACATTCTGTGCACTCCCTGGCTATCGCCTAACAAAACAGCCTCAGCGAGATGCTCGTATGTAGAGCAATAACTTTCAATCGTATGACTTTTGGAATGGTTGAATCGGCTAAACGTGATGTCCATTTCATTCATTTTCTTCTCTCTCGTCCGTGTTTTGTGTGTGCTGATGCAGCGATCATTGAATTTGCGACTCTGAGCTCAGCTTTGTTATTTTCGCATATCCTACTCTGTAACCAAGACGACTTTAGCGTTCCTCACGTCATCAACATGTAACATTAGAAAGTTGTGTTTTAAGCTCTTCTTAAACGGGATTCAATGTGACGGGGTCTGTTTTGTAAAATCCAATCGACGACGGAGCATTTGTTGAACAAGTCAGCGTGTACGACTCGCGTCGCAGACTCGCAGTTGCGTGAATGTATGGATGTTACACAGACATTTGTGTCCCAGAAATGTGTGACCACAGCGCGTATAGTTGCATGGTTGTCATTGGTTGATGACTTGATGTTGCGTAGATATTGGTGTACGGGGCTTTTGGTGTGACACATGGGTTGATTTCCTTTTTCTTTTCTTTTTTATCGGTCAAAATTGACCGTTAGTGCTTACCGGTAACCAATTTCTTATCGGTTTAACGGTAACGGTTAGCCGTTGGCCATCCCTACTCCGCACCCAAAGGAAAACAACAAACAATGCTTGCAGGGCAGAATTAGGACAATACCCACTCATTATAAAAGTAAAGAAGAGAGCACTTACATTCTATAATCACCTAAAAGAAAGCAATCCAGACACGCTCCATAACATAGCCTACAGGGATGCCCCTCAGTCAGTTGGCCCAGGGACTCTCCGCACAAACAGAAGCACAACTATCAAACGGAAAACACTTTGGACCAAACCAGATTATAAGAAAACAAAAAGAAAGCTACCTAACATATTGGAAAGAGACAACCCAAAACCAAAGCAAAATGGAATGCTACCAGGCACTAAAAAGAGAATATACATTAGCAGAATATCTGAGCACAGTTACTTAAGAAAACCTTGACTAGGTATACAGACTCAGTGAACACAGCCTTGCAATAGAAAGGCTGCCACAAACAGACCCCACTCCAAAGGGAAGACAGACTGCACCCACAGCACACAGAATGTGGTAGAAACAGAGCTACACTTTCTAACCACCTGCCCACTATACCATCAGAGACACATACTTCCCAGAGATTACACACACCCGAAGTGAGTTTGAAAACATGACCAATGATGAAAAACTCCCAAACTTACTGGGAGAAATACAACAATGTGCGAACACAGCAGCAAGATTTGTGAACTCTTGTGACAAAAGAAGGCTAGAGACTGGAACACAACCACCCTAAGGACTACAAACCATGGATTGACATCTAGACCTACTGCACATACAGTATGAAACAGAGCTGCTACTTTTAAATGCATTTTGAGAAAAAATAATGCTAGTACTTGTTCCAAAAGCTTTATACCCTGTATATAAAATGTCACAATGCGACATAGCTCTGCTGTACCCCCTCCAACTGTACAGTATATATGTTCCCCATTTTCAACAGTTTTTGTTTTATTTGTGACACTTGCTTTGGCAATGTAAACATATGTTTTCTCATGCCAATAAAGCTCCTTTGAATTGAATTGAATTGAATTGGTTCTCAAAGTGGTGTCCGGGGACCCCCAGGGGCCCTTGAATGGGTTCCAGGGTCAGGTGTCCCCAGCATACACTCAGAACCCCAGAATAGGAACACTAGGGTTCATGTGGTTAAGATTACTCATGAAGTACCAGAGCAAATCTCATGTTCTGAGAGTTTATGCGACTGCGCCTGCATGCAAATTCAAAATATGCTCACAATGACCAGAACAGCAGATATCATAATATTGTTTTGAAAAATGTATTTTAATATATAAATAGACTCTTGAGTATAATATGAACAGAAGCATATATCTCTGCCAGGCTGGGAGGCCTACCCAGGGCTGTGTATGGTGTATGGCTCCTCCATACGTCCAAAACCTGATCAACCCCTATACTACAACCCCATCCGTTCACTCAGATCAGCCAACACAGGGATGGTGACAGAACCCTCGTTAAAAACCCCAGGACAAAAATCCACTCGTCCTAGACAATTTGCCCTCCTGTCCCCCAAACTGTGGAATAAACTCCCTGACGCACTTAAAACTACAGACTCACTCACTAGCTTCCGCCGTGGACTGAAGACTCACCTCTTCAGACTCCATCTAAACCCATAGCACTACTGTAACACTCCCCCTTCCCTCAATGACCATACATGAAGCTAGATAGCATTTTTCAGGTTTTAGAAGTTTTCTTTACTGATTAGGCGCGTGGTCTACCTATGTTATTGTTTTTTCTAGATTTATATTCCTATGTATTTCTTATATTGTTGTTAATGTACTGACATATTATCTTGCTTATTATAGTGATGTGTATTACCTGCTTATTGTAAATCGCTTTGGATTAAAAGCGTCTGCTAAATGCCTAAACTGTAAACTGTAAACTGTGTAAATTGTGGTTTGCAGTCGCCAGTCACCCAATGGAACTGCAGGGGGAAATGGCTGTTCTATGACATAATGGTACGTTTCATATCTGCGGTGTCTCTCCTATAGGGCAGAAGTGAAAGCATTTTAGGCGGCACGCAAGAGAAAGGAAATAGGCCCCTCCCACACATTTTTGGAAACCAAAATACAAATGCAAAATGGCGGTAAATCTTAATAGGCAGAAATTGTCCTAAAAAGGGCGTAATACGGGGAGTCGCATCAGCCATAGAATCAGCCATAGAATCCAGAAACTATCGCTGCGGGGCAACCACACTTATAATAACAATAACAACAATAATAATGCTAATAATAATAATAGTATGATTATTATCATTACATTATTATCATTGTTGTACTCCCCTCGTAGCCCTCACATTCCCTCACTGAACCAGCAGACCTATAATGCTCCCTCTCCCTATACTACCCTCCACCCACCAGGGCCCTGGGGGGATCCATAATGCTGCAATTATATTTATCACCTCCGGTAGAGGCAAGGCAGGGCAGCCTGCTCCTCCGCAGCACAGGCAGGGGAGCCCACACAAATGGGAGTGCCTATTCCTATTCTATTCTGGATCAGTGGGAAACCTTGTATGTCCAAAACTCTACGTTATTATACTTGTCAGGAAATGGCACGGGAAAAAAAGAATCTGTGATCTAACGTAGTTATTATTTTGTCACAAAGCTCTTGTTAAAGACACTCTCCCCCCCCCCCTCTAAAACATGCTTATCAGCTATTATGATTATACTAGGAGGAAGATTTTTTCCAAAAAAGTGTACAGAAAGACTTAAAATTAGGTTCTTATGTGGCCACACCCACCAGTTCATTAAAGGGGGAGTTCAGTCAAATAAAGATGATAACAAGTGTATTCTCAGTTTGTCACACAACAGAGTGATGTATTATTAACCAACAGACAAGATTTTAATGATGAAAAAAATCTAAAAGTTAAAAAAAATGTGTTTCAAAGTGTGTCAAATCCAATACATATTTTTCTGGCCTTTCTGACAAGGACTGTAGGGGCGTGGCCTATGTACACAATGAAGCCACGCCCATTCACAGAAGTATCCACTTTGGTTTTCTTGATTTGAAAAAAAAAAAAAAAAAAAAGAAAAAAGGCACTGAAGTACATTTACTCAAAAAAGAAAGTAACTAAGTACATTTACTCAAGTACTTTGTATTCAGGTACTTTGACTTTACTTGAGTATTCTTATTTTCATTAGTTAGTTTCCACAATGCAGTAGTGTGATACTTTTACAGTTTTACTCAAGTAAAACATTTGAGTACTTTTTTCACCACTCGCACGCACGCACGCACGCACACAACACAAACACACACACACACACACACACACACACACACACACACACACACACACACACACACACACACACACACACACACACACACACACACACACACACACACACCGTGATTGGCTGAGTGAGTGGGGCAGCAGTTGCAGTGGCGTCAGTTCAGAACAAGCTAAGGTATGGCAACAGTCATGTTGCCATACCTTAGCAACAGGCACGATGAAAAGTACATTTTTATTATTTCCCCCTGTAGCCAAGGTATGGCAGCTGCATACCCCTGCCATACCCAATTGACGCCCCTGAGCAGTTGCCTGCTATCACCGCACCAGTCTGACAGGGGGAGAAGGAACGCTAGGCTAGGCTAACTGCTAACCAAACGCAGTGGTCTGTGGAATGTCAGAGGAGGCTAGTGGAGTGTGGATTGATGCACGCACACGCACAGTGTGCGTGCGCGTGTGTGTGTGTGTGTGTAAAATGACAGGGAACAGCAACAAGTGTGATTGTGAACGTTAGCGTTAGCGTTTAGCTACCGGCGCTAACTAACATGAAGGGAAGAAGAGATGCCTTAGTAGTAACAGACCTTTGATAGGCTATCGAGTAGCCTATCAAAAGTAATTAATTAATAGTATTACCGTGATGTGCACGACGGTAAAGCATTACAAATAATGATTGCCCAGGCATGATTCAAAAACGTAAAGCAGTCTTATTCCACAATGCTTTAATATAAAGTTCCAATTTTTTTCCCAGGGATTCAGAAATTAATATTCTACATGTAGAATGTGTCTATAAAGAAATAGCTTAATTCCCTGAACTGGGTCTTTAAGTATGCCTGGTTGTCATGGTGGTTGGTGACCCAGCTGAAGTTAACCACACCCACAGTGTTGGGTGAAAGGTAAAAGGGGAGGGGTTGATTCTATGATGTAATTGTATCTGTGTTTTTGGACCGGCACTTTTGACCCACAAGGTGGCAGCCTCCAGGAAAAAACCCAAATACAAAGGGAATACATAATTGCTCATAACAACCACACCAGGGGGTCTAATAAATACTGTCAACCTCCTAGACATATGAAAGAAAAAGTACAAAACTATAGCACCACCTCTTTAACATTGAATTGGTTAAATATCGATCGATCCCACCTTCCTATACAGTAATTGGTCCCCCCACTAATGCTCATGATGATACGGTAAAGTCTTTGTCTACTTGATCAGTGTCTCGGAGGAGGGCTGTGGACATCACATCCTGCAGTGTTAATTTTTCTCTGAGAGGGAACAAATGGAACCAACATAATTCTCTGCGGTAAACAAACACTCTTGCACCAATCAAGATATACCAGTTCCAGTGGTTGTCCCAAGATATCTGCACCATCATTCCATCAATTCCTGGCACTGCTTTGTTGCACCTACTGCACATTACATTGTTAAACAACATCATCGATGGGGAATCGAAGATAATAGAAACTGCAGGCTTTTTATTCCTTAAAGGTTAGAGTGCTATAATGGAAGCGATTATTGTTCTTGTGTTCACAAAAAATCAACAAAAAAAAAAGTAGAAAAGCCTAACATCATCGATGTCACTGGTAGGTGGGTTTTGGAAGTGTCCACGGCCCTCCTATGAGACAAGGGGAGATCTTTTTTTTTTTTACAATTTTAACATGAACATTAGTGAGGACCAATTATATGAAGATTTTGAAAATGGGTGAAGACGTCCTTTAACCTCCTTTGTTTTCAAATTGTTTCCAAATATTGCTGTGATTTGACTCGTTGTGAGCTTGTCGGTCGACTACAGGGGAAAGAATATACAAAAATGTAAGTATACTAGAAAGTCGCGCCGCAAGCGGCGCTCCTGTCTATCCCCCCTCGCCACGTTGTTAACAGGAAAAGCTCTGTGAATGCATAGCAGGATCCAGGCAGAGGTGGAACATAATTCGACGGGTAACCAAATGTTGTGTAACTGGCTTCACGTTCGGTGGAAAACACGACACACCTCCCTCTGTTGTAATTCGATACACTGCCCTCCGCTCACTCTCTCTACTCTCCACCCCCCCATCCTCCCCTCACTGACTGTGCCTGTGAGGGGCACGTGCCTCTCTCTCTCTCTCTCTCTCTCTCACTCTCTCTCTCTCTCTCTCTCTCTCTCTCTCTCTCCACGCGCGCTTCTGCACTCTCGGAGGGGCTGCGCTCTCTAGGGACTGTGTGTGTGTGTGTGTGTGTGTGTGTGCGTGCGTGTGTGCGTGTGTGTGTGTGTGTGTGTGGCTACGCCCCCCTCTGTTGAAATTGGATCCGCCGGTCCCATAGCTGGGAATGAGCCAATGGAGGGCTGTCACCATGGCGACGGGGGGCGAATGATAGCGTTAGGGGCGGTATTCCTTACGTCCTAGACGACTACCTATGAGTTGAAGTCGATGTAAAGGGGGCGTGAATGGGCTTGGAAGTGGGATGCGGCAATAGGAGGAATGTATATATAAGATGGAGATACAAGGTTTCTGCCTGAGAGCAACACAATTGTGTGTGTGTGTGTGTGTTCTTCCATTGTGCCAGTGCCTCCAAGCACGGGATGTGGTGCTACTAACAGCACTTCCACAATGTGGAGTGCAGATGATGTTGGAACATTGCTTGTTTTTTCTCTTTACTGTTCTCTCCATCAAAGAGCAGATGCATCAAGCTGAAAAGCCAAATATACAGAGGCCAATCCAATAGTATCTCTATGTGCTGTAACCCCGGCAAATGTGTTTAGTGCTTCCATTTCATTCTGCCCTCCTCTATATTAAATGTGTGTACTACTTTCACAGTTCGTTTTTTTCCCCCACCACAGTTCTAACGAGAGATAGGGAAAAAAATGGTGTTGGCAGCTTGGCTTGAATCAATTTCGAGGGAGGGTTTTTCCCCCCCTCTCCGCTTAAAATTTGCTTACATTAGTCTTTTTTAGATCAAATAGAAACTATAGTAACTAAATGATATTTGTATAGCACTTTTCATACACAGAACTCACTAAAGGCCTGAGTCTAGCAACAAGACACAAAAAAAAAAGCTTACGCAAGGAAAGGAACACTTCACACAACCCTTTTCAACTTAGCTTTTTTCAGCGGTTGGAAACGGAAGATAGTAATTCCGTATTATTGAGTGAAAATCTGTGAAACTATCCTCGTTGCATTTCCATCAGGTCACTGCCTCCTAGCGACCTGGTGTGTACACTACATCGTTTTAGTCTCCGTCTGAACACTGGACTAAAATGTGAGAACGCAATAACATTTTTGCGTTCTCTCTACAGACCATTGTCGAGTAAACTTGGCCTTAGTGGGCAGACTGGGCACCTAATTTGGGTGCCCAAAAGAGGAAGTCTTGAGCACCGAGCAGGCACGCTAGGTTTAAGAGGTAGAGCCAATTGGAGCCAATAGAGCTGGTCCACTAGCGTTTAGAAGCATGCCCAGTAGAATTACAAATGCGGAAGTCCTGCAATACCAGATGTCTATGGCTTCAATAATCCTCTGCGGTTCTGGGTGCTTGAGACCACCCCAGAGGAGGGTTGTGGACAGTTCAGCCACCTGCCCTACTGTACCTGACATCATCAGTACGGTAGGCAGGTTTGGTCATTACAAACACGATTTCAAACCTTTTTTTGTTTTGTTTTGAAGAATGATATGATAAGAATGATATAGCTTCTATTTCAGCATGATAACTTTCCAGGAAGTTTCTATTATCTTGGATTCCCCATCGATGATCATTGGTGCAGCTGGCCCAGTAAACAGAAATTGTGCCATCTTATTATGCGGATTAGTAATGATGAACAATTACACAAAGACAAGGTTAAAGGGTTGAAGGTTGGGTTAAGTGCTCCTTTAAATATTTTTGAAAAAAAAAATGTTTTGAAAATGTTTGCCAACAACGGAATCCCCAAAATAGTCACTTAAGTGTTTGAGTGGTTGCTGTATCCCATCTCCACTTGACTCTGGCCTGAACCAATGAAGAACGCGCTGTGAACGATGGCCTAAACAAGGGCAAGAGAGATGAGAGAGGGGAAGGGGGGAATTCTGAAGAAAATCGATACGAGCTGACCATCACACTCCAGCCCTGGCTGGGATAATGGGCAGCCCCTATTGCATTAGTCTGCTGTATGGTTCTCCTTGAAGTGGAGAAGCAACTAATGCATCTGACATTTCACTGCAACCAAGCATCCACACACACACGCACGCACGCACGCACGCACGCACGCACACACACACACACACACACACACACACACACACACACACACACACACACACACACACACACACACACACACACACACACACACACACACACACACACACACACACACACACACACACACACACACACACACACACACACACACACACACACACACACACACACACACACACACACACACACACACTTCCAGGGCGCTTGGATCCCAAGAAACCTTGCCTCGCCAAATTCAGAACTTTTATGTCTTGTTTCTTTTCCAACATTTAATTCCCTACTTTGTCAAACAAGTGTCAAGCAAAAGTAGTGAAAATAGGTTGAATGTCTATTTTCACTATTTCTGAAAGACTTTTGGACATACAGTAGGGGGTTTCCATTTGAAAGCGACAATATGCTATGTTTACATGTAAGCAAGAATGTGCATGTGCCTCAAATGTACTGTATCTTTCTAAACAAGTGCAATGTGAAATGTATACAACCTTCTGTGTCTGAATGTTCCTCTGGGGGATCAATAAAGGTTTGCCTACCCTATCTTATTTATTAGTCAATATCCTCTATAGTATATATACTTTTATATCTTTATGCTTAATCTGTGTTTTGGAGAATGTATCGTTTAAACGTCCGTAACCATTTATACCCTAGTATTACGTAACTTAAACCCTATATATGTTGTCGTTATGAGCTTGCAGATCAGCTATTTTCAGTGAAGAGACTTGCCCAGAAAAGGAACGCCCTGGTTCACGTGGTTGTTATTCAGTGCAATACAGAACACCAACCTCACCTGCATGGCAAATTAAGTAATTCTGATTCTGAAACTACTATTCCGTGTTCCACGGTGAAATACATTGCCTGATACCGCGTGTTTAAGCCGACAGAAGCGTGCGCTTTGGTTGTCATCTAGTTCAAATCACTGAAGACAGGTGTGTGGGGCAGCTACAGTACATATAGCCTTTGATCCTATCGACGTACAGCATATGGTCCTATAGGTATGCCGTTGCATAATCTGTGCTTTTATAACCCGTTTAGACCTCAAATGTTTTAACCACTTTAACCATTATTTTATGCTTTAACTATTAAAAAAAGTAGCAGATATACAGGCTCACAGAACGGCACCGAGTGCCGCGCTTGCCGCGCTGGGAGCTTGTAGATCTGCTGTTTTTGAAAATGTGTGCATTTTTTTGCAAATCTTTGAATATATCTTTTTAAAAGCGAACATTTGTAACTCAAATATTTGCTTCTGGGGGGGTCCCTCCCTGATACATAATGTTTCGAGACGGTGGCCACATAATAGGTGTCCCTGACATGAAAAAGTTTGAGAACAACTGAAATAGAAACATGCGTTTTTCAAAAACCGTAGAAGTATTTAGAAGACATTCATAGAATTGTGTCAAAAATATTCAAAGACCATTTAAAAAAATAGCAGGTCTACAAGCTCGGCACTCGGTGCCGCGCTTGTATATCTGCTATTTTTTATTAGTTGAGGCATAAAATAACGATTAAAGTAATAATGCGTCCCCGGTCTTAATAGGATAAACGCAGGGGTCTTCAACAGGGGGTCCGCGACCCCCAGGGGGTCCGCGGAGGTACTGCAGGGGGTCCGCGAAATTATTGCTTAAAAAAAAAAAAAAAAAAAAAAAAAAGATTTCAAAAAATGTTTTTTTTTTTTTTCACATTTGTTAAAAATAAATCATGATTCTATCCATTTTGAATAGCTTGAATACATGATTACCATGCAATTGACAGATGGTTGATATTATTGACATTGGTTCTCAGTTAATAAGTAGTATGTTTAGAAATGGTAGTGGTACGGCCCACCCTGCTCGCTCTAACTTGTACATGTTTAAAATAAAAAATATGTCGTAGCCCCGACCCCCCCACCCTACGAGGTGGTAGGGGGTCCCTGCTCCATCTCCCCATCAGTTTGGGGGTCCCCGGCCTGAAAACGTTGAAGACCCCTGGGATAAAGGACACGAGGCCTTGGGGTGGTGGCGGGTGAGCTTATTTCTTCATCGCGTGATATATAATTCCCATTCAGTTTGCGTGCGAATGCAAAAAAAAATGTTTTTCTTTCTCCCGACTGCGTCTCAGGCAGCACAAGGATGAGTCAACAACAGCAAGCGACTCTAATCTGGTCCTCCCTCACCGGCAGCTGCTGTTAGAAAACACAACAATAATAGAAGTGTTGTGGATTTTCCCGGCCTTTGATTCGGAACAACATCAGAGGGAGAAGAACAAGCTAGTTAAAGCTGAAGAAAAACTGCATGCATTGCAGGGCGCGAGCAGTTGGAAGTGAAGAAACCTCCAAAGTAAGCACTAAATCAAATCAACCAACTTTTTCCCCCACCCAATTCCCTTTCATTCTTTAGTATACGCCGGCCTTGCTTTTCCCAGGTGTTCTCTCATCCCGACTACTGACTACACGCAGGCCTGCCACAAACATCCTATTAAACTTTTAATGGGTATAGTCTGCTCTAAGATGAAATATTCATGGACACTGGACTTTGCCCATGGGATATCATTAGCTTTCCCCGGTTTTAGAGGGTTTCCACATATTGGTCAATTGGAAAGGAGATGGAGTTGTCGGTCAGACAGAGAGAGTCAGTCACTGCGGGTCGACTGCAAATGGATTAGAGCCGTGTGGAGTAGACTAGAGGTCAAGGTGACAATCAGGAAGGAACCGCGGGCTTCCTTTGGTCCATTATTGCCAGACATTGCTGGACCAGAGTCTGCTCAGCCCCAGTACAGCGTCAAAGTAGAGACTAATAATCCTCGTCAAAATATTACTCAACCAGGAGTGAAAGTTGCTCGATAAAATGTGAGCTCGAGTTACAGTACTGGAGTGTTTGCTTTATAAGATAGTAATAATAATAATACTAATAACTAGTAAGACGCCTCAGGGCGACACGTCGCGCCAATTCCTAGCCATCTGGCCAGTGATGTATATCAGACCAGTTACCCATATACAGTACTGTATGGAGACCCCTGGTACCCAAATATGGAGATCCATGTACTGTATTATGGAGATAGGCTGTGAGAGCCCAAACATGCTTACTCAGTTATTCGTTATGTGACAGTCCTATGATGTCTATGTCATCTGACCAAATACCCTTTTATGCCCATAAATGGAGATCCCTGTCTGTAGAACCAGCCACACAGATATGGGCTGTCTTGGCCATATATGGATTCTGTTAGTGTGGTATGTGGCTGATGTGGCCTCCGGGCATTCCCATATGAAGACCTGTTAGATACAGTATGGGCTTAATATTGATGATATCAGGGAACTCTATTATGGGCATAAAAGGGATTCTGTTAGTGATGTGTCAGGGGAACCACAGTGTCAGGCGTTATAGACAGACAGAGATACGGTCAAGCTGTGACAGTTCACATACTAAACTGCGACCTACGGTCGCAATACTATGTAATCAAAAGTACAAATTACATAGTATATTTTCTTTTTAATTTCCATGCATTGGTGTTGGTGTGTTGAGATATAGCATCGCGTACATCGCACATAATTTACACTATTTTTAAATAGGGCAGTGGTCAATTCATGATGCATTTTTGCTAAATCTGGGTCCCTAAAAATGTAGTGGAGTCAGAAGCACAATACAGTGTATTTGTCTTTGAACTGTAGTGGAGTTAAAGTCAAAGACGCTAGTAGTGTAGAGCCCTGAAAGAGCCCTGAGGGGCTTCACTCAACAACAGCGTATACAGGGTTTTCGTACTCAGATAGTTGTAGCTTTTTAAACTGCCCAACACTGTTCGAGGCCAAGGTGAGAACGAGGAAGGCAGCGTGATTGTTGTTGTTCCAACGGGCTCTCATGGATCACAGAGATTCATTCCAGCAGCGATGATTAAAGTAAAGCACTGGGTTGTTTAGAGTGATGCCTGCACAGTGCGCACACACACACACACACACACACACACACACACACACACACACACACACACACACACACACACACACACACACACACACACACACACTCAGTCACCGACGAGGAAATGACACAGGAGCCGTCGTTCTCCGCAACAGCAATTGCCGAAGCAATGCTATAAAACCTTCCGTGGCCTTCGTGGAACGCCAGTCCAAAAGACACTCAGTGCCATCAATTGTGGAATCTATCCTTCATCGCTCTTGTTTCTTGTCGCGGCCGTAACGCTGAATCCGCTCTGACCCGCGACCTCCTCCTTCTCAAAACGTAATGAAGGGACAGAAGTGCAGAGGCGTGCGTGCTTCCACAGAACTCACGCCTCTCAAATTCACGACTGCCTGCCTGACCATCCTTACTGATGCCTGGGACGTGCGGGAGTGCAGAAGCCCAACGATTCCGCAGTGCGCGGCAGAGCAACGGTGATCAGTGATGGGGAAAGTAACTGAGTATATCTACTAAAGCACTGTACTAAAGCACAACTTCGAGGTTCTTTTACTTTATTTGAGGGTTAGGGTTAGGGTTCTATTGTTTGATACTTCCACTCCACAACATCTCAAAGGCAAATATTCTATTGTTTATACTCCACTTTTCTTTTAAGCCTTATTTACTAGTTGCTTTTCAGGTTTAGATTATTATTGCAGAACATACGGTACATTAAAACACTTCCGGTGCCAATTATGTCCAGGAATGTGATAGGAATTTCGGCGGTGTGACGCCACGGCCCCCTTTATCACGTCCAGGGACGTGTTATCTGGTTACCATGGTTACCAGGTAAACAGGCGCTGAGGCGGCCGTTGGTGAGCGAAAAAACTTCATATCCCATGATGCAACACGGCCGTCATCATCAAGAGGCATGTGATCTCCATAGGCTCATATTCCTTGCTGCTGCAAAGAAACGGCTTTTATCTCGGAATCTACTTCCAAAAACGCTTTGAACGCCGAGAACCTTTTTTTTTTCACGGCGACACTGGGCTGCGACAGTTGGCCGTGGTTAGAATTTTTCATTTCTGTGTGAAAATAAACATACTGATCGCCATTACAACATTGTGAATTTCCACAACACAGACACAATCGTGGCTTCCAGGGCTCTTCAAAATAAAGCGCAGTGAATGGCGGCACTCTGTAGCCAAATAATTACAAAAATAATGGAATCCCAGGTGTTAACCAACTAAGACCTGTTTTATATAGTTTGAAAATAGCTGATCTACAAGCTCACAACACGTTACAATGCAATGTGACGAATGCTTTTGGTACGTATAGACCCGGAACACCTATACGCTGTTATACCTTTCAAGCCCGGAACACCTCTGTGTGTCTTGTTTTTCAGTAAACTTGTAAAAGAATAGTCATTCTCCTTAAATGCTGCCTCCGTTGCTGACTATTCCCGTCATTCTCCACTGTTTACCGAGAGCAACAAAGCGATTAATAATTAATCCCAACCACAGGAATAATTCATTCGGATACAATGAATCAGCAATGATACACAACTGACCCGCCGTGGGCCATGTGTCCATTGAAGGCCTTTTTATTGTTTTCTTATTAATTTCCTATGGAAAGGAGAGGCATCCGAGTGGGAAACAGAATAAATCGCCCATGGCTTTCCAGCAGCCAGGCTAAAATTGTCAATGTTTTAGTGAGTGGGGAAGCCGGCAGGGGATTGTGTCCTTGTCACACTAGCGCCTCCTGCTGGTTTGAAGCAGCTGGTCGCTCCCCTTGGCTGTGTTCCAAATCGCTCACTCGGTTCTATTATAGTGGACCAGGCACGTGCACACATAGACACCAAAGGGGGCTTGAGCCCCTGCCCTTTTATCCGTCATAAAGAAGTGCTCTCTCCAGAACCATGAATACAGTTTTTAAAGAAAATAGTGAAAGAAATGCAAATGCCCCTCTTTCCATGCCATACCTGAAGTCCAAACTCTCCTGAACTTGAATGCAGCATCTTATGTTGAAAGAATTGCCCTCTGTGTCGAAATCCATGCTGTACGCCACATCTCCAGTATTCACTTGATTATGTTTATTTTAGTACCGAAAATAGCCGGCCTCCAAGCTCACAACGCTGCTATTTTCAATGTTTTCACAAAAGGCCCTTATAGGAATTTCAGCCCTTGCCTCTCTCTAAGATTCTCTGCATGTCCCTGTAGCGGACAAATTAGGTGCCACTTTGCAGGGGGTTCAAACCTCAGTCAAAACACTGCATACACTGTGGCTGTGTCTCATCTGAAAGGAACCTCACCTGACACCTCGTTAGGAATGCTCCTTATTTCGCTAGCTCTGCTTTTGTCCAAAAGGTTACATGAATTGTGACAGCCTCGAAAGGGAGCGCCATGGCGACTAAAAAAAGTTGATGCAGCTTGCGAGTGTCTGGTTTCCATGGTAATCAACTAAGCCTCTTGCGGAACACACACGAATAGACTAACAATCGCTCTTCACAAGCGCCGTTCCATTTTGTGCATTCTCAAATCGAGTAACAGGAACCGTTGCTCCTCAATTGGTCCGGAGGGCACTTGCCTGGAATGCCCTGCAACGGCGATGATGAGGAGAGTGTGGGAAATCTGGCATAGGGAGATAAACTGAAGAGGCGGCTGCTCGTGGTTACGGTGGAGTGGGTTACTGCTGTATGGGGCCGAGACATGGACGCTCACAGCTAGGGGCGGAGCTCGTTCATTTTTATTGATAATGAGCACCTTATCGATGCTGCTTATTGAGCCGTGATTTTATCAAGCCCACTTGTATTAGCTAATACAGCTAATACAATGGACCAGAACGTCATCATTTATTCGCATTTATTGTCTGACCCGTTTCCATTCACTAATGCGCATTTAGTTTATTCGATAAAGCCTCAAAATCCACGCACCTCCTCCAAGCAGATAAAAGTTTTTGCGGATAATGAAAGTTTATTCGAATTTTGAAGTGTTTCCATAAAAAGATTTTTGCGCAAAACCCTTAACTCTTATACCGCTTTGGACGTTCCTGTTCGCCCCAATTCTCAAGAGACCTCTGCGCCAATACGGCGCTCGTTCGCGTTCGTTCGTTTACCTTGTTGAAGCTGATGAGGGGTCGCGCCGCCGTGTACTGTAAACACATTTTCCGCGGTGATGGTGTAAAAAATCCATTATGCGTTAACATCAACGGAGACCAATTCACTTCCTTGTTGATTTCTCTGGCTGTGAGGCTCTGTGGCCAGTGACTGGTCTGAATCACATAACAGGCAAATTCACATTCATTCTCGCATGACGCCGCCCTCTGCTGCCTGGCAGACCAAAGTGCACTATTGCACAATCAAAAAATAAATAAATAAATAAATAAATAAAATGTCTGTCTGTCTATCTATCTACTATAACGTCGCAAAGGTAAGCCGCTTTTTGATGGCACCAGACCCAATAAATAAATAAATAATCTGGCAGTAGGAGAGTTAATGCGCAACTAATGACGGTACAGCTGGGAGGGAAAAGAGGCACACCATCTATGTAGACACACTGCAGAGCAGAGCTAACAACAATGCAGCACTTAAGACTGATGCTAGACTCCTAGGAGTGAGTGCAGGGCAGCGATTCATTCCGAGTTGGTGTTGGCTAGTCCGTACTCTTGCATCGCACGCCTCAAGGACCCCTCTGGGTCCCCCGGACTCCATGTTGAGAACAAGTGTGTTAGGTATATTTTCCTAGTTACCAAAATGTGCACAGCACACCGGTCCTTGTGAGGTGCCAGCCAACGAATGAAACACTAAAGAATAAAAGAGTATAGCCACCGATGCCAACAGTTTATTCATGTGGACACAGAGACAAATCACAAACGTTTCCGACAGAGTGACAGACTGAGCCGCCTTTGAAGTAAGGCAGCTCAGGCTGTCCAAAACGTTTTTCTGTCCAAAAAATCACTGATTTTTCTGTCTCCGTGTCCACAGCAAACTATTGGCACCGACAGCCAAGAGTGTGCGGCTATACTCTATCTTTAGGGCAATTTCCCCCGAACACCTATACGCTGTTATACCTTTCAAGCCTGGAACACCTCTGTGTGTCGTGGTTTTCAGTAACACACACACACACACACACACACACACACACACACACACACACACACACACACACACACACACACACACACACACACACACACACACACACACACACACACACACACACACACACATTTCAGTTCATTCCATTTCAGATTGAAAAACCTATTTAATGGCATCAAAAACTCACCCCCTCCCCTTTTACCATACACCCAAGACTGTGGGTGTGGCTAAATTCAGCTGGGTCACCACCCAACTGAACAACCATGAACTGGTGGGTGTGGCCACATAAAAACATAATTTTAACCCTGTACACTTTTTTTGGAAAATATCTTCCTCGGAGTATAATCATAATACCTGATGATCATGTTTTAGGGGGGGGGGGGGGGGGGAATCATGGCACTCCATCTTTAAAGCCATACTGTGTAAGATGCCCAACTAGTGGTCATTAGCCCTATAGCAAACCGCGGTCGCGTCCGCGTCTTTCGGACGTTTTTCGTACCTTCAGACCCCCGCGTCTGCCTCCACCTCGCTGAGATCTATCTTTTAAGGGGTCCCTTGTTCCTGTGCGTTCAGTAATTCCAGAGATACGGACTCCTTCACCCTGCCTGGTAGGCGAAATTACCTAGAGAAGGGATGGTACAAACGGGCGACAACAAATATGGCTGCCATAGCGACCCCACTTCAAGATGCGCTGTGATTGGCCGGCAGTTGTATAACCCTCGCTGTGATTGGCCGGTAGTGTGATGACGCAATTTTGGCGCGAGATCCGGTCCACGGCAAGGATCTCAGTTTACATACAGAGAAGGCTTTACAGGCTGAAATTCACGGCGCGGATCTTCTAAAACTTTTGTGATTTAATAGTTAGGAGAATTTTAAGATTTGTTTTATAAAAAAAGTTACATAGTACAACTTTAAGTAAAGATACCTGGTTACTTTACACCACTGTGACCACAGGTACGCGTTGCTTACCGGCTTCTTTGGAGAGCTGCGTGAAGGCCTCGACACCCTTCTCCCCGTAGCTGCCCTCCGAGGCGATGGTGGAGACGTAGGTCCATCCCAGAGTCTGGATAATGTCCACCATGGCCTGGGCCTGGAAGGAGTCCGGCGGGACCACCCGCGAGAAGAAGTCATAGCGCCGGTCGTCGCTCAACTCCGGCGCCGTCGAAGCATAGCTGATCTGAGGGATCTGGAGAGGGAAGACAGAGAGAGAGAAAAGTTCATACCAAGCTAGTCTTGCGTGGCCAGACTGCTGACTCCCGCGATTTGCAAATGCTCCCGTCATACAGTCTGGGGCAACGGAAATCTCATGATGAGTACCCGGCATGAGAAGCTATTTAAGTGGATGTGAAGCCTCCTCCCCAATTCCGTTTCATTTTTACAGTCGTGCACGTTTAACCTAATATAAATAAAAATCACCTAAGCATACATACTTACATAGCTTGCTGCTTTTCAGCAATTATATTTCAAATAGTTTTGTGAATAGAAATGTCAGCTTCCGATACTCGCCGTTCGGGAGCTGTAGTTCCAGACTCTATATAGCATTCGGAGATTGTGGAATAGTTGTCTGGCTACGCGAGACTAATACCAAGCTAACCTCTCCTATAAGGATGTGTAACTATTTCCGGCGGGCATAACATAACCTTCCCTCAAAGTTGCAGTGTAACAACATTTCTGTTTGCACTTTTATTTTGAGAGAGAGAGATTAATAGTTTGATGCATTTTTTGGATTGTTTATTCGCCACGCTCCTAGCGTGTGAGGACCTTTAACCCGACCAAAACAAAGTCAGCCAATTAGCTGAAATCATTCAACTCAGTGGTTCTCATTGATCAAAGTTCCTTACGTTTAGGGAGCTGCTTAATAGTGTGTGCGTGTTTTCCTCCTTACTTCTGAAGTCTCGTATCAAGCGCGTGGGTGGCTCTATATGCACACACACACAGGAGATCCCAATGCAGATTAGTCTATAACAATGAGCCTTTTATGCAGGACAATAAACTGGCCTACAAAGTGCACTAACTACGTTTTGGACACTTTGACTAGCATTTATTGGCCTCAAACGTCAAATCAGCCTTCATGATTTTGGGGGGATAAACAATGTCAAATACCTCGTGAACAGATGTACAATACCAATGAAGCACTTTAATATTGTCACTGTCGGGCAGAAACCTTGTATCTCCAAGTTTCAGATAAGTATGTTTTTTCATAAATTAAAGCCCTGCTTCATCATACAAGGGTGTCACACAAAAGCTGTGAAAACAGCAGATCTACAAGCGGTGCGAGGCGTTGTGTGCTTGTAGATCGGCTATTTTCACTATTTAAAAAAAAGAATAACAATAAAAAATGAAGGTTTTGGACATACACGGTTTCCCCCCGACAATGACAAAATGTTTAAATATCTTCTTGGACCCACACGGGACCAACATGGACCCATATGGGTCCATTTTATAGATGCTCTGTTTGTGTACCCACTCAGAGTCAAATTGAGGATGTTATTGTGTGGGACGGACACGGAGGGAGACAATAATATGATGTTGGTTTGTTTACTGTGATGAAAGCTATAGGCCAGCTGTGGAACACCTCGGCCCCCAGAGCCTCTCGTCTTCATTCACCATCTGAGGTGCAGTGGTGGAAAGTAACTAAGTACATTTACTTAAGTACTGTATAAGTACAATTGTGAGGTATTTGTAGTGTTTCCAATGGCCAATACTTTTACTTCAACTCCACTACATCTCAGATCCAAACAATGTACTTTTGTACTTTTACCCACACACACGCAGAAGTGCACACATGCACACACACGCACACGCACACGCACACGCACACACACACACACACACACACAGGTTTGTATTACTATATATACTGTCTACTAACTAAATCTGTTTTATTCACACCAGTTAGACTAAGGGCTAGACTAAGGGCTAAAAGCATCAGATCTGTAGAGGTATTGGTCAGGTCCATATATGGAGATATCTTGGCCATATATGGAGGGTGACATGAGGCGTCCGTGAGGTCAGATGTAGATGTATTGGCCAACTCCATATATGGAGATGTCTTGGTCATATATGGAGCGTGACATGAGGCATTACACACGGACGGACATGATCTGCAGGTTTTCTAAATCCGACCTATCAATAATAACAAAATTGTCCTCACAATGTCTATTTCTTTTAGTGGGGGATATCTGATCCTCACAAGTATAGTAAAGCGGGTGCGTGACACACGCATGCACGTGCATGCGCACAAACACACACACGCGCGCGCGCACACACATACACAGGGGTCGGTGTCCTCGGCTGGGATCCGGGGCCCATCACACCGCTCTAATCTAAGCGCGGTATGAATGCCATCCATTCCTATTAGAGTGATCAACAGCAGCCCGACACTGGGGGGAAGACGGGGAATGAGGACAACGGCGGTGCCGCTGATGAGATTCTGGAGCCTCTCCCGCTCTCTCTCTCTCTCTCCCAGCCCCCGGTCGGTCGGTCCCGCAACAATGTGAGTTATAGCCTTGACCCGCGGCTCAAAGCGGGTCAACCGCATAAAGCCGGCAAATTGAGGAGCGCCGGCAAGGAGGGGTCGAACTCAAAGGCGACTTAATATGTTTCGAATAGGCCAGCATTTTAACCAAATACGAGAATGAGCCGCTCGCCGTGACAGGGTTTTCAGATGGATCGTCGCTGTTTGGTTGGAAAACCTTGTATGTCCAAAAAAACGTTACTTTTTTAGGGAAATTGGGGGGGGGGGGGGAAAGAACCTGTTCCAAAGGATCCAATGTAGATGTTATGTAGTCACAAGCTCTTGTCGATACTTTTCATTGGTTATTATGTTTATTTATTATGAGACGTTTTATTTGGATCCAGAGACAGACTTAACCACTTCTACTTTCACTATCAAAAAAATAGAAAATCTACAAGCTCACAACGTGCCACGTTGTGAGCTGGTAGATTGGACATTTTTGCAACATTTGCGTTACACTCTTGCATGCCGAAGTAGGGCATTAATTCACGGGGCGGGTAAAAAATATATATAAAATGTCAAAATACGGAGATACAGGTTTTCTGCCCGACAGCGGCGACGGACGGAGGAGAAATACTGTCAGACTTTACGAGCTAAAGCACTTCAGATGTAGACTGAATAGAGTAGTACCAGGTCAAAAGAGGGAGGGAAAAAAGCTAAAGTAATAGAAAATCGACAGTCATTTGCATTTAAAAACACTCTCTGCCACCCCCCCCCTTCCCCCCCAAAAAAGAAAGGCATTCTGTTGGCATGTAGCTATTTGGAGGCCTTGACAGACAATCTGTCTCAACAATGTTGTGTAGCGCTGCTACGCATGCATCCGCAGCCATCTAAAAGCTCTCGTGGATCTGTGGAGTCCGGACGGAATATAGGGGCAGGATAACTGCGGCGAACATTTGTCTCTCTCTTGGGCTTCCTCTTTTTTTTCTTTTTTTGCTGCAGGGATCCGTTTAAGATGGCTGTGTCGTCGGTGCCTTTGCCCCAGACGCATAGACTATATTGATGTAATTCCTCCAACACCGCAGTCCCTATTCTCTGGGAATTTGCTGCTCCCCAGCAGGACCATCATTCACTTGTCTCCAGCCCTGTGCTTTTTTAATTACAACTCTGACCTCCGTTATGAAAAAAGAAAAAAGTACAAAAAAAAGTAAAAAAAAAAAGAAAAGTGGTCAACGCTGATTGAGAAAACGCAGGGGCGTCGAGGATTAAAGCTCTAGGAATTACACAAAACGGACAGTGATTACAAATTGGCACCTCCCTCTCTCTCTCTCTCCCCCTTTCTCTCTCTCCCTCAGGTAATTGCCCACAAATTAGGTGGAAATGGGAGATTGTCATTTGAAGGCGCCGGTTACGAAGTAAATTGATTAAATTACGAGGGTCCCCGAAACTTGATTATTATGTCGTCTCCCAGGAAGATTACAAGCATTAAAGCTTAACTTTTCAGCCTACCAACGAGACACACTGGCTTTGATTGATTCCCGGCTGTGTTATCAATTAAATAAAGCTCCGGCTAAGTCGAATTTGAGTAAATTGGGGACTGGGACCGACACCTCTTCAAGTTAAATCATTGTTTCGGGAGTGAGTAAAGTATTATGTTCTGTACGGTTAATCCCCTTTCAGGAATGCACCCTTGGGTGTCTGTCTGCGGTAGCAGGAGTCTGGAGCCGAGACTTTTAGTCAGCAGTGCTCTCTTTCTTGGCATCAGTAAAGCCTGATTTATGTGGTGCTGCACAGCGCTGTCAAATATCCCAAAACTCAAAGTACATTTACCCAAGGTATTCTTTGTGACACACATACAGGCCACCATGTTCTTATTCGGGGTGTACAACGCACAGCTTTCTCCACTGGAATTGATAGATAGATAATACCTTTATCGTCCCAAGGGGGAAATTCAGTCGCCCAGAGGTGGCACAGCAGTTAAAGTTACAAGGAACAATATATGAAAAAGAAAAAAGTACTGTATAGTGTACAGCGAAAAAACAAACAAGGGAGGAGAATCAGCGATACAGAACAAAAGTAAAACGCAATATATCTAAAGTGTCCAGTGTCACAACACAACAAGAATAGTAATACTTAAAGTAGTTCTAAGCAAGTTGTGAACTCAAAGCGCTTAACAATGGTCCATTCATTCATACATTGGGAACAAGTGCAGAGACAAATAAAATAAATGGTTTAAACATGGGGACTCAACAAGACACTGGTGTCTACATGACAAGAAAGCGACACTGGTGTCTACATACTGACAAGAGAGAAAGTGGTACAGTCAGCTGAGCTGGGGCATTAAGGCCACTGTGGCCTCGGCTCAGAGCATGCCATTTTTCTGAGGGGCACAAGGCCAAACTGAGGGGTAATGGCGGCCATGGCCTTCGTGGCCTCCCTGAAATACCTGCCCTGGAGCCTTCATTGGTATCATTGGTTTCAACACCTTTGAAGGAAGTGAAAAGAGACCCAACTTCTCTCCAATATGGCTGCTGTGCATTGCCAGATGAACCAGTCATCAAATTATTGGCTCAGGAATGAGACAAAAAAATCTCCATGAATTCAAGGCTTCATGGGGTGAGTACTTGATAGAAAATAAAGAATTTATGTAAGAACTAGTCATTTACGTATTTCACATTTTCTGTACTTTTTCTGAACTTTTACTCCTCCACAGTAATTTGAAAATGTTAGTTACCGTACTAGTTTGCAAAGTAGATTATATTGTAAAGCATATATTAACCACTTAAGCCTCAAAAGCTCACAATGCATAACATCGTGACACATTGGGCTTGTAGATTGACTATTTTTGAAAAAAGTGGAGAAAAAAGGTTATCGTGGTATCGCTATACTTTCTCTTAAGTAAAACATCTGAGCACTTTCTTCCACCAGCTGGTGGTGAGCTTGTAGATCGGATATTTCCGGGAGCTCCATGCAGCTCAAACCGAGTTGAGTAATGAGCACACTTCCACGCAGTCAGAGCGGATCGACGACCGACCGGGCCGACCCGGCTGCAATAAGAACAAATTGAATGTGAAGAAATTGAATTCGGGCCGAGGAACGAAAACAAGAAAAGAGGGATTAACAATTACCCCCCCGTCCTTTACAGCAGCTGCCATTAGTCCACAGCCTGGACGACTTGGCGGCCGTCATCGGGCGTATGGATCAAAGTTAGGATTGCTAAGAGTAATCGCCCCGGCTCACTCTTTAACCCATCAAGACCTGGAATTATTTTATACTTTAGCCATTGAAAAATAGCAGATATACAAGCTCACAGCGCGGCACCGAGTGCCGCGCTGCGAACTTGTAGATCTGCTATTTTTTGAAAAATCATGAAAATGTGTTTGAATATATATATATTTTTTAAGTGAACATGTGTAACTCAAATATTTGCTTCTGGGGGACCCTGATACATAATATTTCGATATGGGGGTCGGCAGCCAATATAATTCTAGGGGTCCTTGACTTGAAAAAGTTTGAGAACCACTGACGTAAAAACAATGCAATTTTCAAAAACCTTAGAAGGACTTTCATCGGGTCAGAAATATTCAAAGACTTCAAAGACGATTTTTCCAAAATAGCAGATCTACAAGCTCGATATAATACGTTCCCGGTATTAACAGGTTAAATGCATGTGGGCTGACAGGATCGATAGCGGGAAAACACAGAGGTCTGTTATAGGGGACACCGTGTTATTGATTTACCACCGCAAAGTGCCGTACTCTCTCTCTCTCTCTCTCTCTCTTCGAATAAGAAGCAGCTGCTAAATAGGGGTTGAAAGGAAAATAAGACGAGTGAGAGTGCAAGAGAGGCAACACATGTACACATGTATGTGTGCATGTGTGTGGGTGTGGGGCGTGAGAGAGAGAGAGAGAGAGAGAGAGAGGTGGGGGCCAATCGGCTTGCGGAGATTACATGTGAGTTGCACCCGGGGTGTTTTAAGTGAAGAGGTGACTAAGTGATGTTTGTGTAAAGGTCAGACGGTGTTCTATAGTGGATAACGCTATAGCGCCTCCAGTTCATTAGCCTGACTGGGCTTTTATTCCACTGTTATTTCGTGTACAGGTGTTGTTGCAGCAGCAGGGCCACGAAGCACAACAGGCCGACACGGGTGAGGGAGGATCTAACGGAGGCTGTGACTGTAGCCGTACACAGGGGTGTCGCACCAAATTCTGGGGCCTGGTTACAAGGATTCACTGCAGGCCCCCCCCATGAATGTTCTTCATAGGGGGAGGGGGTTTAACCCATTTAGACTGGGAACGCATTGTTACACGTTATTTTGTGCTTTAACTATTGAAAAATAGCAGATATACAATTAAGCTCACAGTCTTTGAATGTTTCAAATCCTTCTAAGGAAACCCTATGTTTCTATGTCAGTGGTGCTCAAACCTTTTCATGTGAAGGACCCCCAACAACATGATATGTATTTGGCCACGGACCCCCATCACAAAATATTTAGTTCCAGGGATGTTCGCTTAAAAAAATATATAATTTAAAAAAATATAATATAAAAATATATATATATATTCAAAGATTTGCACACATTTTCACAACTTTTCAAAAATAGCAGATCTACAAGCTCGCAGCACTCGGTGCTGCGCTGTGAGCTTGCATATCTGCTATTTTGCAAAAGTATAAAATAATTAAGGCTCTTCCACCTTGGGCCCATAGTAACTCAGTCCCACTTTTCCCCCCCTTGTGACGCCCCTGGTAGCCGTACAATATACTGCACGGAACCAGAAGAGAGCTGCTACTCAACCTGTCCTATAAGTGTCTCAGCAGCGTTCTGCATTCCCTCTGGTACGTTATAGACGTGCTAGGGCATGTTATGCAGCATATGGCGCAATATGATTCGCAGTCAGGGTCACAGCAGACTGTCTGTCCTCGCCATCTGAGGGGACGGCGAGCGTCTGACTTTGTCCAGCAGATACAAAACACTAGGGAGTTGAGTGGATCTCGCCATTTATCCATTATAGAAGCAAGCGTGTGGCTGCCACGTGGATCTCGGACCTCGTGTGGCGAGCCGGTGACATCCGTCATGTATAACACCAATTGTCTCTCTGACACATCTTAGGTATGATTTCAAACAGGCTGTGTGCATGAAGAAGAAGGGTGGGTGGGGGGGGGACACGCTTTTTCGTAAGAGAATTCTCTGGGCACGTGAATAAAAAATCAACCTCACGTGTCAATCACGTTTGCACACTACCACCCGTTTCGTATTTAAAACGCAGCAGTGGGAAACCAGCTTTAGATGGCAGAGACTGACACAATGTGTCCATATACAGTATGGGCATTCCCAGATATCTAGCGCAGCGTAGTTCATTGGGACACGGAAGTTAGAGTCCCCCTCTTCGTTCTCTAACAGCTAATTAATTCATACGCCCACGTTCATTCTCATTCGCTACAAGCTCCTTCACACACGCCCTCTTTGCCCAGTGTAGGCTTATAAGCAGCCTCTGCTCACTGCTCATTCTACATGTTCAGCTGTCGAAGCAGGTTGTGTGATGTGTGTTAGAAAAATTCCTCCACCTCCCCGGCCTCCTCCCTGTGGCATTTAGCTTCAGTTGTTATGGATGCGCTGCGATAGGATAACATATGGCTTGTACTATGGTTATTCCATGATTGTGATATGATGAAATGTTGTTGTACTATGGTTATTCTATGTTGTGTTTTGATATGTCGATTGTATGATGGTTATTCTATGTGATGTTATTTATGATGTATTGGAAGTTCATGTACATATGTAACTTATGCTCTGCTCTGGGGGGTCTGAGATAGCAGATTCTGTGTCATGTACGTTTACACAGATAAATCTGTATATCATCAGAGCAGAGCCCATCTGCCAAACTCAATGCAATATCATTGCATAAATGTTACGTTACTTCAATAAACGTCTTATGTTCAACTCTAAGCTGAAGTGTCTAAATGAAATGGGCTTAATATTGGTGACATCAGGGATCTATATATGAGCATAGAAGGGACAAGGACAGAATCAATGTGTCAAGCCCCTATCAGAGTGTAGTCCGCGGTGATGGTTTATCACCGTGGTGTAGTCTTTTTTAAGTCAGAAAACTACAACATTACGCCATTAGCCGCGGACCTAGACATCTCTTCTCTGTTTTTACTTTCAGACATCTCCCCATCACCCCGTTCACTGATTGGTCGATCTTAGATCAATCAGTGTGCCGCCTGGTTTTAGAGGCACGGCGATATGACTTCACCGTGAGTCCGTGACTATGATGGCCATCCCATTTTTAGGTGATAGTTTATCACCTAAAAGTTGAGGTGATAGCTCTTCACCTCAGACTCTGATAAGGGCTTCAGTGTGGTCGCCGTGACGCGAGTCACACTTGCAAATGAATTCTGTCTTGGCCATAACATGGAGTGTGACATGTGGCGTGACTGACTGACTGACTGACTGACTGACTGACACACATTCACAACAAAACGTAATGGGCAAACAGTTTGGGGCTGAGCGGTCCAGCGGTTTCCAAGATTAACTCCGGAAAGTCAGACACACACACACGCACGCACGCACGCACGCACGCACGCACACACACGCACGCACACACACCCTCTGAAAGACAAGTTAACCTCGTGCAGAGCAAAGCGCCTTACAGAACTATATAAACACTGTCTCCACTGGAAACACAGAGGAAAGGCGTTTGACACAGAACCACGGGGGCCTTAATCAGAAATGATCGTTTACCAAAAACCCAAAGGCCATCTCTCAAACTGAGGGCTGTTTTTCAAACCACCAGCTGCTCCGAGTCGGAAGTCACCCCGTGTCAATTGTTTCCAGTTCCCTGCAGTGTGAGACTGCCAGGGAAAAGTTGTACTTTGTCCAAGGCCCCGCCACGGTTTCCATTAATCTTAAGAGCAACTCCGCCAAAACTTAGCGGGCAAACAACACTCCTAACTCTGAGTGGCAGAGACAAAATGTTTTCCGCGAAAGGATTTAAGCGGAGCGAGGGGGGGAGGGCGGGCATCCGGGCAGGCTCCCATTGGCATGGCAGGGAACCCTCTCCCTCTATTTGCTGCATGATTAGCTTCTAAGTATATCGTGGCATTGGTCCGCTCCACTAGGCTGTTTCTGACAAAGTCTGCCCTTCGCCCACGGCAGAACTGACAGCGGGGTACAACCACAGCCAGGGACGTGCTGGCCATTGGGAAAAGTGGGACAACTCCCGAACGGCCGGTTCATTCCTGGCCCGACAACGACGAAATATAACTCATGTAATTGGCACTTGTCATGATCTGAAATGGCAAATCTTTGAGTAGCAGCAGGGGAGATGAGGGCCTCTCCAACTCTGTCTGACCACAGCCCCATCCATGACAGCTTTTTGACTACCATGCCAGTCCTCAGACCTCACATTACCAATGTTTTGACCGATATTTGGATAAAAATAAAAAACTTTATACATTTTAGCATAACTTAACAACAGTATATAGTAGGGGTCTTCAACAGGGGGTCTGGGACCTCTAGGGGGTCCTCAGAGTTACTACAGGGGGTCCTCCAAATCTTTGTGTGATAGAAACCTTTTTTTAGTAGTTCACCCACTTAAGCCCTATTCAAAAATGTTCATAAATGTCCCGTTAACAATTATTTTTGACAATTTTGGAAACCGTTTTAAAATCTCACTTACAATGACATTCCAAAAATAGCGACATCGGGTTGAGAGTGGTTAAAAGTCAGGACACATATGGGACGCACACCAGGTCAAACAGTAACGGAGGATATTTTGGCCCTAGTTACGACCAGTCCGAGCCAGTCCGAACCCCCTGGCGGTCGGCGGCCAAATGCCAGGGCACGTCTTCTCTAGTCCACATGACACCATGACGACAACACATGCACGCACAAATAATACAGATGGTCACTTATGCATGAACGAATGCACACACACACACACACACACACACACACACACACACACACACACACACACACACACACACACACACACACACACACACACACACACACACACACACACACACACACACACACACAATGGGTCATTTGATCCGGACCAAATGGCATTTTGGAAGAGCTTTAGTAATCCACTTACACAAACCATAATGGAATAAACATTTGTACATAAAAGTTTCCCCCAGGCAGGGCACAACATTTGTTTGCAGCCCTTGCAGCGTTTGGAAGTCTTGTGGAGTCAAAATAGGGTCTGTAAAGCAAATGGTTCTTTTTGGGGTCCGGCGGGAACCTCCAGAGACCCTTGCGGGGGGTTCCCCAGCCAAATTAGTTGATTATTAATGTAGCATCAAAATCTGTTTCAATCGCACACATTTACAAACACACACTACCAATGTTCAAGATCAAGAATTTGGGACATATTCGGGACATACGGTATAACCACGGGGATCCCTGGCAAAACATATGTTCAGGTGGGGTCCGTGGCCTGATCCATATTCAATTGGGGGTCCTTGACGTGAATGAAAGTTTGAGGTCTATAAAGACACTGAACAGCTGACCTGTGGAACAGCGGCAGACACTCATCAAAGTTCCTCCTTGATAAATCAACGCTGCGTGGCAGCCGCGACAACGGTGAGCAGGCGGGAGGTATTCAGAGGACAGAGCCATTTGTCAAGAGGGCAAAGGTAATAACTTACTGTGTGTGTGTGTGTGTGTGTGTGTGTGTGTGTGTGTGTGTGTGTGTGTGTGTGTGTGTACACGTGTGCGTACGTGCGTTGGTGTCCTACAAGAGAGACCAATACTACCCCTGCCTACACTTTTGTGGCTTCATAAGTTTTTCGTTTTTTCTTTACCAAGTTGCATCGATTCGTGACATAACATTCATTCTTGTGTAAATTCTGCATAGTTGTTTGATTGTTTTTACTTGACACTTGCTTTGGCAATGTAAGATGGACGTTTTCTCATGCCAGTAAAGCTCCTTTGAATGGAATTGAAATGGATTGAGAGAGAGGAACGCTGGGCAGAGAGAGGGAAGGAGAGAGAGAGAGAGCGAGAGAGTGTGTGGGGGGAGGCAGACAGATTGAGGGAGGGAGGGAGGGAGAGAGAGAGAGAGAAATGGAGAGGGCAGAGAAGTGGGAGCAGTGAAGACAGACTGTGTGCACCCACTGTGCACAAAATGAGGTGGGAACCGAACTTCACTTTTTAACTACCTGCCAACTGTAGCAAGACATCAGAGTCACACACTTCCCGCAGATTATAAACACCCCAAAACGGGTTTTCTAGAAAACATGACTAATAACAATACGCTTCCCATCTCTCTCTCTGCCGGGTGTGAAGCGCAGCAGCGTGCAAACACAGCAGCCAGAGATCTGTGAGCTGTTGTGACAGGGGGAGGACGTCCAATGGAACACGAGCACCAAAAACACTGTCAATCCTGTATTCCTGCAATGTCTGCACCGTGCTGATCTGGGTATACACAGACATACTGTACTGGTACAGCAGTGTTGATTTTGTTGACTAAAAGTGTGATGACAAAAAAATGCTCGTCGACTATACCTTTTTTTCACCGGATGAAACCGAAATAAAAACGAGGTAAGAACTAAGCTATGATGACCAAAACTCTACTGTTCATTTGGTCAACAAATAAAAGCTAGACCAAAATGTTAGGGAGGTACTGGTGGAGAAGACATCATAGACTAAACAATGTGGACGATGGGAAGCCATTGGTTTTTTGGCCCTTTTTGCATCATTGCAGAAATCAACATTCATTGGTAGAAATGCTACCATCTCGAATGCTATTGGCTGCCAACGGTCACGTGCAACCGCAGGGATACTTGGGAGAATGTGGTGTTGAGCTTGCTGAAAATAAAGCGCACAAAGAAAAATCATCACAAGCCCATGATCACAAGCCCCTCCTACAGCATACCCTGCTTTAACACCAGTAAGACTCCCTAATCGGGAGATAAGCGACCGTCAGGTCGCAGCGTGATTTTAGGGCAAAATGTGTAGGAGCAGTGTCCAAAAATGTGGTTCAAAAAATCGGCCTGATGGTGGCGCTATATGGGACATCAATATTGATGAGATGAGTGTAGACATACTGTGTACTGATTTGTGTGATTTTAGGGCAAAATCTGTAGGAGCAGTGTCCAAAAATGTGTTTTGCAAGAATCGGCCTCATGGTGGCGCTAGAAGAGGGCCATGTGAGAAATGAGGGATGGGGTCTCCGCGTTGCCTTGGCAGACGAATAGGTACCGGCCCCGGCTCTCCCGGACGCTCCTAGCCCGAGTTACGGCATTTTATGTGAGCTGCAGTGGAGGGGGTCCTCCACTGGGGGTGCCACCACTTTGGCATCCGTTCTGGAGCACCAGGAGTCGGTGGTCCCCGGGAATTCCCCGTGAGCAGCCCCGTTGGGGTGGTCATTTGGTCATTTTTGCACATTTGGTCATTTTTTACATCTGGGGGTCCGGGGGTCCTTGGAGGTTGTAGTTTGGCAGGCAAGGAGTGTGTGTGCAAAATTTGGCATGGATCGGGGCAACGGTTGCGGAGATATGAGCAGGGCAATAGTGTGACGTGTGAGGTGTGACAGACAGACTGATGGACGGACTGACTGACTGACTGACTGACTGACTGACTGACTGACTGACTGACTGACTGACTCACAGTTTGTGGAGGTTTTGATAGTAAGTGCGACCTGGCGGTCGCAATAAATTATAACATAAATTGGACCATATTTTCACAAAACGCATGGTGATTGAAACGAGGCTTTAAACTAGCGACAGGAATCATAAAGTATTTATGACAATGTTTATGAAGGTAAGAAAATCAAATGTAAAAGTTTGGGGGAAATGGATGGAATCCTATGGAGAACATTTTGCTTCTCGTACCAGTTTCAGTTCCAAGTTTGCTTCATTAAATCCAGACAACTGGCCCCCTGGAAGAGATCCATCAGAACTAGGAATAGGACCTCCAACGGAAACAAGACCACAAGGGCTTTTTTGGGGTGTTCCTTTAAGGCAGGGTGTTTGACTGTACTTGTGCCGTACTAAATTTTCTTTGTTTTGACTGTAATTGTACTGTTCTACATTGTTGTCTAATACAATATTCAATCAACCAATCAATCAAACTAAAAGAGAAGTCGTTTTAAGTTTGGTTGTGCTCGGGTGTTGCGCTCTGAAAATAGGATCTAGAAGCTCGCGACACGTTGTGAGCTTGTAGATCTGCATGCATGCAGCTAAATTAAAATCAGCCACTAAAATCCTATGATATTTAGTCGACTAAAACTAGACTAAAGTAAAACATTTCAGGTGACTTACTTTTTCAGGTGAATTACTTAAACTAAAAATACTTTTATTCAATTTGCTGTCAAAATCAATACTGCTGTACAGTACATAACAGAGCATATACGGTATGCCTTTGAAATCCCTTGAAATGTGTGTTGCTATACACGATATATACCACACTGTATTTGTAGCACAACCTTTCCACTTGTATTTTTAAGCTCATTTGACCTAGATTCCATTACAATGTTTCACTGGTACACAGCTCTGTTTACTCATCGCTTTGCGCACGTAAGCCTATATCTTTAGCTGTCTTTTTTTTTATAGTTTTTTACACTTGGCAATGTAAACGCATGACTTCCGTGCCAATAAAGCCCCCCTCGAATTGAATTTAATTGAATTGAGAGAGAGGGAGGAGAATCGACAGCTTTCCCTCCCTCCCTCCCTCCCTCCCTCCCTCCCTGTGTTTACAGTTTAGTATACAGTTTAGGCATTTAGCAGACGCTTTTAATCCAAAGCGACTTACAATAAGCAGGTAATACACATCACTATAATAAGCAAGATAATATGTCAGTCCATTAACAACAATATAACAAATGCATAGGAATATCAATCTAGAAAAAACAATAACATAAGCAGAGGACGCACCTAATCAGTAAAAAACCTAAAAAATGCTATCTAGCTTTATGTATGGTCATTGAGGGAAGGGGGAGTGTTACAGTAGTGCTATGGGTTTAGGTGGAGTCTGAAGAGTCTTCAGTCCACGGCGGAAGCTAGGGAGTGAGTCTGTAGTTCTAAGTGCGACGGAGTTTATTCCACAGTTTGGGGGCCAGGAGTGCAAATTGTCTAGGACAAGTGGATTTTTGTCCTGGGGTTTTTAGCGAGGGTTCTGCATCCCTGTGTTAGCTGATCTGAGTGAACAGGTGGGGGGGTTGTAGGGGTTGATCAGGTTTTGGAGGTATGGAGGAGCCATACCTTTGGCTGCTTTGAAGTGTGTGTCTTGCTTTCCTTCCTTCCTTCCTTCCTTCTCATCTACATCTGGCACGCTGTCACTCAAGACCAGGGACGCGTAGAGAATGTTAGAGAGGCAGGGGCTGACATTTCTAAAAGGGCCTTTTGGTGGAAATATCGAAAATAGCAGACCTTCAAGCTCACTGCGACGCGTTGTGAGCTTGGAGGTCGGCTATATTTTCGGTGCGTGATAGCACACTGAATGCTGCGTTCAGGTATGGCATGGAAAGAGGGCAATTTGCATTTCTTTCACCATAGTAAAACAACTGCATTCATGGTCTGGAGAGGGCATTTTTTACAGACGGATAAAATGGCAGGGGCTCAAGCCCCCTTTGATGTCTCTGTGTGCACGTGCCTGCTCAAGACGCCTTTCTTCCACCAGGTTGCTGCTCCATTGCCCCCCTCTCTCTCCCTCTCTCCCTCTCTCTCTCTCTCTCTCTCTCCCCGTCAGCCTGTCTGACTATCAGTTTACGGTCTCTCTCCCCCTCCTCCTGCGTCTCTCAGTCCCTCTCGGGCAGAGAGACACGGGTAAAGAGTTTCATCAGCATCAAAACCAGCAGCCCCGGCGTCTCTCTGTCATCTTGTCTGATGCCCAGACACTCCCACACAGATGATCAGTAGACACTTCCTGCCCCAAGAGCACAACTCAGGCTGCCAGGTTTCCCTTCAGCCGCCGAGCCACGGAGCCAAGCTGCCCTCGGATCGGTCGTTCAACGACGCGCATGCCAAGCGCCAAACCCTTCTTCCTGTCCTCTCCCTTGTCTTCTTTAGGCCTCTCCCGCCGCAAGGCGTCTCGCCCCTTCTGGCTAATCTCTCTCTTCTTTTTTGTCATCCTCCTCTCATTCACGTCTCCTTTTCAAGCCTCCGTGCTTTTATTTGCCCTCTCTCTCGCTCTCTCTGTCCGTCCATACGTCTATTCGCCTTCCTCCAAGGGTGTCGCAACAAATTCGGAGCCCTGGGTACTTTAACTATTATATACAAGCTCACAGCCCCCTTTGCGAGCTTGCAGATCTGCTATTTTTGAAAAATCGTGAACGTTTTAGCATTTTTCAAAAAATATTTCAAATCCTTCAAAAGGTTTTTTGAAAAACCTATGTTTCTATGTCAGTGGTGCTCAAACCTTTTCATGTGAAGGACCAACAAACATGTCAAAATATTTAGTTTCAGGGACCCCCCAGAAGCAAAATTTGAGTAACAAATGTTCGCCTAAAAAATACATATATTCAAATATTTGCTGTGAGCTTATATATCTGCTATTTTTCAATAGCTAAAGTATAAAATAATTTCAGGCCCCTCCACTTTGGGCCCTATAGTAACTCAGTCCCCACTCACCCCCCCCCCCCCTTGTGACGCCCCTGCCTTCCTCCCCGCGAATATTCACCCCCGCAATTTTTCTTCCAGCCACTGTAGTGATTGCAAAACGATTCAGCCCTGCCCTCTGGCAAACCCCTGATAGGATTCAGCCAGCACTACAGTCCACTCTACAATGTCTTTCTCTCTCTCTCTCTCTCTCTCTCTCTCTCCCAGTGAAACTGCACAACACTCAAGTCGTCTAAACGGCAGTTTTTCCAGTTTCTGTAGCTTGTTTCTTTTTTCTTTTTTACAACCATAACAACACTGTCCCCCATGACCACCACCGCTTTTCAGTATCGCCTACACCGACCACGCCGAGCTGCAGCCTCAACGTTAGCTGCGCGTTTTGGAAAAGTGAAGCTTTTATAAACCTTTATTCTGGCTCGACCTTCCGACCAAACCGCCCACTCCCCTTCTATCTCTCTCTCAGTCCAATCCATCGCCCTCTGTCTCTGGCCCTCTCCGTTTGCCAGTCCCCTGGGCGGCTCCAGGCTCTGTGTGCGATAAGGCCCGGGTTCTTGCATGGCTGCCCAGTTAAAGAGTGTATTTTAAGACACCCAGCATGCTCCTCCGCAGGGAGGAGGAGAGAGGGGCTGGGGATGACTCACGGAATCAGATATTTGACCAGGAGAGGAGAGGAGAGGAGAGGCGAAAGAAGTGGAGAGTGGGAGAGCCGAGGCTGGCGTGGGCGGGCCGGCGCGGATCCCTCGCTCACAAAGGAAACCTGAGCGACCCCTTCCATCTCTCCATCTGCCGAGCAGGCTGCACATTCCCACCATAACACGCCGCCATATGCAGGACCCAGGACACGGCTGCAGCGCCAGGACAACAGTGGTGGAAAAAAGTACGTGCACGTTTTACCATCAGGCACGTAGGGCTGTCTTCTAAAATCCGACGAATCAACGCATCGTTTTAAGCCCCCGGAATCGACGCCAATTGTTTGAGTCGAGCCGCCGAAAATATGTATATTTTTATCACACCAGTTACTGTGGTGCGGTATGAGAGTGCTGGACTGGACTGTCATGTAGTCTTATTTAGTCCATACTTCCTACTACTCGTACTTCTGACTTGAAAGTTGCCTTGGTCATATTACAGGAGGCTCTTATTTTGAAGCTAACCGCTTTGAGAGGAAATGCGTTTAAGTGTTTTATTCTACTTTTTGCAGCTAGAGCAGCCAAGAAGCAGCCTCTCGATACACTTCACTGACTGTCGCCGAGTGTGGCACTGTGGTGGTGGTGGTCTCAGGCTGAGGACTGTGGTGGAGTAGAGGACTTCTTAAAAAAGTTTTAGATTAATACAATTTTCTTGCATTGCGATGCAGCCGTGTGCCGTTCTGCATCGACATAGTGATGTTACATAATTGTTACTTTTAGCCAAGGTTTGTTGTTGTTTTTCCTCCTGAAGGAACGGGGCTAAATCGTTAGCATGCTAGCGCTTTATCCCTGTTCCTTTAGCCTTGGAGAGGCATAAAATTACAATCAGGCAGTTTTCAAAGCAAAGAATCCACCAATCATATGTGGTTTATAACAGCTGTTGTACCGCGCGCTACTTTCGATCAATGCGTTGCGTCTCCACTCCGGTCACTGCACATAGACATGAAAGGGGCTTGAGCCCCTACCCTTTTATCTTACTGTAAAAAAGTGCCCTCTCCAGACCATGAATGCAGTTTTTACTATGGTGAAAGAAACTCAAATGCCCCCTCTTTTCATGCCATACCTGTAGGCAGCGTTCAAGAGAATTGCCTTGTCCAAACTCTCCTGAACTTAAATGCAGCATCTTATGTTGAAAGAAATGCCCTCTCTGTGTAGTATCAAGCACCGAAAAAAGAGACGATAATTACACTATAATGCATTATTATAGCCATGGGCCTCATTTATACAAAGTGTTACAGCAGGGTTCCCCAATTAGCTTTCCCCAAGGGCCGAATTATGTCTAGGGTACCAAGCCGAGGGCCACAACATTGCAGGGGGTGGCGGTGGCATTCCCGCTACTCCAGCGACAGTTCAGATATCGTCGTTGTCGGGTGAAAATCTTGTATGTCCAAAACCGTTCGTTTTGCATTTATCATTTTAAAAATGATTTAAACTAGTGAAAACAGACGATCTACAAGCACACAACGCCTCGCGATGCGAGGCGTTGTGTGCTTGTAGATCTGCTGTTTTCACTACTTTTGTGCAACGGCCTTGTATGATGAAGCAGGGCTTTACTTTGCGAAAGAAAATACACATTTGGAGATACAAGGTTTCCACCCGACAACAACGATATACTAGTGTTGTTGCTGCTCTTATACCACCATTATTACTGGGGTTGGAGGGGGCCAGACAGTAGCACCCCACGGGCCGCAAATGGCCCGCAGGCCGCCTATTGGGGAACCCTGAGTTACAGGTTCTCCTTGGAGGGGTTCCAGGGGGTCCCCAGCAAAAGTAGAATTACAATTATTTAACCACTTTATCCATGTTGGCTATTCAGGGGGTTCCTGGCACAATACATTTTCAGATGGGTGTCCACGGCCAAACACATGTCTTGTCAATGTGGGGGTCCTTGACATGAAAAAGTTTTAGAAACACTGGCATATAGGAACTTGAAGCACACAAGTCAATGCCGATGCTGTACAAGTTAAGCCTATAAGGATCCTTGATGTTCACATTGTCATGACAGCCCTTTCCTTTTATACTGCCACTCAGGACTAAATCATTATCTTTCCATTCAAGTCATTCTGCAAAGATTCTTCTGTCCACATACAGACAGTATTGTAGCACAGAACAATGCACTTCGACAGAGCAGTAGTCTGCAACTATTGATTCTTTTCTTTGCGATTATGGATTATTTTGTATTGAATAATCAAGAAGGACTTTTTTGGGGGGGGATAATAAATGTTATCTTTTATAATTTAAAGATTTGTTGATATATCATATCAACAAAACCACACAAAAATACATTTCATATTGATTTGATTGATTGATTGCACCCTAGTTTACTTTGTCGCATTAGCAGATCTACAAGCTCACAACGTGTCGTGGCGTAATTGTGAGCGTGTAGGTCAGAGATTTCAGAGGTGTTTGTACCTCCTGGAAGTTGGCTTGCGTGTCTCTTCCAAACTACCGCCGTGGTCACTGTCTTCGACTGCTGACATAATGAACGTGAAGCTGAGCTGAATAGAGCACCGAAGACTGACGTAATTCACATATCCTACCTGGGTCGCGTTTCTTTTCCCCATTCTGAATTCCAATTGCCTTTTTTTTTACTCATAATGTAATACGAATACGATGTGTGTCAAAAATAAACAAATGATCCTGGATGAACAAGTGACATGCAGAAACAACGTGGAACGAATCTAACGAATCTAACAAATCACAGTAGCCAAACTAAGTTTGAAATAGTACCCCAACATCCCGGAGGCACCGATCACCCGACATTAGTTTTGATACCGCCCACCAGGTTCGGCCATGAGCAACGTCATATCGTAGTCTGTACCAGGCCTGGAATTTCGTCATTTTAGGGGCAAGGCCACTTGGCCTTGGTTTTTTTCTCATTTTTTGAGGGCACAAAGGCCAAATGCCAGGGCAGGAAGGCCAAACAATAAAAAGAGATTTTAGTCCATTGAAAGAATGTGTTGAATTTAAAGCTATACTGTGTAAGTTGCTCAACTAGTGGTCTGTAGCAGTATACCAAACCGCGGTCGCGTCTGCTTTTTTCGCCGCGGACCGGTCCTTCAGACCACCGCGTCCGCCTCGCCTCGCCGAGACGAATCCATAGAGGGGTCTTGTGTCCTTCTACGAGCAGCGGTTGGGGAGCTACATGCTAGACTTCTAGACCAGTGTAAACAAAGCTGTTGAAGCAAGCTATTTCCTGAAGATACTGCAGATACGCCTGTGATTGGCCGGTAGTGTACCATGTGTTTATGATCCGTGATATGATTGGCCAACGTATACACAACGTATACAGATGATGCAGATGACGTCATTTTGCCGCGAAATTCTCCCCCCCTCACGGCTCATAGAAAACATATAAAGAGAAGGCTTTAGAAGCTGAAATTAACCGAGTGGGGGTTCTAAAACTTTAGCGATTTAACAGTTAGGACAATTTTAAGATTTCTTTTATAAAAAAAGTTACATGGTATAACTTTAAGGGTTAGGGATGATAACCTAATCTGTAGTGAAATAGATAAATTATGGTACAATCTGATCCATGCTTAGCCCTGCACCAGTCAAAGTCACTGGGTTGGTTTTAAGATTTCAGAATCTCAACAAAAGACACTGGTGTCTACATGACAAGAAAGAGACAGGGGCATTAAGGCCACTGTGGCCTCAGGTCATGCCATTGGTTTGAGGGGAACTCACCTGTTCTCCACTGCCTTTAGTTGTATATAGCTCTTTCTTTCTGTTGTCTTAACTCTTGTATATTTGGTTTTGTATCATTGCATTTTAGGTATTGTTGTTTCTGTATTATTTATTTTATCATGTTCAGCACTTTGGTCAGCTCTGCTGTTGTAAATGTGCTATACAAATAAAGGTTGATTTGATTTGATTTGATTTGATTTGATTGGTTTGAGGGGCACAAGGCCAAACTGAGGGGCAACAGGGGCTATGGCCTTCATGGCCTGCCTGAAATTCCTGCCCTGGTCTGTTAGTGCAGTGTTTCTCAACCTGTGGGTCCCGACCCACAGGTTGAGAACCACTGTGTTAGTGTACCCATGCCAAAACCGAAGAAACAGGAGTTGTTTTGGAGTAGTAAGTATCAACATTGGGATAAAAAGAGTCTACCGAAGGTGACTTCAAATAATTGCAGTAAAAAAGAAAAATCAATTATTTGCCTCTGAGATTGGAGTGGAATAGAAGTACAAAGCAGGCACCTGAAAGAAAAGCTGCATCAAGTACAGTAAAAAGTACAATCTCTCTGTGGGTTCTGCAGGTGCAGCGGTATCTCTGGGCTCACGCTGAGAAGAAGACATCGCCTTCAGCTTTATGACTAAGACTGAGCAGATGTATTCCTTTCTATCCAGGGCACTGCATCACATTACTGATAGGCACATTGATTTTTCCAGACTACACACCGCAAAGTGCACCTAGGCACTATTTTGTGCCGCTGTCAGGGTGGAAACCTTGTAAGTCTCCCCGAAATACGGTAGCTATTTTTATTATAAATTTAACCATTTCAGGACAGGAACCCCTTTTGGGGTCCTTGTTGCTATCTACAGTATACAGTAGTAACATTTTGACACTGTTGGGGCAGAAACCTCGTATCTCCAAGTTTCAAATTTGCCAAGTTTCTTCGTAAAGTAAAAGCCTTGATTCATCATACAAGACGGTCGCACAAAACGGTCGTGAAAATAGCAGATCGTTGTGTGCTATTTTTTGTATATTTTCACTAGTTTAAATATATAGATTTTTAAATGATTAATACAAACCTCGTATCTCCAAGTTTCAAATTTGCCAAGTTTCTTCGTAAAGTAAAGCCTTGATTCATCATACAAGACGGTCGCACAACACGGTCGTGAAAATAGCAGATCGTTGTGTGCTATTTTTTGTATATTTTCACTAGTTTAAATATATATATGTTTAAATGATTAATACAAACCGTATGGTTTTGGACATACAAGGTTTCCACTCAACAACAATTTCTTTGTTTTGAAATGTAAGTTTTTCAGAAAACTTCAGGTCAGGTCAGGTCAGGATTTAGAAGGTGTTTTTAGATTCGGCCTAAATGGGTAAAAAAAAATTGGAGATAGCCGATATACAAGCTCAAGACGTGCCGAGTTGTGAGCTTGTAGATCTGCTATGTTCGCTATTTTAGTGTGACACTCATGTATGATGAAGAAGGATGTTTTTTTTTTGTTTAGTTTTTACAGAAAACACATGAAAGGTTGCAATGTTGAGATATGAGGCTTCTAAACAACATGAACAATTTCTTTCTTTTCTCTTCAGTGCTCCTGGATGACTTATATTTTCTCCTTTTCTCCGCTGAACAAATATGAAGTATTATAGATCAATGTCAGACATGCATATTAAAAAGATAAATTCTACTGTATATTAAAAAAGTACAATATATTGCGTAGACCAGGGGTCTTCAACAGGGGGTCTGGGACCCCTAGAGGGTCCTCAGAGTTACTACAGGAGGTACTCCAAATCTTTGTGACTTTTTGTCCCTCCTTTTGAGCGGTGGTCACAACGCTCCTATACGTGGCCGTGTGTGTGGGTCTGTCTGTCTGTCTGCGTGTCTGTCTGTCTGTCTGTAGCCTGCAGTAACCTTTTCTGACCACACATGTTAAGGGAGGGGCGCTGTTGTTCAGGCCAGGCCAGACCAGGCACACACACACACACACACACACGCGCGCACACACACACACACACACACACACACACACAGGGGGGAAGGGGGGGGGGGAAGGGGGGGGGGAACCACCGCTCAGTTCACACGGGTGTGATTTTTTTATATTGACCACTTGAACCCATATTCCGAGAACTTTTGCCAAAAATAGCTGATCTACTAGCTCACAACGCCAACGCGAGGCGTTGTGAGCTTGTAGATCGTCTATTTTCGGCTAAGAAGTTTGGTGTAGAGGGGAAAAAAGACCAGACCAAGTACAGAGTGAAAGGTCAAGTTTATTAAGTACCGACGGTTCAAGAGATTAAATATCTGAAAACACAAATTTACATGAATCCAAAATACACAAATAATTGTGCTGTCAAACGATGAAACGATATGGAATCTATGAAAAGGCTGTGGGGGTCCCTGCTTCATCTCTCTCTCAACTAGGGGGTCCTCGGCCTGAAAACGTTGAAGGCCCCTGGTGTAGACCCCTCCCCCCTTAGGTGATAATAAATACAATAACATAGAGATCTGGTGTCATTAAAGAAGACTAAACAAAATGTGTGCATGTACCGTGGCTGGGTTAATGGAGGTACTGTAGGCGTTTGGCGCGCGCGTCAGAGGCGTCAATTGGGTATGGCAAGCTATGGCAGCTGCCATACCTTGGCTACAGGGGAAAGAAAATGTACTTCTTAAAATAAATTCATCATGTCTGTTGCTAAGGTATGGCAACATGACTGGTGTCTTGAAGACACCAGTCATGGTCCCAAACAGTACCTTAGCTTTTTACTGAACTGACGTCACTGGCGCACGCGCGCGCGCGTGCGTGCGTGTGTGTGTGTGAGGTAGAGATTCTACATCAGACACAGGGCCGGGTGACACGGCGAAACGTCTGCTCTGTATCATTGTGCCTGGTCTTTGTCCAGGGCGCTGACAGGTTATTTACCAGCGAGCAGGCATTGGTGCATGTTTTTCCTCCCTGCACCTGAAGCATGGAGAGAACCTGACACATTCATTCTCTGTCTGCACTGCCGTGCCTGCTACACCCTGACCTGCATCCCAATGATTCCCTCTCTCTCTCTCTCTCTCTCTCTCTGTCTCTCAGACATTTTTATCCCCCCACCCGTTTACACTCTTTCGTTCTTTCTCCATCTTTACCTTCCTCTCCCCCCTTATATTTACCTCTCTGTCTGTCTGTCTTTCTGTCTGTCTGTCTCTTCCTCTCCTGTATCTTTACCTCTCCCTCTCTCCCCCTCTCCGAGCTCTACGTAGTCGCACGTCGCATCACGCTCCTAAAACAGCCGATCTACAAGCTCACAATGTGTCGCAGCATAGCGCCGGCACGCAACTACAGTAAGCATAAATTAGCCTTCTCTCTGTCTCTCTTTCTTTGTCTCTCTGCATCTCCCTCCCTCCCTCCCTCCCTCTCATCCTCTCAACATTCGACACACAGTACCATCACAGGCCCATTCCTCCTTCCTAATAGCGCAGACAAAGAGGGGCAAGACTCTCAGATCTTATCTGCCCACTTGGTCTTGCTCCTCACAAAGGGGCCCATGTAATTACCCCGGTGATGGCGGCGCGCGGGTAAATATCACACACATCCTATGTCGGTCGGTGCTCTCGGAGCCCTCGGGGGCCTCCTCACACACAGTTGCCTGGGTTTGCACTTTGGATGCACACACCGTAGCCTCGACACAACCGAGCTTAATGGCTGCTTATCAGTGCAGCAGTCTGTGCCTGCAGCGTTGCCTTGAACCCCGAGCCGTAGGCTGGGAGATTACGCTATCTCATCACTAGCACCTGCAGATTATTCAAATACATTACACTCACGCGCGTGCACGCTCACACACACACACACAAACACGCTCTAGCACACGTGCACATGCGCGTGTGTGTGTGCTCTCTCTCTCTCTCTCTCTCTCTCTCTCTCTCTCTCTCTCTCTCTCTCTCTCTCTCTCTCTCTCTCTCTCTCTCTCTCTCTCTCTCTCTCTCTCTCTCTCTCTCTCTCTCCCTCCTTCTCTCTCCTCTCTCTTTCTCAAATCTACTGTCAGCTTTCATGGATCAAAAAAGTAGAGTCGGCCGTGCCACGATTTTGGAGAGTCCTGTGATTTTATTTTTAATGATAAAACAACAGTAATTGGAGTGAATTAAAAGCCTTTGTTGAAAATACCTGATCTAGTGCCAATCTTGCAACGAAATTGGTTGTGTATTTTACCTAATTTGGCTGTGCTCTTAAGTTAAGTGATAATTTATCTTCCTTCCAGAAAGATTCTCTTTCCTTTCTAGTCATGTACATGTCTATGTTTAAATCAATTTTAGTATTTTTGTGAGTGTGATTGTTTGCATTTTGTTTTTCTCTGTGTTTGTTAGATTGGTGTCATCTTCATGCCGCTATAAAAGTGTCCCTACAAGGTAAAATCTGACGATTTGGTTGATTCAAACTGATTGTATGCAACATTAATCTACAGGCTCACAACAATTGCAGCACATTATGAGTGCCAATATAGGTATTGTGATGTGTTGTGAGCTTGTAGATTGTGTATTTTCACAGAATGTCGGAAAACTGATTTACTTCGCCACCTGGCACATTAGGATTCCACAAGTACTAGCGGTTCTCAAATGTTTTATTTGCAAGGACCCCCATAACTTTGTACACTCTCAGAGTTTATACAGACCTGTTGTGGTGATTCAGGGCTATCTCTTTGTGTTTTGTGTTTCTGGTAATAATATTGTCCGCTCATTTTTTATGTTCGTGACAAAAATGTCCACCACAGGTCAACTTGGTATACAGACAAGGTGATCTTACAACTCAGGGCCTCAAGAGGACCATGACACTGAGTCTTCTTTTAAGGCTCAAGTGAAAATACGTGTATCTTCCTAAACATCTGCATTTGATAGATCACTTTGTTGATGTGCTCATTATTGCAGCAGCCGTCATACTGTTAATTTGGCTACTGGGAGTGTGATATGGAATTTTGCAGAGCGGGCCTTAATGAGCTAAAACAGAGTCAGCATTAAACTTCTCTACTAGCTAGCTGACTGTTGATGTTTGTTATGCTTTTGTTCCTCTCCTTTGGTGTATAACTCTGGCAGGTCCTATATAATTATAGTAGCGCATATACAGTATTCCACCTGGAAAGCACATTTAAATATTCAGTATGTAAAACACTCTTTTTACCCATTAAGACCTGAAGACACTAAAAATAATAATTTTTCTGAAAAACGTATGTTGCTATATCAGTGGTGCTCGAACTTTTTCATGTCATGGACCCCCCAAAATTATATGTATTTGGCTGGGACCGCCAGAAGCAGGGACTTGCAGAAAATGTTAGAGAGGCAGAGGGTGAAATCTCAAAAAGGCCCGTTTGGTACTTGATACCACACTAAACTAAGCATAATCAAGTCAATACTGGAGATGTGGCGTAACGGCATGGATTTCTACACAGAGAGGGCAATCTTTTTCAACATAAGACGCTGCATTCAAGTTCAGGAGAGTTTGGAGAAGGCTATTCTCTTGAATGCTGCATTTAGGTATGGCATGGAAAGAGGGCATTTCTTTCACCATGGTAAAAACTGCATTCTTGGTTCTGGAGAGGGCACTTTTGACAGACGGATAAAAGGGCAGGGGCTCAAGCCTCCTTTGCTGTCTATGTGTGCACGTGCCTGCCCAGAAGCAGAGTTGAGTAAAACATTTTCGCTTTAGGCCCCTGGCGTAGCAGTCCAGGCACCTACAGTATAGGCTCAATGTAGCCTGACGCATAGCGGGTTCGAGTTAAGATCCCAACGGCCTTTGCTGCATGTCACTCCCCTTCTTTCTCCCCATTTCTCAAAGGCATACACCCCTCCCCCCATTTGCACCAATAATTCTCAAGATCTTTTACGCTCGAATGCGGCGTACATTCGAGCATCGAAGTGGCCCCGGCACGGTTTGAGCTACAGACTACCGATGACCTCGGCTGGGAGTGATGCTTTCTAAAACGCCCCGGCCCTTCGTGTATAGAGCCAGCTATCTGTTGCCTCTGACACCTCACACAGATGGGAATGATCCTGTGTCGCTCAGCTCTGCTCCGCTCCGCCCCGCTCCGCTCTGCTCTGCCCAGCGGGCTGCTCGTTCTGCTTCACACACACTGACACTGAAGCACCATCACTGATATGGAACATCACTGATAGATGGGCTCTCCTGGCCAGCACCCACGCACGCACACACACGCACACACACAAACGTACGCATGCACGCACGCACACAAACGCACACACACCAGTGTTCGAAAGTAACAATTACTCCAGTAATACTTGAGTACAATTTTGCTGTGATTTTTACTTTACTTAAATATTACCATTTTTTTACAACAACTTGCAAGCATGTCGATCTGCGTAGATCTTGATTTTCAAAACAAACAAACAAACAAAAAAAAAAGTTTGACATCATTTGCATCTTCCTAAAACATGGCCAATACTCTGATTTAAACTTACATTGATTTTACAATATATGCAAATCGGGGTCTCACCGTCTCAGAGATAGAAATGCCATTAAATGGAGGTCCGTAGCCCAATGCATGTCAAACGGGGGGTCCTTGAAATTAAAATGGTTGGGAATCACTGCTAGCGCCGTAAAAATCATCTCTTATGGGGATCCCTGGCATGCCTTATCAAATAGGCGTCCACGGGCTAATAAAGTGTCAATTCGGGGGTCCCTGACATGAAAAGCTTTGAGAATCACTGTGATAGACGGCCTCTCCATGCCACCACAACGGACAAGAGACAGCCTTTCATTCCCTGGCCTTCGTCCAAGGTCTTTTTTTTCCCCCACTCCTCCTCCCTTTAATCAGTCCTGTCACTGGATAACACTTGTCTGCTGTGATGACTGAGAATAATTGAGAGTGTGTGAGAGAGAGAGAGAGAGAGAGATGAAAATATTCCAGTTGAGAATTGCCCCTTCCCTGTGTAAACACGCTCATTCTCACGGAGGCCGCGATTCGTCAGAGCAAGTAAACCTGACTAATGGGCCGGGGAGATTTATGTGGAGCGCGTTTCTCCGTGACACGTCGCGCACACGCCTTCCCTAGCAGCGGCGGCGGAGCCGTCAAAACATTGTAATGTCACAGAGTCACAGATGCACGACAAAGACACCAGAACAGACAATTACCTTCAGAGACGTTAAAGCAGACCCTGAAAAAAGAATGGGCCCTTGTCTCCCCAAGAACAATAGGGGTCTCTCACTCTTTCACTCTTATCCTGGAGGTATGTCATTTTTCAAATCCAACGCAGTGCCACGCGTTTCTTCCATATACAGCCCTGCCGACACACAGGGGTGTCACAAGGGGGGGGAGTGGGACTGAGTTACTAGGGCCCAAGGTGGAGGGGCCCTAGTCATTTTAGCTATTGAAAAATAGCAGATATACAAGCTCACAGCGCGGCACCGAGTGCCGCGCTGCGAGCTTGTAGATCTGCTATTTTTGAAAAGTCGTGAAAATTTGTGCAAATTTTCCAATATATGTATTTTTTAAGCAAACATTTGTAACTCAAATTTTGCTTCTGGGGGCTCCCTGGAACTAAATATTTTGAAATGGGGTTCCCTGGTCAAATACATATAATTTTGGGGGTCCTTCACATGAAAAGGTTTGAGCACCACTGACATAGAAACATAGGTTTTTCAACAAAAAAAAAACCTTGGAAGGATTTGAAATATTCAAAGACTTGCACAAATGTTCGATTTTTCAAAAGTAGCAGATCTACAGTACAAGCTCGCAGTGAGCTAGTATATCTGCTATTTTTCAATAGTTAAAGCACATGGGGGGCCCGCAGTGAATCCTTGTACCCAGTCCCAGGGCCCAGAATTTGGTGTGACACCCCTGCCGACACACCCGCAGTCTGGAACATCTGTCTAATAAACGGAGTTATCCCTGACTGTATGCTGTAAAAGAATAACAATCAGTGAAACATCTGGACGGCAAATATTTAAACTAATTTGTTAATTCGAACGATCATAATGGATGAACGACTTTACGCTGATACGTTTCATCGGAAGTAATGCGAGATCGTTTAGATCACTTAGCTAAGTGATACATGAATGTTACGGCGCGTTAAATTAGAATTTCCTTTTCAAATTACAGAAAGTGGACGTTTTTGAAGAATGTGTCCTTCCACAACACTTAACAAAAACATTTACTTCTAAACAAGCTAATTAGAAGTCATCACTTAAACTTTTTTTGTGCCAAGGAAGGACCTCCAAATTGATATATGAATTTGGCCGCGGACCCCCATCTGTACAGGTTTTGAGCCAGGGACCCCCAGGAGAGAAGTCTTTGTGTTAAAAAAAAAGAATTATTATTATTTTATTAAATAGCAGATGTATAGGCTGGCAGCGCAGCACAAAGTAACGCACTGTGAGCTTGTACATCTGCTTCTTTTTTTTAATAGCCAACATAAAAAAAGTGAAATATAAGTGGTTAAAATTATTGTGATGCTGTATTAACTACTTTTGCTGGGGACCCCTGAAATGCCATCAAGGAGCCCTGGGGGTACCCGGACCCCACTTTGAGAAACAATGCCGTACTTAGTTGCCAACGGACTAGGCCCTCTCCGTTTTCACTCTACAACATACATGGGCAACTGGCGGCCCCCACCTTCACTTAATGCGGCCTGCAGGTTAATATCAGAATAGTGATATATTATTGGTTTCAGCTGTTACAATTCCAAACATACAAACATGACCGTTTTAATTACTTCAGTCTTAGTAGCTTAATGACTAGTATACTAAAATGTTAGTCTTTTTTCATATCCAACATACTTGTATTTAGGTTAATAAAGTTAACATGAGTATAACTAAATGCATTTGAAATGAAATACAATTGTACATTTCAGGATTCCAATTGAAAAATAAACATTATCCATGTTTCCAATTCAAAAGAAGCAAAAAATAGCAGATCTACAAGCTCAAAACGCGTCGCAGTGCGACGTGTTTTGAGCTTGTAGATCTTCTATTTTTGCTTCTTTTGTATGAGATACTAGAAAGACAAAGTAGAACGTAGCAATATGCAATGTGGCCCTCTGAAGTGAAGGTGGAAACATAGTGGCCCTCACCATCATCAAAGTTGCCCACCCCTGCTCTACAACATCAAATATCCGATCTACAAGCTTGCAACGTATATACACGCTTAGCAAATCAGCTATTTGGGCTGAACACTCACCCCCAGAACAAGGACGTCTGTCTGCCGTAGGGTTCATGAGGTTAAATCAATGCAACAACAGTGCAGAGGAGCAGGAGCAAACAGCACATAAATTAAGGTTGTAGTCCTTCTCTCTTCCCGCAGCTGAGCCCGGTTCGAGTCCGACCCGAGGCGGTTTACGGCCTGCCTCTAACTGTTTACTGTCCTGTCTGGATCAAGCATTAAAATGCTCCCCCCAAGAAATCAATCCAACAATGACTCACTGAAGCAAACTCACTACTCACCGTACACCCGATAACCCTATTAGATCCGGAACGCAATTGTGTAACTCTAGATTTGACACGTTAACCATTATTTTATGCTTTAACTATAAAAAATAATAGCAGATATACAAGCTCACAGCGCGGCACCGAGTGCCGTGCTGCGAACTTGTAGATCTGCTATTTTTGAAAAATCATGACAATTTGAGCCAGTCTTTGAATACAGTATATTGAACCGATGCTATATAAATGTCTCCTAAATCCTAACAGGTTTCTGAAAAAAAACTATGTTTCTATGTCAGTGGTGCTCAAACTTTTTCATGTCAATTTTCGCGACCTTTCAAAAATAGCAGATCTACAAGCTCACAGCGCGGCACTCGGTGCCGCGCTGTGAGCTTGTAGATCTGCTATTTTTTAAACAGTAGTATTTTAGAACTGCTATTTTCCAATAGCTAAAGTATAAAATAATGCCAGGTCTTTAATGGGATAAACAACATATCGTCTCTGTCAGGTGAAAACCTCACACGTCCAAATAGTCTTTACTTTTCACGATTCAAATTCAAAAATAGTCAAAGTGGCATATCTACTGTACAAGCGCGAAGCGTGTTTCAAGCTTGTAGATCGGCTACTTTTGATGCTTTTGTCATGACAGCATGACTGCTGTAGTATGATCAAGTAGGGCGTTCCGTTCATCTACGAAAAACCACAAAACGTTAGAACACAGAGATGAGAGCTTTCTGCGCGGCGGCAACCATATTTCTGTGTGGCTGGTGGTGCTAAATAAAGACTGTGGAGGATCAGCTCCAGCCATGCCCACTGGGGAAAGTAGGATTCCAAGGACTGCAGTTTGTGTTTTTGAGCAGGGTGTTTTGTATTTGATGTTTTGTATACGGGCAATTTGCTTTTAAATTTATAATTGCAGGGCAGGCCACATTGTAATGTTTAATTCATATCAGAATTTACAACTAAAGGTGAGTAAGACTCTATACTAGGGGTGTAACGATATAGTAACTAAATCAAAAAAACTATTTTATTTTGCAATGATCGTTTATATCGTTTGCAAAAGCAAAACATCATACCGTTTTGGCTTTGTATCGTATCATATCATTTTTAATTGCAAATAATCGGTATTGAATCGTTCTGCAATGCAAATAATTGATTGTATGGAAACTAAGTATTTGTGCCTTGTATTTAGCAATTTTAAGAAGGAAAATGAAAAAGAGTGGTTTAAATACTTTTCCATTCCATATACAGTAGCTACTCTTGGTCTATCGATATGTAATCTCTGTGTTCATGTCAAGGTGCGGGTTTGTCCGTATCTGGTGAAATATAATGTCCATGTATTTGCTAGAGAATCACAGCGTTTACGTATTTATATCCATAATAATAGACACGTTTCAAACAGATTTATTTTCTTTGCTAAATAGTTACTATATTGATTTGAATCGAATCGTATCGTATCGCCATGAATGAACCAATATAGTCCATGTATCGTATCATCAACCATGTATCGTGATGCATATCGTATCGCTATTAAATGTATCGTTACACCCCTACTCTATACGTGATCACAGGGAAGAGGAGCAAAAACAATGCGAGGTTTCAAAACGGAGCCTGCGGGCTGCAAAGACTCGTGTTGATTTACACCCTTCATTCTGCCGATAATGTAAATCCCTTTTCAAGTACACTATCGCGTTCTGAAGGAAACTGAACGCCTCTCAGGCATAACAAATGGGCTTTTAATAACGTACATAACCTTCCCAATATTATTAAGCTCTAATCCTACTTTTTGCACACAGAGACAACATGGTAGCTCCCACCCAGGAGACAGACAGACAGACAGACGTTGGCATTACTATACTTTGGACAGCAAAAGTTTAGGACATAAGTTTGAATGCCATTCGTACTTATTTGGTTTTGGAGTTACATTCCGGTGGGGCGCACCGAAAATACTGTGCAACTCAGGCATGACTCTAGAACTAACCTCGAAATGTCTAATGATATAACCTGAATATTCTCCTAATTGTAAGATTCCCCAAATCATTTCTCTTGCCAAGATTTCTCAAACTCTACTCTCTCTGCTACAATTTTGGGGGATACTTTTGACCCTCACAATTATAGTGACGGGCATGCACGCACACGCACGTGCACGCGCACACACACACACACACACACACACACACACACACACACACACACACACACACACACACACACACACACACACACACACACACACACACACACACACACACACACACACACACACAAATCACTTTCACATCACTTTCACATCGCTTGCACCATATTGTACTTTTGCACTATGTATAAACTTTTGGTGACCCTTCTGCTAAATGTATGTATACTGTGTATCCCGGTCGATAATTTATTCACTCATTATATTTGGTAAATATATTTTGCTGTAGATTGTCTTGCTGCAACACTATCAGTAACCCAGAGCAGAAGCAATTCCAAGCAAACTGTCTGAACACTGATAATGTTTTATTTTGCACATAAATAAGGTTATTGAAGGTTAGAATTAATTAGGGTAGAATGATTCTACACTTGCCCACTATACTATGAGTTACTCAAGTTTTTTTACAGTATTATGCCTTGTTTTTATTGTCAGCACAGTGGGCGTAGCATGTCACATCACATTTGCATTAATGATTGACTTCTTTAATCTTTACCTCATATTAGTCTAGCAGACAGTGGAAAATAAGTGAAACTTCCAAAAGTTTAAGGACTTCACCCCTATATAATAGGCTCTATGCACAGCAGCATTAAGGACTTAACCCATATATAATAGGCTCTATGCGCAGCAGCATTAATGGAAAGAATTTGGGCCCCTGCCTTACTTTCTTCACTGGTGTTACCAATGACACTAATGAAGACTCTGTTCCATTCTGGTCAAACAGAGTCAGGGTGCACTCTGCTACACGAGTGGGTCTCAAAGGGGCGGCATAGCTGAATGGTTAGGGAACCCGCCTGGGGATCCAGAGCCCCTGGTTGTCCATGGTTTGATTCCAGGCCAGGGCAGCAATGTTTGTTGTGTGTCCCTGAGCAAGACCCTTAACCCCTAATTGCTCACGCGCTCCTTGTGGGCAGCGAATCAGCTGGGTTGGGCTGAAAATACTGGATTTCCCCCTCGGGAGGAAGTAGGTAACTATTATTATCAAAGTGTCCTTGAGGGGGTCCCAAATGGTCCCTTATGGGTCTGTAACTCAGACCCATAAGGGTGTACAAATGGAACCAGTCGAACCGAACAAAAACTGCCGATCTACAAGCTCCCAATGCGTTCACACCCCAGGACTAGGGATGGGACGATATGAAAATGTCATATCACGATTATTGTGACAAAAGAAATCACGATTTACGATATTATCGCGACAATCAAAATCCATTATCCTGGGGCGGGAACATTTGCCAAAAAATAGCAGATCTACTAGCTTGTAGATCGGCTATTTTTTGGCAAAGAGATTTGATAGAGAGTGAAAAAAAGACTGTATCAAGTACATATATTATAAGTACCTTTTACCAGTTATAGAGGGTTTATGTGGTACCGGATATGCAGCTCGGCAAATAAAAGGTGAATTGATCCCAGTGCATGACGGAGGACGATATCACAATATATTAAATCTCCATGATACGATTATCGCAAGTGCTTTTTATCGCGATTAACACGATAATATCGCTTATCGTCCCATCCCTACCCAGCACATGAACATTGTGTTTCATTTGTACACGACTCAGAGTTATGTTGGCCCTTGAAATCAAAACGTTTAAGAACCACTGTGCTACACTAAATGGAGACACAGCCTTAATCGGTATCATCGGCATCACATGTAAAGGAAGTAAGGAAGGGTTAGGGGTGGGCGATATGGAAAAATACAATATCACAATATTTTCCCAAGCTGTATCACGATACAAGATTTTATCACGATTATTTTTTCACGTTGGTTTTTATGGTTATTTTTCAAGTCAACTCTCTGGGTTCCTTTTGGGGTCTAAATTGAACTTTACAAGTATGTAACTCTGACAGTATACAAATGAAACCAAATGGACCCTTACGGGTCCATTTGGTTTCATTTGTACACTGTCAGAGTTAAGTGGAGACCTTGACATTTTAAAGTTTGAGAACTACTGATTTAGACCAAAATGCAGGCTTAAATTGAATTCTGCAATGAATCTCTGTATTAACGATTGAAAAGGATCTTTTACAAGGCTCCCTCAATTGTATCACGATATATATACGATACCTCTGAAAAGGCATATCGTGGAGACATTGTATCGTCTCAATTATCACCATATCGCCCACCCCTAGGAAGGGGACCAATTTCTTTCCAAAATGGCTGCTGTGCATAAGAGCCTATTGTTGTACACTACAGCCAGCATCACAAGCTGCAAGCCTGGAACAGATGGTTGATACCTGGATACAAGGTTATTATAGTAAACGAAAACTAACTAAAAAACGAAAACTAGAATGAAAAAACATTTTAGTTAAAGCTATACTGTGTAAGATGCCCAACTAGTGGTCATTAGCCCTATAGCAAACCGCGGTCGCGTCCGCGTCTTTCGGCCGTTTTTCGTACCTTCAGACCCCCGCGTCTGCCTCCACCTCGCTGAGATCTATCTTTTGAGGGGTCCCTTGTTCCTGTGCGTTCAGTAATTCCAGAGATACGGACTCCTTCACCCTGCCTGGTAGGCGAAATTACCTAGAGAAGGGATGGTACAAACGGGCGACAACAAATATGGCTGCCATAGCGACCCCACTTCAAGATGCGCTGTGATTGGCCGGCAGTTGTATAACCCTCGCTGTGATTGGCCGGTAGTGTGATGACGCAATTTTGGCGCGAGATCCGGTCCCCGGCAAGGATCGCAGTTTACATATATAGAGAAGGCTTTACAGGCTGAAATTCACGGAGTGGGTGTTCTAAAACTTTAGCGATTTAACAGTTAGGACAATTTTAAGATTTGTTTTATAAAAAAAGTTACATGGTACAACTTTAACTGAAATAAAAATAAAAACTAAGCTTTTTAAAAAAACGAAAACTAACTGAAACGATATTGTGTGTTTACAAAACTAACTAAAATAAAATAAAATTATAGAGAAAATCTTAGTTTTCGTCTTAATAAAAAAAAAAAAAAAAAAAAAAAACACCAGATGGTGAGGTCAAAGAGAGAATTTGTATGTCTCAACATTCCTGCCACTCTCAACAATATGATGTTTTGTTGATTTTCTTTATTAGACAATACTTTTTCCTGGAGCTTTTTTAATCTCACCCCTGACAAATACCGTAAAAGACTAAAACTAACACTAAAACGAATAAAAACTAAACTAAAACGAAGCATTTTCAAAAAATAGAAACGAAACGAAACTAGCAACCTCACTTTAAAAACGAATTAAAACTAAACTGTAATTGAAAACAAAACCTCAAAACTAATAAAAATAAAAACTAATGGAAAAATCCAAAACTATTATAACCTTGCCTGGATATCGTATCCGCGACACGCTGTGGGGAATTTGTGACGGTTTTGCCCTTTCTAGTGATGGCTTGTGTTTGTGAATGGTCACCAGACAGACAGAGATTTCAGAGGTGTTTGTGCCTCCTGGAAGTTGGCTTGTGTTGCTTCCAAACTACCGCTGTTTTCACTGGCTTCCACTGCTGACAGAATGAACTTTAAGCTGAGTGAATGAATGCGGAACGTCTGACAAACGTCTGACCAATCACAGTGGTCCAACTAGTTCGGGTAGTCACCAAGGGGTAAACTTCATTCGCTAAAAAATGAAGGTTACTTCTGCGTTCCTGTTGAACCTGCTGTTCTTATTAAAGTAGTGCACCCCCAAAACATTTTCTATTGATTACTCACGCCATGGAGACTTGAGTTCAATACTATTTTTAGTTTTTTGTCACATTCCTAAGACAAAAAGTTGGTTACAGTAAATTTACCCCCATTGATTTCGGATGGGGACCCAAATGCATTTGGGTACTACTCTATATACTACTGGTTCTACCGAGTAAAGAGTGAAGACCTACCCTTGCTGTGGTTGCAGCCAATAGCATTAATTTCCGTTTGCTTTTCAGACTGGAAATAGACTGGATATAGAAAGATGGCGGATTTGAAATTGCTGAAAAATAGGCTTCATTCACGGTCTGTAGAAACCAATGTCGCAACCCTGTCCATTAATCTTTTCGGTCTGGTAGTCACAACATCTCGGAGGCTACCGAACACCCGACATTATACTTCTGATCCCGCCCATCCAAACCTCTGAATGACATCATATTGCGGTTTTGGACCAGTCGAACCGAACAGACGTCGGCTGTTCTGGTGCGAGCATGCGTTGGGCCAAGAAACGATCTCTTTGCCAAAAATTTGCCAAACATCTCCAAGCTCACAACGCGTTCACATCCCAGCATATGGATTGTTTTGTGTGGCTAAATGGACCAGAAAGTTGAAGCTAATTGACGGCAGAAAACAGTCAACACATAATCTATACATCGCATGCTTCATTGGACAAGGAGGAGCTGTTCAGATGGTAGCACTAGCAGAGCTGTCGGGCAGAAACCTTGTATGTTTTTATTCATAAGGAATAAGGAAAATGACTTTATTTATTTATTCATTTATAAGGAATAATGAAAACCATCAAATTATTGATGACCAGCACGAAAATAACAGATCTACAAGCTGTGATGTGGAATACATAGTAATTTCACTATGTACGGGTTGAATTGGTGGGGTGGGAGCGGCTAACCTTTCGGAGAGACCTTGTCTTGTTTGTTTGTATGGATGTATTGTGTTGCTGTGTTATTGTATGTAATGTCATGTAATGTATTGTTTTGTGTTTTTGCAAAATGGACCCTCTCTAAAATGAGATGCTACATCTCAAGGGGTTTATCCTTCAATAAAGGTCACATAAATAATACAAGCGCATAACAGGTGGCTTTGCAACAGCTTGTAGATCTGCCATTTCTGCTATTGTTTAAACATGTTGCAAGTGGTTAAGTTTGCTTGAGACTTTTATAGATGTTGAACCAGAGCGTGTGACATCGGATCCGTCGAAACACAAGTTTCTTTTCTTTTGCCATTTCCTGAAACTGTAACGGTTTTTGGACATACAGGGTTTCCACCCAGTTCCCACCCGACAGCAGACGATTTACTGCCGCGTGTCACTTCTGATTGGCCTTCGACCTGCCAAAGACAGAGAGCACGTCGAGACGACCGAATAATCCATTGACGAATAACAGCCAATTGATCTGCGTTTTTGGCTCCATTCAGATCAGCTCCACTCACACGCCGAGGAGGTTGTAAAAAACACTGTGTTTCTGGCAGGCCCCTCCCTGTATAGTCAATTGTGGTTCAAGCAATGCCATTAGGAGGGGGGGAATGGCTTTTCCGTATTCGCAAAATGCCAATCGTGATTGAGTTCTTTGGCCCCTAATCAATGTAACTGTCGCCCATTGCTAGGCTTTTGTTCGAGGAGGGCTCTCGAAATCCCGTCGGGATTTGCAT